>NC_140958.1:112311151-112751151 GCF_014529385.1 Adiantum capillus-veneris
TACAACTTCTCAAACCCTAAAGTTCCAAAATCAACCATCTACTCATTCTAACTATCAAAACTGGGATACAATCTGGAAACTTCTGTAAGTCCCAATATTTACAAGGTGAAAAATCGGGTTTTCCTCATTGAATGAATAATTACAAAAAATAATAGTTCCGAGTAGTTAGATGCCGTGGGGTGTGTCCAGCTTCTAACACTTAGGGTCTTTGAAGCCCATTGATGCACATTGATCTTTTGCAGATGCCCCCCCCTTTGGATCCCTATTTTCCCTCCTTTGGATACCTATTGTGACCGGTCTGCTAGCCTAAACAATATTCTAGCTTTTTCTCCCCTGGTACTTTCCCATATTAAATGACCAGTTTAACATGAGAAAATCATTTAGGAGAATTAGATATTAGTTGTTATGACAGGGTGAAAGCATGGTAGGGTGGTACAAATACTTATTTCCATGCAAAACATCTATTGAGTTATTCCTCTCATATAGCTAGATTATGGGAATGTCAAAAACTAAAGTACATTGTCATGTATGTGAAGCAAGAAAATGGGCTCACAGAGCGTGCACGACTTGTTTGGGTAAGCCGTTTAGCTTACACTCATGTAGGACCAACCTCTAAAGCCAAGCATGCCAACCATGCACCATTATGTGCATGTATGCATCCCACTTCATAGAGTTCCCTATACATGTATGCATCCCACTACCATGAATGCAACTAATCTTTATCCCCCTTAATTAATCAAACCTTACAAGTGGTATCAAAGATTGTAAGTAATTAGTATCTCCTAATTAAGTTAATTAGATCCCTAAGCTAAATTTAGTGATCTCTCTCCCTAAGCACTAAATTAATTCATACCTCTTTTAGGATTAGATTAGTATAGCTCAATTCTAGTCATCTCCATCATTGGCTTTGGGCAAGTCTACATGGTCACTACCCTCGTCGATGATCACCAATAATTGAATTGAGTGCTAGTTGTGTGTTTTTCTCTTCGTTTACTTCTCGTTTGACTTTCTTGATAATGATCGGTGATTATATATATACACACGTTCATGTGAAGCCCTCATATAGAGCTTTTGGATGAATGTACGCATGCTCCATTTAACTCAAGCAAGAAGCAATGGCACCTTGATTAATCTTGCATGATATTGTGCTTTGTGTTTTTCTCACTTCCAAATTAATCAAGTGTGTGTGTGTGTGTGTGTGTGTGTGTGCACGCTGTCAGGAGTTTTTTGGAGCAAGGGATTGCGCATATGTACATACACATGCATGGTGCATCAAATGAAGAATTGCCCATTTTCCAGAGCCAGGTGGTTACGTGGGGCCCACATGTGTACAGGTAGGACAACATGTACATAGTGCATCGATTTTCACTATCACCAGTACCAGTATATTTTTTCTACAATAATGAGGAGTTTATAGCGCGTAAAACTTCTCGAGGAAGCTATCTGCGGGCTGACGACATGAGGTAAGCAGGTGCGTCAGATGGCATCTAGTGGCGACAGGAGGGCGAACGGGGTCAATATTTGCACGCGGATGAGGACGGACACAATGTGGGTGTTTTCTTGTGAGAGTTATGCAAAAAGGTCATCATTAGGACCACTTTTTGGGGCCACTTCACGTGGTTGCCAGATGCATTATTGAAAAGAAATGAGTGCCAGGTGTGCGGATGATGCAAAAAGGTGACAACTATGCACTGCGAGGTCAGTTTTTGGCCTGTTCGGGGTCCGTTTGAGGTCATCTAAAAGGCCAAGGGTGCCCAACTAAAAAAGATAAGTGTGGGAACTGAAAAAACAGAGAGAAGACCAGAAAAAACGTGGAGAAGAGAGGAGGAACAGCCGCAACTGTGTTTTTGTCCATTTTGGAGCTTATTTTGGCCGTAAACTGCTCATCCGAGATCGGATTTGAGCACTTTGACATTGTAGACTGGGGTTTTGGGCCGTTCCGAACGCGATGGCACTGTCCATTTTGCCAAATTCTTCACTCTTTTTCTGCTGTTTTTCTGTGTAAGTTTCTCCTATGAGCGAAGTTTCTGCTCTAGTTTGTGATTGTATCTGGCTTATTTTACCCATATTGTGTGAGCTGTTTGCCCCTTTGGTATTGGCCCAAGCTCATTTGTATCTAATTATCAGAAGTTCCCCTCTTTTGAGCTGAGTTTTTTGGGTGTGTGTGTGTGTGTGTCTCTGTGTGGAGTGGGCAAGTGGATAGTCTCTCTCCTCTCACTCCATAGGTGTGTTTCCTATCTCGGCCAGGTGTGTTGTGTAAGCCGAGTGGTGCCCCATAGTGTGTGTGTGTGTGTATCTTCCCAAGAGTGTGTGTCGGGTCGTTATAGAGGCGTTCTGTGTGTTTTCATCCCGCTCACATTCTTTTGGTGCCCCCACGGAGGATCTTCTTCGAGTACCTTCTACTTCGAGCTTCACGCTTCGAGATTCAGGGCTACAGGTTACAGGGACAGGTACAGGTACAGGTGATTCACACAGGTAGAGGTAGCTGGAGTACAGTGATATACTAGCAGTGATGTCACTTGCAGTTGTTGTGGGTATGCATCACTTGGCGCCTATTTGAGCGCATTGTCTGCTGGATTGTACGTTACTTGTGGAAACTGCCATTGTACGCATTTGTGGAGCCATACTTGGTTGTATTTGGCAGTCCCAGCCATTTCTGAGACTTGGTCTGGAAGATAGTCATTTCTGAGACTTGACTATACACGATTTGCATTAGCCATCGTGTGAGGGTCGATAGCGTGAGGTTTTTATTGAGCTGGGGGATTCTCAAATGTAGAGATCCTTTCGGTGATACAGATAGCTGAAGCACCCTTTTTGTGACCTCGCCATAGGCTATGTACTAGTGAGTCCTACTTGATGCTCGGGTTCTATTGTTGACAGTTTATGCATACATATACAGTCTATATTTTGGGTTCCTACTGCTCTATTTCTGGGGAAACTCTGCCAAAATTTTTCCAAGTTATGATGGCTGGTTTTTTGGTCTTTTGAGCCATTTATGCTGTTATGCTGCTGAAATTTTGGCAAAATCAGAGGTTAAGTCAGGTGTGCCTTCTTGGGAGCTTCATGGTTGGCTTTAATGGATGATCAAAATGGCCCTCAATTCACTCCATTTCATTTAACTCAAAGAATCCAGATAAATGTTCATGTGTCCAGGAAGATTTTTTTCCAGCAGCGCATAGTCTTTATGTTCGGGCCAAGAAGATTACGAGAGATCTTGGAATGTCCTTTGCCTGCTGTAATTCCGATGATCAACTATGAAAACTCATTTGATGTGCATGTGTTTGTCCTTATCTAAAGTTGAGCTCCATTGAAGTTTCTGGGAATTGGGTAGTCAAAAGTTTTGGGTTCTTGCACGTGTGTTCAAAGGGGTTCTCAAAGCATTGAAACTTGGGTAGCCATGGCTTTCTCTTATCCGGAGTTTCATGGAAGAAGTGATGAAGACGTGGAAGAATTTTTGGAAAAGATGGAGGTTGCCTGCATTAGCAACCAGATTCATGACCCTGCGCAGATGTTACGCCTTCTCCAAATTTGTTTGAAGAGTGATGCACGAGTTTGGTCTAAAGCATTTGAAGAGAAGTTGCGTGTGGCTGATCCACCTATAAGGTTGAGTTGGGACAATCTACGACATGTGTTGGAAGTGGAGTTTGTGAAGATAGAAGATCCTGACAAAGTGTGGCAAGAAGTACACGCTTTGGTGCAAAAGGAAGGTGAGCCAGTAGATGCATACATACGTAAGTTTTCATTGGCATGGGAGCGAATGTGCAAGGCCTTAGCACCACAGGTACCCCCGCCTGACATGATGAAGAAGGACAGGTTCTTAGCTGGTCTTTGGGAGAATATACGTTGGAGAGTGGAGCTAACGAAGCCTAGGACATATGAAGATGCACTAGAGGTATCAAGGAACAAAGAGTGGAAGTTGAGAAAAATGAGCCAGTTAGGGGTGGAGTCTTTGCCCATGAGGTCTGAATTTCAGCCTATAGAGTCTTTACAAGGTCGCATGTCAGGGGTTCATCACGAACCAGTGGTTCCTATTACTACTCAGGTTATGCCAGCAGTGGTCACTACAGCAGTGCAAGATGATGGGCTAAGGCAAGACATGAGGCAAATGGTAGATTCGATGAAGAATCTCAGCCTAAACATGCTAGGTCAAGTGGGAAATAATCGAGGTCGAGGGAGGTTTGCAAATCAGCCAGGAGGTGAAGAAAGGCCTAGGAATGGTGTTGGACAAAGCAATGGTAGGTTTTGGAGGCAGACGCCCACATGCTATAATTGTGGAGAGTTGGGTCACATCAGCCCGCAATGTGATAAGCCACCAAGGATGGGGGGAGACATGTATCCATTGCCAAGACAGGTGCTAACTAGGTCAAATGATTATGGCATCGAAATTAAGGGAGACGAAGGAACCAGTGGACTGACCCAGGAGGAAAAGGGAAAGACAAAAGTGCTAAGTGTAGTCACCTTGGAGAAGGCATCAAAGCTAGAGGATACATTAGTGATGCCTATTGGGAAGGGGACCACAGAGGATAAGGAAGGAAGAAGTGCCCTAGGTCCTAGTAAGAAGAAAGGAAAGAGCCATGAAGGCGAGGATGTCAAGGCCAAGAGGAAAAGGAGAGCTCGTCGAAAGTTTCATGTTTCAGATTTTCCACTAGGGGATGGGCAATTAAGCTATGACTTGAAGGAGGATCTGATGAGCAGGAAGGCAGATGTTACTTTTGGGCAGCTTATAGAGATGGTGCCTAAGCTAAAGCGACAGTGGAAGAGGATGGTTAACCCAATGGAGAAAGAGCGAGAGAGAGGTTCAGTAAAGGTGTTGGCAATGGATGAGCTACCAGACATTTGTCCAATAGTAGATGTGTGGCATAAAAGGAAAAATTTGGGACAAGGTTATCTGGTCCACTATGCCCAAATATGCGTCATAACACACTCATGCGTTGAGAATATGGGTCTCACAGTGGCTGGGGTGTCAGGTTTTCGGATCAGATTGGCAAACCATCAAAAAGTAAAATGCTTGGGTGTTGTAAAGAGCTTAGAAGTGGAGGCATATGATGCAAAGGCAGTGGTTGATTTTCATGTGATGCCAGCAGGGTTGGGAGCATATCCTATTATACTGGGCAGACCATGGTTACATGCAGTGGGAGCTGTTCAAGATTGGCGACATGGTACGATTAGCCTCTATGGAAAGACATGTACCAAGAAGCTTTATAATATGGACACAAGGAAACGATTAGAGGAGCTTTATGAAGATGAGGATGAGTCTAGTGATGAATAATCTTCCACGGTGACAGATGAGGACAGTGATAGCACTACCAGCAGTGATGAGGATGCTGATGTTGCATTTCTTTTGATGGACAGGAGGGCGAACGGGGTCAATATTTGCACGCGGATGAGGACGGACACAATGTGGGTGTTTTCTTGTGAGAGTTATGCAGAAAGGTCATCATTAGGACCACTTTTTGGGGCCACTTCACGTGGTTGCGAGACGCATTATTGAAAAGAAATGAGTGCCAGGTGTGCGGATGATGCAAAAAGGTGACAACTATGCACTGCGAGGTCAGTTTTTGGCCTGTTCGGGGTCCGTTTGAGGTCATCTAAAAGGCCAAGGGTGCCCAACTAAAAAAGATAAGTGTGAGAACTGAAAAAACAGAGAGAAGACCAGAAAAAACGTGGAGAAGAGAGGAGGAACAGCCGCAACTGTGTTTTTGCCCATTTTGGAGCTTATTTTGGCCGTAAACTGCTCATCCGAGGTTGGATTTGAGCACTTTGACATTGTAGACTGGGGTTTTGGGCCACTCCGGACGCGATGGCGCTATCCATTTTGCCAAATTCCTCACTCTTTTTCTATTGTTTTTCTGTGTAAGTTTCTCCTATGAGCAAAGTTTCTGCTCTAGTTTGTGATTGTATCTGGCTTATTTTACCCATATTCTGTGAGCTGTTTGCCCCTTTGGTGTTGGAACCAGTTCATTTGTATCTAATTATCAAAATTTTCCCTCTTTTGAGCTGAGTTTTTTGGGTGTGTGTGTGTGTGTGTGTCTTTGTGTGGAGTGGGCAAGTGGATAGTCTCTCTCCTCTCACTCCATAGGTGTGTTTCCTGTCTCGGCTAGGTGTGTTGTGTAAGCCGAGTGGTGCCCCATAGTGTATGTGTGTATCTTCCCAAGAGTGTGTGTCGGGTCGTTATAGAGGCGTTCTGTGTGTTTTCATCCCGCTCACAACGCCATTTAAAGGCGTGAGTGTGTGTGTGGGTATGTGTGTGTGCACGTCCTTTTGAAAGGGGTGTTGAAGTCAAAAAGGCCCTCAAAAGCTTCATGGGACCCTTCCCTTTTGAGGAACATGGACTAAAGGAGGGCCCCCCTTTGCTGCCCGCTGCCCCCGCTCGCCCGAAGTTGCCCACGCCTGCCCGGATCTCTGCCAAGAGTGCCTACGCCCGCCCGATTGCCTGCCCGATTGCCCGGAGTTGCCTGACCTGACCTCCATGCCCGCCTTGCTCAATTTCTTAATGGGATTCTTCCACGGTAGCCCATATTTGGCCTTGCATACAACAAAAGGCACTCTTTGGAATTGGAGCTGATCTCTTGAGACAACTAGTTCCAGTGTTGGAAGATTTCAGCTACTAGTGTAGGGATATTTCAAACAGTAGACTGGACAGGAATCAGAAACTAGACTGGAATGTGGATACCGAAATAAGAATCAGACTTATGTACTGGAAATAAGGTTCAGATTCAGATTCAGAAGAATGGACGAGAAGTAAGTATAACTGGAATATGCCATGATTGGAATTATAGATCAAGGTTATAGCAAATATGATTTACAAAGAGAAAGTACAGTCGACAATACTACCAATGATTCTCAAGTACAAGTACAGCCAAGGCGCTAACCCAAATGATAATAATTGCCAACCCGATTACAATGTAATGGGCCCTATTTATACACTTTGGGTTTACTGTAGTAATTACCATAGTAACTACTAAGTAATTCGCTGCCCATCTTCTAAGAAGACGTTCCCACACAGTGAACTATCCAGCCGTCTACATCCTTCCCTTCTTTCTTGAATTTTGGCAAGATTCCAAAATTTTTGAAAAATTTCCCTGTCTGATTCTGATGTGAGACTGAAAAATCCACCGTCTGGTTCTGATGTTGGGAATCCGGCTTGACGGCTGACAGAATGGCCATACAAAGATTGCGAGTAGGCAGCTGAAAAGGCCAAGGTGGAGCTCTCATTAGGCCAACGTAGATCTGTCATCTCCACCTACCTGCTAAGGAGAAAACTCGCCACTGAATTCTGAGATGGAACTACCCGGTATCCTTCCATTGGACTGTCTTCCGTTTGCCCTTTGACCTGGAGGGTGCCTGAGAAGTCCCAGTACCAGCATTCTCCTTCTGAATCAGTCGGTAAATGGCCTCCTACTCAAGCTGATCTCGCCGGTCGGTGGTCATCTCTACTTCATAAGGCGTGAGGGAATGATAGGTTTTGGTGTCAGTATCATAGAGTGTACGCCTGCCCTTGCTCAGTCTGGTTCTGGACAGCTTATGACAATGCGAAGCAGTATGGATCCATCCTTCTGGAAGAGGCTGATTAGTTTTGACTCGAGCTTTGAAAAGAATCTCAGCCATCTCCCTGTACTGTGGTGCGAGACCCGGCTTTGCCGCAATGTCTTTTTCAGGCAATTTAGAAGATTCGACCGTAAGTTGTAGCAACTAACTAGTAATCCTAGTCAGTCCTCTGACTTGAATCTTCCACTAGCCCATACACAGTTTGATCCTATGCATCTCCTCTTTCAGTTCCTGGATATCATTGATTTGGAGAGCATCATTGAACAACGTCTGCCAAGTCTTCCATTCCACAGTTGATCGCTCATACCAATCCTGAAGCTCATCAGTGATTTTGAAGTATGTAAGGCAATCAACTGGTTTTGGATGTTGAGAATACAGTGCTGGAAAGAATTTTGATAGCTCTGTTTCTCTTGTTGGAACAACATACAAGAGAGCTGGAGAATCAGGCACAAATTCTAAGAAATTGAGAACAGCCTGGTTCTCTTGCTGCATCATCTTTCTGGTGATTCTCACTAGCTGGAACAATGTTTGGAGAGCAGTTGCCTGTGCTTCGACTGACATTCTAGTATGAGGTCCTTTGCTAGTGGCTGTCTAGTCCTCAAGAATGGCTTTGAATCTCTAATCCAAAACACCACTGGTAGTTTGCATTTGTACCAAAACATCCTTGAGTTGTACCCTAACATCCTTCATACATCGGTAAGTTGGTTTGTTGCGCAGCAAAAGTTCTAGTTCCAGGGCAAGGGAGCGACAATCTGCAATAGACCGCCTTTGTAAGTGCGGGTTTGCCACTCTCTCATCAGCATTGAGTATCCATTCAGGAACTCGTCCAACAGCTGGACTGTACTAGGATGAGCAGGTAAACGGCAAACTTCTTTATCATGGAAAGCTGTTGATTTCCAATGTTCCACCATTTCCCTGGCTCCAACATATAGCCTTTGAAATCTTTCCAAATCAGACAAGAGATCATCATCAACAATTGGTCCCTCATCCTGCACTTTCATTTTCCCTTTAGCATCTCTGCTGAGTTGGGACTGATTAGTTGGCTGATTCTCAGTGTGACTGGGCTGCTGCTCTTCAGTCTGCTGGTTACCCGACTCATGCCCTTCATTCTGTCCTTCTTGTTCGCCCTCATTCTGGCCTGGCTGGTCTGGCTGTGATCGGCCCTCTTCAGTTGGCCCTGTCCCACCAGTAACAGGTCCTGGAGGTGGAGATGGTGGTGGGGCATCATCATCATCGTTTGTATGCCTTGCTTCTTGATCATCCTCCTCCTGATCAGCTTCATCTTCATGGTCTTCTTCTTCCTCATCCGAAGAAGTCTGCTGCTCAATATAATCTAATATAGCTCGATTCATCAAAGCAGTATTATACTCAGTCACCTTGTCCTGCAAATCACTCTGCATACTTTCCATCAAGGACTTTAAATTCTCTAAATATAAAACAACATTTCCGGATGGATTTAAAATTTCAGCCAAGCTGTTATAGATGTATCTTTCAGTTAAAGAGGCCTTCAGAGCTGTATGGAGCATTAACAGGTTTTTGAATTACGCCCGCTTCATCCTGAGCATTGTTTCAGCCCACTCTACATCTCTGAGTGCTTCATTTCGTTGATTCTTGATGATCATTATTTTTGATTCAGCCTTAGCTAACTTTTTGTTTAACAACTCATTAGTCCTTTCTGAATGAGCTTCCAGTACCCTGTGTTGTATGTTCTGCTCTTCTTGGGCTTTCTGGAGCTTTTCAATCTGATCTTGTGCCTCCGTCAAGTTAGCTTTAAGCTTTTTGACTTCATCTTCTGATCCAGCAGCCTCCATCAGTTGTCCCATACAACTGACAATGGTATTCCAAGAAGAGTGTATGAGGACTGAACATCTGTCTTTGACTGTGGTTGGATCAGAATTAGTAGGCTCATATATTGTCACTGGATCCATATAGGGTAAAGTTGCATAATTAGCTTTGCATAGTATAAGATGCCCTTTCAACTGTTTAGTCTGCATTTGCTGCAACTTGTCCTGTTCGTCGAAGTATACCATCAATACCCAGTCGATAAAGTAACCCTCCTATGATAGTAAATTTCAGGCTTTTTATGATCAAAGCTTTCTTCTGATTCTGCTTCCAATCCTTTGGAAAGGCACCTTGGGAAAGAAATTGATAAATATCATACCATTCAGGATCCACTAAGTCTTCTGCCTCTAACTGAAATAAATCAGCATCCACTGGTTTATCTCTCAAGGGTGATTCTAAATATCCTTCCGCACTTCTCGAAAGAAAATCAGCTCCACAATGGTTTCGGCCAGGCTTATGGAAAATTCTGAATTCAAATTCCATTAGGAACATCATCCATCTTATCAGCCTGCTTGAATAATGACTTTATTAATCAGAAACAGAAGAGCTTGATGGTCCATTCCCAACAGGTAATGCTTGAACTTTGTAGCGATGAAAACCATGCCAAGGGCTTCTCTCTTAGTAGTTGTATAGCCTTGTTTAGCCTGACTGAATCTGCGATTGGCAAAATAAACTGGATAATCAGTTCTTCCGTCTGGTTGAGTTAATATTGCCCCCATTGCCAATCCCGAAGCATCAACATGTACGTTGAAAATAATATTCCATTTTGGCTGCCTAAGGACTGGTTTACTGGTAATGGCTTATTTCAGATTCTGGAAGCTCTCCTCGCATTCAGCAGTCCAGCTGAACTTACTGGTCTTCTTTGTAAGCTCATATAGTGGTACTGCTTGAGAAGCAAACTTATGTACAAATCTTCTATAGAAATTCACATATCCCAAGAAAGAACTCAACTTTGAAGCAGTTTTGGGTGCTTTAGCTTGCTGAACACACTGAATTTTGTCATTGGCCATCTCTATTCCATTTTGGGAAACCACATGTCCCAGTACCTGTCCCTTCCAGACTAGAAAAATAGATTTGAATGGATTCAACCAAATCCGCTTCTCCTGACAGCGTTTGAAAACCATTTCTAGGAATAGAAGGTGTTGTTCCTCATCTGAATATACAGTGAAGTCATCCATGAAAATGGCGAGGAACCGATGAAGGAATTCATTAAACATCTCTATCATACACCGCTGAAAGGTAGCTGGTGCATTGCACAGGCCAAAAGGCATCACCAGATACATGAAAGCTCCCTACTCTGTGATGAAAGTGGTCTTGGCTCTATCTTCAGGAGCGATTTGTAACTGGTTATAGCCACTATAACCATCCATGAAGCTATACATTTCATATCGTGCGATCTCATCAAGCAACATATCAGTAAAAGGCAAGGGAAATGGATCCTTAGATTGAGGTAAGCATTCCAAAATGAGCCTCAAAATCCAAATTTATGGTCTCATTATGCAAGAACAAGATGATGTTTCTAGCCTCATCACAACAAACTTAAAAGCATCTCAACCCAACTTGTCTATGCTGAGGAACAAGTTCTAGATGAGGATAAAATTTCCATCTTTCTCAAAGCCCTACCAAGTAGCTTTGATCACATTGTAATTGTGCTCAAGGAGAAATATCCCATTCTTGCACTTGAATATGTAATCAACTAACTTCTATAGAAAGAAAAACGAATTGGCACTTACACAAGGTCTCAAAATAACGCATTTGTCATACACGGAAAAAGTTGCTCACATTGTGGCAAAAGCAACCACATATCACAAGATTGCTTCCGCATTAAGGTGTGCCCTCACTACAACAAGAAAGGACATGCACCCAGCCGGTGTTTCCTCAAAGATAATCCTAGGAACCAAAAGAACTGTAGAGATTCCAAAGGTAAAGTACACATAGTGGAAGAAGAAAAAGAAGCAAAAGGGGAAGTCAACAGTGTCTATTATGAGGATGCATTGTAATGGGTTTTAGTGGAAGAAGAAAAAGAAGCAAAAGGGAATTCAACACTGTCTATTATGAGGATGTATTGTAATGGGTTTTAAACACTACCCCAAACCCAAAGTTTGAAGGTAAGACCTACCCTCTCTTGCATCAGATTCCACCCTATGAGCCATATGCAGTTACCCTAAGTAACCTATATTAGCCTTCGATAGAATCCATGCACTTTGTGTAAGCTCCACCTTCCTCTTTGACCCTATATAAGGCCATATTTCTTAGCTTGTATTTTGCTCTTCATCCAAATCAATCAAGCGAGTCTATTTTCACTGAGTGCTCTCTCTCTAAGTTGTTTTGCTCCTAATTATTATGAATTCCTCACTACCATGAATGCAACTAATCTTTATCCACCTTAATTAATCAAACCTTACACAAATCCTATCTCTCTCTCTCTCTCTCTCTCTCTCTCTCTCTCTCTCTCTCTCTCTTATTCCACACAAGAGAGGTCGCCTCCCTCCTAGCTCAACAACAATCAGAACTGATGTTTTTCAAGCATGTTCTTCAGTGGGAGAATTTTTGGAAGGAATCCGATACCAAAATTCTCCCTTTGCAACTAGAAGCGGAGAGGTATTAGTTGTGGAGAAAAGTTTAGAGGGCTTGGCACTGGCTGGTCATATGTCTCCATTATCATTTATGTCAACGTCAATGGATGAAGGCTGCTCTTGTCAACGTAAATGAAAGGATATCCTTGATGAGCATGAAATCTTCTCAGGGAGGAATTATGAGTGTATAGTCAAACAAGACATTGAAGAAGACGCTGCCTATAGGAATGATCACAAATTGTTGATCTTAAAGATGCAAGCATTCAAGCAAGCAAGAAGAGAACTGCTAATAAGATTGTTCAATACATTCTAAGGAGCTTGAGTGGTTATGACAAAGAGGATTAGATGGATATAGCAGGTAGTGCTAGTGACTAGAGTATCAAGGAGTACAAAAATAGGACACATGACAATTCTATCAACCTTGCAAACATTTTGAGATTCTTTCTCTAGTTACTAAAAAATCCTAAAAGTAATGATGAATTGTTTTTGAAGCGAAGCACTCTAACCATGCTTGTGAATGGTCTAAAGCATGTTAATGAAATGACTGACAAGGAAATTAACCTCTTCTTCAAGTATCAAAGTTTCTTAACCTTCATCCATGAAATATGTATGTTGATGTGGCTTGGGTTGAAGCTGATGAAGGAGGATCCAACATGTTGCCATTGTACTCATGTAAAATAAAGGCCACCTATGGTAGGTTATCCTCCAAGGTGAAGGAGATTGCAATTCAATTTTGGACGGAGCATACTTGAGTCTCTCCAAACAAGAAGGACATTATCCGATGGAGGTTAGGCTACAAGCACTATATTGAGTATCCAATGCATTTCCTTGATGATTCTCAGGTAGATCTCTAGCTGTGTCTAGAGTCCATCTTTCCGCTAGTAGACCATGTAATGCAAGGAGTACATGCAACATACAGTAGACATTATTTTCATAATGAGCTACTACACCTAGTGCTTTGTCGGAGGCATATTGCTATCTACCTCCACACCCCAATTATGCCATCCTATCATAAACTATCTACTTCCATACCCCAATAATTACATTATATTACTGATTGTAAGCTACATAGCTTATTTCATGTCTCTGTTATTACAATAATCTAGATCTTCCAGTGTACGTTAAGTAGCAAGGGACTTTTGGATCTTCCCTCAATTACCTCGAAAGGTGATTTTCCCGTGGAGGTATGTACAACATTATTGTAGGCATACTCCAATAAGGGTAAGTAATTCTCCCATTGGGACCTTTGATCTACTTCCGTTACGTAAGCTTTTAGTAGATCAATAAGTGTTAGGTTGGCTATTTCACTTTGGCCATCTGTTTGCGGATGATAGGCCGAAGAGAAGTTTAGCATTGTCCCTAAATTCTCAAAGCCACCCTTCTAGAAATTATTGGTCATTCTACGATCTCTATTCGACACTATGGACATTGGCAAGCCATGATACTTGAAGATTTGTATATGAAGGGGGTTGCCATTTGATGTGCTTTGATAGTCTTTTTGACAAGTATAAATGAGCTTGTTTGCTGAACTTGTATACTATCGTCCATATTCTCCATATTCCCTTATTCCCATGGATAGACAAACAATCCAAAGATAAAATCCATGGATATGCTCTCCCATGGTGAATTAGGGATTGGCAAACGTTGAAGCAATCTTGGTTGCTTCCCTCTATCAAACTTTGTCTTTTGGCAAAACACACATTTAGAAACATACTCTTGTATGTTTTCTTTCTCATGGCAGGCCAATAGAAATATGTTTGAAGCAATCTAGGTTGCTTCCCTCTATCAAAATTCGTCATTTGGCATACCACACATTTAGAAACATACTCTTGTATGTTTGCTTTCACGGAAAGCCAATAGAAATATGTTTCTATCCCTTTTAGGGAAGACTAAATCCCTCTATGCCCCGCATACGGAGGAGCATGAGATTCATACTTTACTTTCTCACGTAGTGAGTTAGTAACGCATAGTCTATTGCCATAGAAAAGATAACCATCTTGTAAAGTAAAACGTTCCTCTTTCTTCCCTAATGCAAGGGCTGAAATCGCATCTCTAAAATTAGGATCAATAGCATACTCATCTATCACAGAAGATAGATCATTGTGAGTTGCTATGGGAACCGCATTCACTATGGGTCGTCTTGAGAGTGCATTGGCTACTTGATTATGCTTGGCAGCAATGTGAGCAATATGAAAATGAAATTGCGAAAGGAAATTTTTCCACCTCATTTGTTTTTCAGAGAGCTTGGTCTGCGTCATGAAGTACTTAAGGCTTTGGTGATCCGTTCGTAGAATGAAAGAAGTCCCCAATAAATAGTGCTTCCGTGAGTCTAAGGCATGTAGAGCTAGGAGGAGTTCCTTTTCATATATGCCTAGATCTTGCTCAACGCGGTTGAGCAACACGGTTGAGCCTTCAACTTTCATAGGCTATGCCGTGTCCTTCTCGGAGCAACACAACTCCAAGGCAATCACCACAAGCATCACATTGGACCTCAAATGGCTTTGAGAGATCCGACAGTGTAAGCACAAGTTGAGAAACAATACTTATCTAGTCTGCATTAAAAAAAGAGGATAGTCTAAAAGGGTGTGTAACATTTAATGGTCTAGTAACTTGTGTGTAGCGGAAAATAACATTGACATAGTGAACACTTCATTAGAATAGATTCCTAATGAGCGTAGCAAGAGTGCTTGGATGGAGAGAGCAACAAAAGCATAACACCTAGTTAGATAGGCATGAACAATACTTCAAAAAGAGAGAGAAATTAATCTATTGACAATAGTTGAGGATTGGATTTACATGGAGCCGGTCCCCTCTCCAAAAGGCTTTGTATTGTAGGTTTTCTCCATCAAGGGAGACATTTTACAATACAATACTTTGTGCTCCTTCAATAACTTGTTGGTGCAATGAAGATGGAAGCTTCAAGCACCAAGCTCACACTTATAAAACACAACATCAATTCGCTCATGGTCTCAGACCCAAGACCTCACACACCTTCGAAGATGGTGAGAGCTAGCGGGCTATGAGAGTAGATCAAGAGGAAGAAGGAGTAGTCTTACGAGAAAGAAGTATGTCTCCTCACATAATCACTCAAAATAGCTTAGCATAGCTTAGTAATTAGAATGGAAGAGGAGATGAGCATGCATTGGAGCTTAGCTCTTCGTTGGATTTGCATCACAAAGCCAAGAGTTGCTGGTGTAGACATCCCTTCTCACAAGGTTGGAGTAGATGATGAGCTTTCTATTAAAGCTTGAGAAGGAGATAGTCTTCCTTACTCCACACATGATCTTGTGTGAGTGTGTAAGTGATAATTCCTTGCAAAAATCAGCCTCCTCTCTCCCTTGGTCGACCCATGTTGCTAATTGCACATGCTAGCATCGTATTGGACCTTGCAAAGCTTATCCAATGACAATTAAGAAGCATAAGTGATAGCCTTGTGACATGTGTCTCTCTTTCCCCTTTTTTGAGAGCTTTAGGTATTGAAATAATGCAATTAAACTCTCATTGGACCCTTAGTCTGCTGGCCAATAGGAATCGAGCAAGGCATTGGGCCCCTTAGTCTACTGGCCAATAGGAATCAAGCAAGGCATTGGGCTGTTGAATGCTCATTGGACCCCTTGGGAGTCTTCTAGAGAGCTGAATTTTTATTGATTTTTTTATCAAGTGTTTTTAAATGAATTAAACTAAATTTACTCTAGCATAATTCTTATTGGTCCACCTCTATGGCCATCCAATAGGATTTGAATACACCTTGGGGGCAACTGGGCTAGGGAGCTGACATGTGTCCACTATGCCCAAATATGCGTCATAACACACTCATGCGTTGAGAATATGGGTCTCACAGTGGCTGGGGTGTCAGGTTTTCGGATCAGATTGGCAAACCATCAAAAAGTAAAATGCTTGGGTGTTGTAAAGAGCTTAGAAGTGGAGGCATATGATGCAAAGGCAGTGGTTGATTTTCATGTGATGCCAGCAGGGTTGGAAGCATATCCTATTATACTGGGCAGACCATGGTTACATGCAGTGGGAGCTGTTCAAGATTGGCGACATGGTACGATTACCCTCTATGGAAAGACATGCACCAAGAAGCTTTATAATATGGGCACAAGGAAACGATTAGAGGAGCTTTATGAAGATGAGGATGAGTCTAGTGATGAATAATCTTCCACGGTGACAGATGAGGACAGTGATAGCACTACCAGCAGTGATGAGGATGCTGATGTTGCATTTCTTTTGATGGACAGGAGGGCGAACGGGGTCAATATTTGCACGCGGATGAGGACGGACACAATGTGGGTGTTTTCTTGTGAGAGTTATGCAGAAAGGTCATCATTAGGACCACTTTTTGGGGCCACTTCACGTGGTTGCGAGACGCATTATTGAAAAGAAATGAGTGCCAGGTGTGCGGATGATGCAAAAAGGTGACAACTATGCACTGCGAGGTCAGTTTTTGGCCTGTTCGGGGTCCGTTTGAGGTCATCTAAAAGGCCAAGGGTGCCCAACTAAAAAAGATAAGTGTGAGAACTGAAAAAACAGAGAGAAGACCAGAAAAAACGTGGAGAAGAGAGGAGGAACAGCCGCAACTGTGTTTTTGCCCATTTTGGAGCTTATTTTGGCCGTAAACTGCTCATCCGAGGTCGGATTTGAGCACTTTGACATTGTAGACTGGGGTTTTGGGCCACTCCGGACGCGATGGCGCTATCCATTTTGCCAAATTCCTCACTCTTTTTCTATTGTTTTTCTGTGTAAGTTTCTCCTATGAGCAAAGTTTCTGCTCTAGTTTGTGATTGTATCTGGCTTATTTTACCCATATTCTGTGAGCTGTTTGCCCCTTTGGTGTTGGAACCAGTTCATTTGTATCTAATTATCAAAATTTTCCCTCTTTTGAGCTGAGTTTTTTGGGTGTGTGTGTGTGTGTGTGTCTTTGTGTGGAGTGGGCAAGTGGATAGTCTCTCTCCTCTCACTCCATAGGTGTGTTTCCTGTCTCGGCTAGGTGTGTTGTGTAAGCCGAGTGGTGCCCCATAGTGTATGTGTGTATCTTCCCAAGAGTGTGTGTCGGGTCGTTATAGAGGCGTTCTGTGTGTTTTCATCCCGCTCACAACGCCATTTAAAGGCGTGAGTGTGTGTGTGGGTATGTGTGTGTGCACGTCCTTTTGAAAGGGGTGTTGAAGTCAAAAAGGCCCTCAAAAGCTTCATGGGACCCTTCCCTTTTGAGGAACATGGACTAAAGGAGGGCCCCCCTTTGCTGCCCGCTGCCCCCGCTCGCCCGAAGTTGCCCACGCCTGCCCGGATCTCTGCCAAGAGTGCCTACGCCCGCCCGATTGCCTGCCCGATTGCCCGGAGTTGCCTGACCTGACCTCCATGCCCGCCTTGCTCAATTTCTTAATGGGATTCTTCCACGGTAGCCCATATTTGGCCTTGCATACAACAAAAGGCACTCTTTGGAATTGGAGCTGATCTCTTGAGACAACTAGTTCCAATGTTGGAAGATTTCAGCTACTAGTGTAGGGATATTTCAAACAGTAGACTGGACAGGAATCAGAAACTAGACTGGAATGTGGATACCGAAATAAGAATCAGACTTATGTACTGGAAATAAGGTTCAGATTCAGATTCAGAAGAATGGACGAGAAGTAAGTATAACTGGAATATGCCATGATTGGAATTATAGATCAAGGTTATAGCAAATATGATTTACAAAGAGAAAGTACAGTCGACAATACTGCCAATGATTCTCAAGTACAAGTACAGCCAAGGCGCTAACCCAAATGATAATAATTTCCAACCCGATTACAATGTAATGGGCCCTATTTATACACTTCATGTTTACTGTAGTAATTACCATAGTAACTACTAAGTAATTCGCTGCCCATCTTCTAAGAAGACATTCCCACACAGTGAACTATCCAGCCGTCTATTCTCTTGCTTAGTGGAGACAAGGGACCCATCTCTAGAATACCAAACAAGCATCGAGCATTGAGTAGTGGAGAATCAACAAGTGGTTAAAAGCATTCTTGAAGGAAATAGATCCATCACGTTGCACTCAAACTTTGTAAAGGGTTTATAGACACTCCCAAATTAATTTGGTAAGACCACCCTACGCACAACCTCCGCCAGAAACATCGACAAGTTTAACAACATCGGATTTCATACAAGGTAGACAAAGGTCAAAGGAGTGCTCTTGAACAAAAATATTTGGAGCATTGTAAAACCACCATTGGGTTCAAGGGGAGCCTTGACAGGAACCTTGAATGCTCAACAACAAGACAAAGATGAGCAAGCACTTGGAATCATCATCACTGCGCTTGAAGATGATTTCATCCATCAATAGATGATGCTACATCCGCGCTTCATGCTAGAGCGTATATTTGGTGATTGAGGTAAGCATTCCAAAATGAGCCTCAAAATCCAAGTTTATGGTCTCATTATGCAAGAACAAGATGATGTTTCTAGCCTCATCACAACAAACTTAAAAGCATCTCAACCCAACTTGTCTATGCTGAGGAACAAGTTCTAGATGAGGATAAAATTTCCATCTTTCTCAAAGCCCTACCAAGTAGCTTTGATCACATTGTAATTGTGCTCAAGGAGAAATATCCCATTCTTGCACTTGAATATGTAATCAACTAACTTCTATAGAAAGAAAAACGAATTGGCACTTACACAAGGTCTCAAAATAACGCATTTGTCATACACGGAAAAAGTTGCTCACATTGTGGCAAAAGCAACCACATATCACAAGATTGCTTCCGCATTAAGGTGTGCCCTCACTACAACAAGAAAGGACATGCACCCAGCCGGTGTTTCCTCAAAGATAATCCTAGGAACCAAAAGAACTGTAGAGATTCCAAAGGTAAAGTACACATAGTGGAAGAAGAAAAAGAAGCAAAAGGGGAAGTCAACAGTGTCTATTATGAGGATGCATTGTAATGGGTTTTAGTGGAAGAAGAAAAAGAAGCAAAAGGGAAGTCAACACTGTCTATTATGAGGATGTATTGTAATGGGTTTTAAACACTACCCCAAACCCAAAGTTTGAAGGTAAGACCTACCCTCTCTTGCATCAGATTCCACCCTATGAGCCATATGCAGTTACCCTAAGTAACCTATATTAGCCTTCGATAGAATCCATGCACTTTGTGTAAGCTCCACCTTCCTCTTTGACCCTATATAAGGCCATATTTCTTAGCTTGTATTTTGCTCTTCATCCAAATCAATCAAGCGAGTCTATTTTCACTGAGTGCTCTCTCTCTAAGTTGTTTTGCTCCTAATTATTATGAATTCCTCACTACCATGAATGCAACTAATCTTTATCCACCTTAATTAATCAAACCTTACACAAATCCTATCTCTCTCTCTCTCTCTCTCTCTCTCTCTCTCTCTCTCTCTCTCTCTCTCTTATTCCACACAAGAGAGGTCGCCTCCCTCCTAGCTCAACAACAATCAGAACTGATGTTTTTCAAGCATGTTCTTCTTCAGTGGGAGAATTTTTGGAAGGAATCCGATACCAAAATTCTCCCTTTGCAACTAGAAGCGGAGAGGTATTAGTTGTGGAGAAAAGTTTAGAGGGCTTGGCACTGGCTGGTCATATGTCTCCATTATCATTTATGTCAACGTCAATGGATGAAGGCTGCTCTTGTCAACGTAAATGAAAGGATATCCTTGATGAGCATGAAATCTTCTCAGGGAGGAATTATGAGTGTATAGTCAAACAAGACATTGAAGAAGACGCTGCCTATAGGAATGATCACAAATTGTTGATCTTAAAGATGCAAGCATTCAAGCAAGCAAGAAGAGAACTGCTAATAAGATTGTTCAATACATTCTAAGGAGCTTGAGTGGTTATGACAAAGAGGATTAGATGGATATAGCAGGTAGTGCTAGTGACTAGAGTATCAAGGAGTACAAAAATAGGACACATGACAATTCTATCAACCTTGCAAACATTTTGAGATTCTTTCTCTAGTTACTAAAAAATCCTAAAAGTAATGATGAATTGTTTTTGAAGCGAAGCACTCTAACCATGCTTGTGAATGGTCTAAAGCATGTTAATGAAATGACTGACAAGGAAATTAACCTCTTCTTCAAGTATCAAAGTTTCTTAACCTTCATCCATGAAATATGTATGTTGATGTGGCTTGGGTTGAAGCTGATGAAGGAGGATCCAACATATTGCCGTTGTACTCATGTAAAATAAAGGCCACCTATGGTAGGTTATCCTCCAAGGTGAAGGAGATTGCAATTCAATTTTGGACGGAGCATACTTGAGTCTCTCCAAACAAGAAGGACATTATCCGATGGAGGTTAGGCTACAAGCACTATATTGAGTATCCAATGCATTTCCTTGATGATTCTCAGGTAGATCTCTAGCTGTGTCTAGAGTCCATCTTTCCGCTAGTAGACCATGTAATGCAAGGAGTACATGCAACATACAGTAGACATTATTTTCATAATGAGCTACTACACCTAGTGCTTTGTCGGAGGCATATTGCTATCTACCTCCACACCCCAATTATGCCATCCTATCATAAACTATCTACTTCCATACCCCAATAATTACATTATATTACTGATTGTAAGCTACATAGCTTATTTCATGTCTCTGTTATTACAATAATCTAGATCTTCCAGTGTACGTTAAGTAGCAAGGGACTTTTGGATCTTCCCTCAATTACCTCGAAAGGTGATTTTCCGGTGGAGGTATGTACAATATTATTGTAGGCATACTCCACTAAGGGTAAGTAATTCTCCCATTGGGACCTTTGATCTACTTCCGTTACGTAAGCTTTTAGTAGATCAATAAGTGTTAGGTTGGCTATTTCACTTTGGCCATCTGTTTGCGGATGATAGGCCGAAGAGAAGTTTAGCATTGTCCCTAAATTCTCAAAGCCACCCTTCTAGAAATTATTGGTCATTCTACGATCTCTATTCGACACTATGGACATTGGCAAGCCATGATACTTGAAGATTTGTATATGAAGGGGGTTGCCATTTGATGTGCTTTGATAGTCTTTTTGACAAGTATAAATGAGCTTGTTTGCTGAACTTGTATACTATCGTCCATATTCTCCATATTCCCTTATTCCCATGGATAGACAAACAATCCAAAGATAAAATCCATGGATATGCTCTCCCATGGTGAATTAGGGATTGGCAAACGTTGAAGCAATCTTGGTTGCTTCCCTCTATCAAACTTTGTCTTTTGGCAAAACACACATTTAGAAACATACTCTTGTATGTTTTCTTTCTCATGGCAGGCCAATAGAAATATGTTTGAAGCAATCTAGGTTGCTTCCCTCTATCAAAATTCGTCATTTGGCATACCACACATTTAGAAACATACTCTTGTATGTTTGCTTTCACGGAAAGCCAATAGAAATATGTTTCTATCCCTTTTAGGGAAGACTAAATCCCTCTATGCCCCGCATACGGAGGAGCATGAGATTCATACTTTACTTTCTCACGTAGTGAGTTAGTAACGCATAGTCTATTGCCATAGAAAAGATAACCATCTTGTAAAGTAAAACGTTCCTCTTTCTTCCCTAATGCAAGGGCTGAAATCGCATCTCTAAAATTAGGATCAATAGCATACTCATCTATCACAGAAGATAGATCATTGTGAGTTGCTATGGGAACCGCATTCACTATGGGTTGTCTTGAGAGTGCATTGGCTACTTGATTATGCTTGGCAGCAATGTGAGCAATATGAAAATGAAATTGCGAAAGGAAATTTTCCCACCTCATTTGTTTTTCAGAGAGCTTGGTCTGCGTCATGAAGTACTTAAGGCTTTGGTGATCCGTTCGTAGAATGAAAGAAGTCCCCAATAAATAGTGCTTCCATGAGTCTAAGGCATGTAGAGCTAGGAGGAGTTCCTTTTCATATATGCCTAGATCTTGCTCAACGCGGTTGAGCAACACGGTTGAGCCTTCAACTTTCATAGGCTATGCCGTGTCCTTCTCGGAGCAACACAGCTCCAAGGCAATCACCACAAGCGTCACATTGGACCTCAAATGGCTTTGAGAGATCCGACAGTGTAAGCACAAGTTGAGAAACAATACTTATCTAGTCTGCATTAAAAAAAGAGGATAGTCTAAAAGGGTGTGTAACATTTAATGGTCTAGTAACTTGTGTGTAGCGGAAAATAACATTGACATAGTGAACACTTCATTAGAATAGATTCCTAATGAGCGTAGCAAGAGTGCTTGGATGGAGAGAGCAACAAAAGCATAACACCTAGTTAGATAGGCATGAACAATACTTCAAAAAGAGAGAGAAATTAATCTATTGACAATAGTTGAGGATTGGATTTACATGGAGCCGGTCCCCTCTCCAAAAGGCTTTGTATTGTAGGTTTTCTCCATCAAGGGAGACATTTTACAATACAATACTTTGTGCTCCTTCAATAACTTGTTGGTGCAATGAAGATGGAAGCTTCAAGCACCAAGCTCACACTTATAAAACACAACATCAATTCGCTCATGGTCTCAGACCCAAGACCTCACACACCTTCGAAGATGGTGAGAGCTAGCGGGCTATGAGAGTAGATCAAGAGGAAGAAGGAGTAGTCTTACGAGAAAGAAGTATGTCTCCTCACATAATCACTCAAAATAGCTTAGCATAGCTTAGTAATTAGAATGGAAGAGGAGATGAGCATGCATTGGAGCTTAGCTCTTCGTTGGATTTGCATCACAAAGCCAAGAGTTGTTCGTGTAGACATCCCTTCTCACAAGGTTGGAGTAGATGATGAGCTTTCTATTAAAGCTTGAGAAGGAGATAGTCTTCCTTACTCCACACATGATCTTGTGTGAGTGTGTAAGTGATAATTCCTTGCAAAAATCAGCCTCCTCTCTCCCTTGGTCGACCCATGTTGCTAATTGCACATGCTGGCATCGTATTGGACCCTGCAAAGCTTATCCAATGACAATTAAGAAGCATAAGTGATAGCCTTGTGACATGTGTCTCTCTTTCCCCTTTTTTGAGAGCTTTAGGTATTGAAATAATGCAATTAAACTCTCATTGGACCCTTAGTCTGCTGGCCAATAGGAATCGAGCAAGGCATTGGGCCCCTTAGTCTGCTGGCCAATAGGAATCAAGCAAGGCATTGGGCTGTTGAATGCTCATTGGACCCCTTGGGAGTCTTCTAGAGAGCTGAATTTTTATTGATTTTTTTATCAAGTGTTTTTAAATGAATTAAACTAAATTTACTCTAGCATAATTCTTATTGGTCCACCTCTATGGCCATCCAATAGGATTTGAATACACCTTGGGGGCAACTGGGCTAGGGAGCTGACATGTGTCCACTATGCCCTTTGTGTAAAGGGAGCTTGCAAGAGTGTGTGTGTGTGTTTCTCTCTCATCCCCTACTAAAAGGGCTCGCCCCCTCAAGGATAGGGATGTGGGAAGACTTGTGAGTCTTCCCACAAGCATCCAATTTACCCTAAGCTTGACCATTGGACATAACCTTTGTATTTTGGAACCTTAGCATTTTCGAAGTATTAATGGGCTGAACCTTAGGGTCTTTGAAGCCCATTGATGCACATTGATCTTTTGCAGATGGCCCCCCCTTTGGATCCCTATTTTCCCTCCTTTGGATCCCTACTGTGACCGGTCTGCCAGCCTAACCAAAATTCTAGTTTTTTCTCCCCTGGTACTTTCCCATATTAAATAATCAGTTTAACATGAGAAAATCATTTAGGAGAATTAGATATTAGTTATTATTACAGGGTGAAAGCATGGTAGGGTGGTACAAATACTTATGTCCATGCACAATAGCTATTGAGTTATTCCTCTCATACAGCTAGATTATGGGAATGTCAAAAATGAAAGTAAATTGTCATGTATTTGAAGCAAGAGAATGGGCTCACAGAGCGTGCACGACTTGTTGGGGTAAACCGTTTAGCTTACACTCATGCAGGACCAACCTCTAAAGCCAAGCATGCCAACCATGCACCATTATGTGCATGTATGCATCCCACTTCATAGAGTTCCTTACACATATGCTTCTTTATAGTCACATGCTATTGTCTATAGCCACATGCTGTTTGACCCTTTTCCCACATGTGATGAACGTCACTCTCTAGCATAAAATGCCACCTTCCTCTCTGACCTTATATAAGGTCATATGCCTTAGCTTGTATTTTGCTCTTCATGCAAATCAATCAAGCGGGTCTATTTTTGTTGAGTGCTCTCTCTCTAATTTGTTTTGCTGCTAATTATTATGAAGTCCTCACTACCATGAATGCAACTAATCTTTATCCACCTTAATTAATCAAACCTTACAAGTGGTATCAGAGGTTGTAAGTAATTAGTATCTCCTAATAACATTAGTTAGATCCCTAAGCTAGATTTAGTGATCTCTCTCCCTAAGCACTTAATCGATTCATACCTCTTTTGGGATTAGATTAGTCTAGCTCAATTCTAGTCATCTCCATCATTGGCTTTGGGCAAGCCTACACGGTCACTACCCTCGTCGATGATCACCAATAATTAAATTGAGTGCTAGTTGTGTGTTTTTCTCTTCTTTTACTCGTTTGACTTGCTTGATAATGATCGGTGCTTATATATATACACACGTTCATGTAAAGCCCTCATCAAGAGCTTTTGGATGAATGTACTCATGCTCTGTTTAACTCAAGCAAGAAGCAATGTTGCCTTGATTAATCTGGCATGATTTTGTACTTTATTTTTTTCTCACTGCCAAATTAATCGAGTGTGTGTGTGTGCGCGCACGCGCCATTTGACGGAGAGAGAGTGTGTGTGTATGTGTGTGTGCTCTTCCTTTTGAAAGGGGCGTTGAAGTCAAAAAAGACCCTCAAAAGCTGCATGGGACCCTTCCCTTTTAAGGAACATGGACTAAAGGAGGCCCCCCTTTTGTTGCCCGCTGCCCTCGCCTGCCCGGATCTCTGCATAGAGTGCCTGCATCCGCCCAATTGCCTGCCCGACTGCTTGGAGTTTCCTGACCTGACCTCCTTGCACGCCTTGCTCAATTTCTTAATGGGATGCTCCCACGGTAGCCCATATTTGGCCTTGCACACAACAAAAGGCAGTCTTGCTTAGTGGAGACAAGGGACCCATCTCCAGAATACCAAACAAGCATCGAGCATTGAGTACTGGAGAATCAACAAGTGGTTAAAAGCATTCTTCAAGGGCATAGATCCATCACGTTGCGGTAGTCAAACTTTGTAAAGGGTTTAGAAACACTCCCAAATTACTTTGGTAAGACTACCCTACGCACTATGTTTGCCAAAAACATCGACAAGTTAAACGACGTTGGATTTCATACATGGTAGACAAACATCAAAGGAGTGCTCTTGAACAAAATTCTTTGGAGCATCGTAAAACCGCCATTCGGTTCGAGGGAAGCCTTGACACGAACCTTGAATGCTCAACAACAAGACAAAGATGAGCAAGCACTTGGAATCATCATCACTGCACTTGAAGATGACTTCATCCATCAAATAGATGATGCTACATACGCGCTTCATGCTTGGCAAACCCTAGAGCGTATTTTTGGTGCTTGAGGTAAGCATTCCAAAATGAGCCTCAGAATCCAACTTTATGGTCTCATTATGCAATGATGTTGCTAGCCTCATCAACAAACTTAAAAGCATCTCAACCCAACTTGTCTATGTTGAGTAGAACAAGTTCCAGATGAGGATAAAATTGCCATCCTTCTCAAACCCCTACCAAGTAGCTTTGATCACATTGTAATTGTGCTCAAGGAGAAAGATCCCATTCTTGCACTTGAATATGTAATCAACTCACTTCTATAGAAAGAAAAACAAATTGGCACTTACACAAGGTCTCAAAACGCGTTTTTCATACACGGAAAAAGTTTCTCACATTGTGGCAAAAGCGACCACAAATCACAAGATTTCTTCCGCATTAAGGTGTGCCCTCATTGCAACAAGAAAGGACATGCACCCAACCGATGTTTCCTCTGTTGGAATTAGGGTTGCAGAGAAACTCACATAGCTTGGAGAAGACGAAGGAAGCTCAAGGCACACAATAGAGAGTGTGTTACTTAGTGTGCAATGGAAAGATAGTTAGCCCGAGAGTGATGGGAATATATACAATGCTCGGGGGGAAAAACCTCCTAAAGAGGGAAAAAATGCCCCGGTGGTCCTAGTGTGTTCACACACATCACTACCACATGTATATGGTAACAAATCCCCCCTAGAGTGATTCGATGAACGAGAGCTGGCACATGAGTAAAGGGAAGTTCCATGCCTTGAGGACAAGATCAGTCCACAAAGGGGAGTAATCCCAAAGCTTTGCGGAAAGCTTCAAGAATCTCACGAGACAATGCCTTTGTGAAAAGATCTGCAAGGTTATCCTGTGTTGGCACATAAGCCAAGCTGCTCTCTCCTACTGAGAGCCTCTCCCTGACATAGTGGTAATGCACCTCAATGTGCTTTGTGAGAGCATGAAAAACTGGGTTCCTCACAACTGCCAATGCGCTTTGACTATCAGTGTAGATAGTGTTGGCAGTGTTCTGTCCAACACCCAAATCATCCATAAGGCGTCGTAGCCATACACACTCAACCGTAGCTGTGAAGACTGCCCTGTACTCACCCTCACAACTCGAAGTGGCCACAATAGGTTGCTTCTTTCTCAACCATGATATACATGAACTGCCAAGCATGAAACAAAAACCACTTGTGGACACTCGCGTGTCAAAACAACCAGCCCAATCTGAGTCCGAAAAAGCATGTAAGTCTGGCGGCAATGATCCCCCCTTCAGATAAAACAAGCCAAGATGTAAAGTGCCACTAAGGTAGCGGAAAATCTTCTTGACAGCCTGCCAATGCTTAGACCTTGGGCTATGCATGAATCTGTTGACCTGTGAAACTGCAAACTGAATATCCAGTCTCGTGTTTCATACATAAATGAGGTAGCCAACAACAGTTTGATAAAGAGTGACATCAGTAGGATCGCCAGCATCATGTAGACTCAACTTCAAACCTGTTTCCATGGGAGTGGCAATAGGTTTGCAATCCTCAAGTCCAAACTTACATAACAATCTCTCTATGTAACTTTTCTGACACAAGGAAATACCACCATCACACTGCTTGAATTGTATACCCAAGTAATGATGCAACATCCCCAAATCTTTCATCTTGAAAGTAGCATTCAAATCAGCCTTACATTCAGCAATATGTCTCTCATTTGGTCCAGTGATTAGCAAATCATCAACATAAAGAACCACAATGAGAAGTACATCACCCTCACGCTTTACATACAATGTGCTTTCTGTTGGACTTTTACGAAAGCCTCGTTTGACCAAATGAGTGTCAGCTTTCTCATACCAAGCACGAGGAGATTGCTTCAACCCATACAAAGCCTTCTTAAATTTGCACACTTTGTCCTCTTGTCCTTTTATGATAAACCGCAAGGCTGCGTTACATAAACTTCCTCAAATATGTCACCATTCAAGAAAGCAGTAACAATGTCTGATTGATGTACGTCCCAACCAAAATGAGCTACCAATGCACATAGAAAATGCATAGTAGTCATACGAAAAGTGGGAGAAAAAGTCTCTTCATGATTTATGCCTTTTTGATGTGCATAACCCTTTGCAACAAGTCAAGCCTTATGGCGATCGATCTCACCATCCGGCTTGCGTCTCAACTTGTAAACCCACTTTGTACAAATGGCCTTCTTCCCAGGAGGCAAATCACATAAAGTCAATGTGTCATTTTCTATAAGTGCATCATATTTTGATTGCATGGTAGCCATCCAATTTTTTGAATTTTGTGCTTCATCAAAAGACAGAGGCTCCTCAACATCATGTAAGTTAGACACAGCCAAAGCATAACAATCTGATGCATAAGATGCATGGTGAGAGCCTGAATGACTACGAATAGACAAAGGTGCATCCAATTTATTGTCACACAAAGTGTGCACCATCCATTTTGGCATACCTGTAGCCTGTTCATTTTTAGCCCTTTCCTCATCAAGTACATCATGTACATCTGCATCAGTAATAGGCTGATCTAATCTGTAACATTTTCAGAAACCCCCATAGGCTGTACATTTGCCTCATTGGAACTTACATTCGTATTTCCACCATTTAAAAAAGGAAACAAAGTGTCAGAAATGTTCTATGAGCTTACATTACTATCTCTAGTACATGATAGCAAGGGCTAAACAAAATCTTCCACAAACACTACATCCCGTGAAACCAGAATACGTTTTGTTTGTGGATGATACAACATGTAACCTTTGCTTTGAGCAATATAACCAACAAAAACACATTTGACAGCCTTATCATCCAATTGTCTGCGCTGTGCTTGTGGCACCAAAGCATATGCAAAACAACCAAAAACGCGCATGTGCTCAATAGAAGGCTTTCTATCATGCCATGCTTCATATGGAGTAATATACTGCAAAGCTTTTGTAGGACACCTGTTTAGTACATAAGTGGTACACATGATGGCCCCAAGCCAAAAAAAATGTGGCAAAGCTTGACTTTTGACCATACATCGTGCCATTTTCGTAAGTGACCTGTTTTTCCTCTCAGCAGCACCATTTTGCTGAGGTGTATAAGGCACTGTACATTGGTGTTTTATCCCACGACTAGCCAGAAATGCATTGAATTCATGAGACATATACTCCCCCCCTCGATCGGAACGGAGGGTGCCCATAGTACATTTTGAGACATTTTCAGCCATAGCCAGAAATTGTTTGAAGCACATAAAAACTTCGGACTTCGCTTTAAGCAGAAATACCCATGCATGCCTGGAGTAATCATCAATGAAAGTCACGAAGTAAAGGTAATTGCCCAAGGACGGAATTTGCATGGGCCCATAAACATCACTATGCACAAGCTGCAACCTGCATGTGGCCCGAACTGAACCATCCTTCGGAAACTTAGAACGCTGCATCTTACCCAAAATACAGCCTTCAAAAACATGTTTGACAGGTGCTTCAAGAGGCGGCAAAGAAGCAACCATATCAGATTTCTGCAAACGCAGCAAACTGACAAAATTCAGATGACCAAAACATGAATGCCAAAGTTTTGCATCTGAAATAGACCTTGAATTTGCAACTGTATTTGCAAAATTTTATCCACACTTGTCATACAAAGTGAGCTTATACAGCCCACGACACAAAAGGCCAGATGCAACAATTTCATCATGAAAACTGAGATCATGAATTGTACATTTGTCATCCACAAATTTGACTACAAGTCCAAGTCTAGCAAGTGCGGATATAGACAAGAGATTCTTCTTGATCCTAGGTACATAAAGTGAATCAACAAGTGTGAAGGAATTTCCATTTGTAGTAGTAAGCACAATCTTTCCAACTCCCTGAACCGGATAAGAGAAATTGTTGGCAAAAGTGGCTGAATTTCCATGAGGGACATACTCGAGAGAGGTGAACAATTCACGATGCCCATTCTGCATCAACATCAGCATTACAGTCTCTTTTTACAAAAGACTCAACAATGGCTGCATTTGTAGTGGAACCAGCATATGCAGTGGAACCACCCTCTTTCTTCTTAGCCTCTTTGGCCTTCAACTTAGGACACGACTTGATCAAGTGATCATTAGATTTACAATAATGGCAACACATTTTTTGTTTTTCCCTTATCACCAGAATTTCCAGAAAAATTGCTGCCAATAGAAGCATTAGGAACATAATTTTTTCAACTCGTACAGAACCATAAGAAGTGGTTCTGTGTTTTGACCTTATCACCAGAATTTCCAGACAAATTGCTGCCAATAGAAGCATTAGGAACATAATTTTTTCAACTCGTACAGAACCATAAGAAGTGGTTGTATTGCTATTACCACCCTTTCTTTGAGAAGCAATGAAAGCCTGTTCAATTGCACGTTGCCTAGTCCTGTTTTTTTCTAGAAAATGACTTGCAATAGCAATGTGCGTAATGCATCAAACTTGACAACTTCAGGATTTCCTTGGGTCATAAGTCTCCAAGTACTAGCAAAAGTCTGGTAAGAATCTGGTAAGGCATCAAGAACAGTCTGTACAAGGGAATTGTCTGAAATGACTTCACCTGCAAAAATAAGCTGCTCTTTGATATCCTTGACACTAACAAGGAAAGTGTCCATATCATCTTCCTCATGCATAATCTTCGACTCCAGCTCTTTACGCAGCAAAGCAATTTTAGCCTCATTGCGACTTGCATAAGACCAGCCAATATATCCCAAGCCTGTTTTGCAGATTTTGCTGAACGAATGTGAGGAACAATGGTGCGCTTCTCAGACAACACAATCAATGCATGAGCCTGCGCATCCTTTACATCCCAACAAGATTGTTCTGCCGTAAGCAAAACAACTCTAATAGCAACAATCCTTGTAGCAAGACCTGCAACATCCTCAACATCACCTGCATCCTCAGAACCACGACGTACATCAATGCCCTGCACAATATTCCAGACACCCTTTGACACAAGAACATGTTGCATCATGTAAGACCACATAGGGTAATTGTCCCTATCCAGCCTGTCCTCAGCAACAAACATCTTGAACACATCTGTGTTGTTATCAGCCATGGTAAATGCTGCACCTGACGTGAAAACTGTCCGAAAAGAGGAGAAACAAAGCAGGAACAACATGTGCTATATAGCACAAACGGTAGAAGACTGTAAGGCACTGTTATGCAAAAAATTGGAACTGACAAAAATTCTGCACAAAATGATGGAATAGCTTGTGCAGACCTGCCTGTAGTGGAAAAATGTGCCCGAATCAAAACTCTAAGTAGACATGTACTGGAGCAGCTGGCGACTAAGCCCGGGAGGATGTAACCTGCTCTGATACCAATTGTTGGAATTAGGATTGCAGAGAAACGCACACAGCTTGGAGAAGACGAAGGAAGCTCAAGGCACACAATAGAGAGTGTGTTACTTAGTGTGCAATGGAAAGATAGATAGCCCTAGAGTGATGGGCGTATATACAATGCTCGGGGGGAGAAACCTCCTAAAGAGGGAAAAAATGCCCCGGCGGTCCACATCACTACCACATGTATATGGTAACATCCTCAAAGATAATGCTAGGAACCAAAAGAATCGTAGAGATTCCAAAGGTAAAGTACACATAGTGGAAGAAGAAAAGGAAGCAAAAGGGGAAGTCGACACTGTGTATTATGAGGATGCATTGTAATGGGTTCTAGTGGAAGAAGAAAAAAAAGAAAAAGGGGAAGTCAACATTGTCTATTATGAGGATGTATTGTAATGGGTTTTAAACATTGCCCCAAACCCAAAGTTTGGAGGTAAGACCTACCCTCTCTTGCATCAGATTCCACCCTATGAGCCATATGCAGTTGCCCTAAGTAATCCATATTAGCCTTGGTTAGAATCCATGCACTTTGTGTAAGCTCCACCTTCCTCTCTGACCCTATATAAGGCCATATTTCTTAGCTTGTATTTTGCTCTTCATCCAAATCAATCAGATGAGTCTATTTTCATTGAGTGCCCTCTCTCTAATTTTTTTGCTCCTAATTATTATGAAATCCTCACTACCATGAATGCAACTAATCTTTATCCACCTTAATTAATCAAAACTTACAAAACTCTCTCTCTCTCTCTCTCTCTCTCTCTCTCTCTCTCTCTCTCTCTCTCTCTCTCTCTCGCTTGCTCTCTCTCTCTCTCTCTCTCTTCTTTAATTCTTTGGCATCATCCTATATTTTCCCCTATTCATAAGACAATTTTTAGTCTATAAGATAGAAAATGCAAAATTTCTAAGAAAAAATGATTTTTTTTCCAGAAAAGTGCAAAGATTTGGAGAATTGAAGATGAATTATTCATGCAAAAAGTATCTCGTCTATGATTATCTATACACATGCATAATAGTTAATATAAATGTAGCCTAGAGAGAGAAAATGATGAGAGAGAGAAGAGAGAGAGAGAGACTCTTAGAATATGTGCAAAAATTTAACTTGAAATATACCTCTTATTAAATGAGTAGCTTCTTTCGTTGCTTCGTTCGTTGCGTTATCTTTGTCTCTTTTGCGCAAGTGCATTGCCTCGTTCGAGCGGAGAGAGAGAGAGAGAGAGAGAGAGAGAGAGAGAGAGAGAGAGAGAGAGAGAGAGAGAGAGAGAGAGAGAGAGAGAGAGAGAGAGAGAGAGAGAGAGAGAGAGAGAGAGAGAGAGAGAGTCTACGTGTGTGCGAACCAGTGCCTTGTGAGGGGGAGGCTAGGTCTTTATATAGGGAGGCAAGGCTGATGAGGATCTGCCAAATGTCAGGTACATGAGGAGGGGGCTCTCTCAGCTAACCAAATTTGAATTCAATTAACTGGGGTCTTTTATGCATGTCCTGACACTTGTCAGGTGAGTGCATGGCCCTTTAACCCTTCAATTTTTCCATAATAAAAAAAATTACCAACTTAAATGTGAACTAAAGTGCACATTCGGACCGTGTTTTGGACGCCATCACGTGCATTAGAAATCTCTCTTTAGTGACTCAAGATGGACACATTGATACACATTTTTTATTACCTCCAACTAGACTCAAATTTACAAAAATGAACACGTAAAGCTTAGGGTACCGCTCCTCGAATTATGAACGGGGGTACAAAACATCATTGAGGAAGGCACATTACAGGTGGGCAAAACTATGGATGAGTTAGAGGGAAAGGAAGAGTAGCTAGGACCTTTCAAAGAGGTCAAGTAAAGAATGCACATGCACATGCAACCACATGAGAGCTTAGTCTTGGTGAAGAAGAATAGAGAAACTATTTATGAGCTATTGTGATAAACTTGGAGCACAATGACAACTTACAGATATCTAGACACAAGGCACACATCATGGTAAAGGTTCCAATCTTCTCATTGAATGTGTTATAAATCCTTTCCTACTTGCAAATTTTGACTTAATCAAGAGCTAGCTAGATTTATCCCGATAGAAATTGCTAAATGGAAAAATAGCGGTGTCTCAATCTTCAAGAACCCTTGATTTTGAATAGGGGGCGCTCAATCTCAACATTCTTTAGAACCCTTTTGGTTGGGATGCATGATGGGATTCTCAAAATGGATTGGTTTTCTAAAAATAAGGCTAGCATCCACTAGGACCAAGGAAGTTTTTGGACTTTGGAGATAAACATGCTAAACAAGTCAAAGTGCAGGGGAAGAATTGGATTCTAAAGATTCAATTAGTTCAAGCACACTGCCTACTCAAAGATATGAGATTTGGATAACCTATCTTTAGTTTCAAATTAAATAAGTCATTAGAAAGAGAATGGGGTATTGGAATACCTCTTTATTTGATAGTTTAAGGAAATGCTTAAGGATTAAGTTAGCTTTGAAGAAGCTTAGAAGAGTGCGAAAAAAGCTATATGTTGGGCTTATAAAAACTATTTTAGATTTTGACTTTTCAGGTAGATAGTTTTTAGAGAGGTGGATAACTTAATTTTAGAGTATGTTTTAAAATCTCTCTCTCTCTCTCTCTTTCTCTCTCTTTCTCTCTCTCTCATTGAAAACATGCTCTCACTTGAAGGAATCAATTTTTAGCCCTCTACCTGCTAGAAAAGAAACAAATTTTACATTATCTCTCTACACACTCTCTCTATATCATATCAAAGTCACTTCCCTCTCCCAATCATTGAAGGATATTCTTTTTTGCTTAAGTTTGACAAAGTGTCTAGATGTCCTAAGGTTGCAAATTTGATCACTTTTTTCCTCCCCCCCCCCCCCCCCCTCTCTCTCTCTCTCTCTCTCTCTCTCTAAGGTTTCTCCATCTCCACCTCAAGCTTAGAGTAATGGGAGTTTTTATTCTACGTATGTGCAACAACATTTCTCTCTCTAGCACAACCATGAGCAACCATTTGGATGCAAAGGAGTCCATCCCTCTCTTTTTTCCCTCCACAATATCATCCAAATCTCCTATGTCAGAGTTCTCTCTGGTTCTTCCCTCCATAGCCAACATCCTTTGGATGTACCTACCACTTTGTGAATCACCATTACATCTTCTCTCTCTAATTAACTTGAGAAGCTCACTCTGAATGTCATTCAATCCACTTTCATTTTAAGACATTACTATGCCAAAACAGTATCATATTAATGCTATTTTGAAGCAAGAATATGCAGTCGTGCAAGTTGACATATCCAATCCCAATGCTACAGAAGATCAACAAACAGAGCATTGGTTGCAAAGCAATCAATTTATGGGTTGATGGTCATATTTACCATGCAATACTCTAACCAATGCATTACCACCATTTCAATATGTCACTAAGCTATTTCATTTTTGTAGGTGACGGAAAAGAAGACTTATTTGGCTATTGCAAGAGATTCTATTTTATGTTATTCTATGAAATGGAGACAAGAAAAAAAATCTTTGATGCATACTCTTCTCTGCGAGAGAAGTATAAGGACATTCAACAAGTCCAAGAGGATGTCAATGAAAAGTCACAAAGAAAGTGTTGGAAACATCCAAAACCAGTAGCCATTTTCACCCTCTTGATGCACACATTTTTCCATTGCTACTTATAGAGTCACGGGCTCTCTACGAGTTCCAAGTTGTATCTATTTATTTACTTTATGTTCCTTAGGAGGACATCCATTTCTTTTTAAAACCCTAGGCATATAAGTGAATTGTAGGTCATGTGAAGGGCGAGATATCATTTTGTGAGAACATCTAGAGTAAAGAAGGAGAAGAAGAAGGCTATGAAGGTGGAGGCTTGGAGCCGCATGCATTCTCTTTACAAATCGGCTAATGCATGTAGTGAAGCTGATTCCTATTTTTTCTCTCTTCCTTTTCATTCAAATTGTGTATTAGAAAATTAGCTGTCCTCTAATTGCTTGATTGCCCGTTGTGTGTTTAATTTTGGTATTGTGTGAATGATTAAATTAGTGTATAGATCAGAATTTGTGCATACATCACTCTAATCATAACCCCATGAGTTGGGTGAGTTTGTGATTAGGATGTGCCTACAATGGTATTTAGGAAATGCAACAAAGAGGAATGCATAATTAGGATAAGGGGTAGTGTGTGTGACACACTAATCCCTTCCACTATTTGTCTCTTCTTGCTATTTTAGATAGCATCGCATGATTTTCCCACTCTGTTCTCACCCATTCCTCTCACATATTCACCCATGTGTGATGATTCCATGCCCTAGCTGGGTTGCTACCATCCATGGATTGATTTTTTGTTGATTCATTGGATCTACACTACAAGGGAGCCAATATTTGGTGCCATTTTTGGGAACAATAGCCTAAGTTAGAGGAGTATTTTTTAGAAGATTGAGTGTTTAAGTGTAGATTTAGGTTCACTAATTTATAACTAGTTTACTAACAATTTTTGTGCTAAACATGTGTGTATACCTAATTAGAGTCTTGAACGTCACTCTTTTGAAAGAGAATCGTAAAAGTTTCATGTATATTTGAGTGATTTTGAGTGCATAGCTAAGGAATTTTTCACTAATTTACCTCTCTAATTAGTCACTAATTGCATGGGATGTTAGTGCTATGCATAGATGAATCAAGAATTGAATCTATGTCCATTGAGAATATGTGTTTAATTTTCATGGATTTGATGCTATGCGCATAAGGCGTCGGTCATTGATTGCTTGTAGGTGATTTGCAATGAAGTGATTGCTAAGTACACACACATGTGTGTAGGCATCATTTGGAGTGAAAATTCAACGCAATTTTTGAGTGCATTAACACAACTCACTTACTGATTTATGTGTAGGTTTCAATGAAAATGAAGTGCAAAAAATTTGGGGCAATTTTATGTACATTAATGTGTGCATATGTGTAGGTAAAATGCAAACATTTGGGTGCAAATATATAGAAATTTTGGTGCCAATGAATTTATGTAAAGCCATTAGATGCTTGTCGTTATAGACTTGCTTATGGTATATGGTTCTGATTGTTCAAATTGCACCAAAATTCCATCAAGATTGTGTCAGAATTTTTTTGTGTAAGCTTGTTAAGTGTGTGCTTAATGTGCAATTTACACACTTGAAAATCAATATGAATGATTAAATTGATGTGTATGATGGATTTATTAAAACATTGATTTGATAGCGTATTTGGTCGATACGTAAAAATTTGTCTAATTAAACCATTAATTTAGATTATTTTTGGGTCAAAATTGAGTCAAAAACGATAAAAATGGTCCAAAACAATTCAATCTTAATTAGAAATTTAATGGATGATTGATAGAATGGTATAGTTGCATTGATAAGTGCTACAATTTGATTTAATTTGGTTGGATATTTTCCAAAAAATGGTAATTTTTTCAAGGAGGGATTTGTGAAAGCTTCAAAGAGGCTTTGATGAAGGAGCTTGTCCTATTAAAAGATGTCACGATTCACTTAAATGAAACAGGTACCTTGGGGACAAACTTTAGCAAAGGAGGGATGAAAAATCTAGTTGAGGACATGGCTAGTAGCCATGCCATCTCAATGGTTGAGGCAGCCACCTTTGGGTTGAAGATGGAGCCTATTAACTAGAAAGGAGTGAAGGTTGGAGAAGAAGCATCTAATGAGATTGGATAATTGTGGCCATGCGCAATAGAATCTTCTATGAAGGGTAAAAATGACTAAAGAGGATTTGCATGAAGCTGGAGATTATATTCGGCTAGTAACAAGTTGAGATAACCCTATAGACTCCTTGTCAGTGCATGTATACATTGCCAAATGTCAAGCGAATGAGGATGTTGTTGAAGAGAAACGTAGTTGTGAAAAAAGGGCCACAAGGAGTGGAGGAAGAAATGACACATTGTCTCCTAGATGAAGTTCTCCACAAAAAATGCCTATCCCTAAAGTGCCTATGCAAGAATCTACTAAAGAAAAGAAGAAGGAAACAAAAAAATCTAAAGAAAAGGGCTGGCTTACAAGCTCTAATCCAATATAGAGGTAGTGGAAAATCTCAAAAACATTTTAGAAGAGAGGACTTCAAACAGTAAGGTTGAATTTACCTTAAGTGAGGTCCTCGGCATAGCAAAGCGTGAGTTCCATAAAGAAATCATTGACATTATCAAGAGAAAACAACATTCTTTTAGTGAAGCCATCCATGTAGAGGGTGAAGGGCAAGACTTTAAATGCGCAAGGAGTATAGGTCTATGGAGATCAAGGTGATGAAACCTTTGTTAGCTGCTACAAGTCTAGAGGAGTAAAACAGGCTTGCTTCTTGGATGATGAAGATGAAGTCAAGACAACTCACAAGAGTTATTACTCCAAGAGTCATTGGGTAAGAGAAACTACTGAGACCCTAGTAAAAGTGGGAGACTTAGAAGAGCCATACATTGCACTGATAAATCATAGATCATAGATTAATCTCATGTCTAAGAGTCTATATCAAAAAGGAAAATGGCCAATCAATATAGTTGAATGGGGAACACGAAAAACCTACACCATTTTTGTACTATTTAATTCGACGAACTCAATTGTAATTATTTTTTGGGACTCAATTGAGTTTCTCGATTTCAACTTATTAAATATGCGGATTAGTGAAACCCATGGTAGAAAGTAGGAGATAATTTTGATGAATTAGTACCTCCAAGGCTGAGGTATATAGGCCAATTTTTGTAACCCTAAGGAAAACTTTTGAATTAATCATCTTTTGAGCTCAACTAAGTGTGCTGTGAATGAGTAGAGAGTGAGTGAAGTCTTCTTCTACTCTCTACGCACACTATGGAAGCTACATTGTGAAGGCAACTACAACATCACGTTAGCACGATGAGAGGTACATTTCAACACCACGCTTGCACGATTCCAGTCTTTTTCCGAAGAGCTCTCCCACAAGCTTCGAAGTGAGTTTTCTCTCTAACCGTGTACTCATTTTGTGATTGCTTTATATCATTGCGTTCATGAGTTAAACTACACTTTAGGACTAAGCAGGCTGAGAATCAATGACTTATAATTTTTGACCTGTCTTCATACACGTTTTTTGCACCAAGTGTTTTCAGGTAATAAATTGGGTTAGAGACTTTAGGGTAATTTCCTCTAGGTGTGTGGAGGTTATCCCTTGAGTTTTGTGATGATTTGACAATGTTAGGTCATGTCTCGAAGAGCATAAACATCGTAGGTACGGTAGCGGTTGCTTATAAATAGTGTGCATTGAGATGATTTCCCTTGGTAGTGAGTGTCTCTAGAAGGTTGAGTAGGTGATTGACACCTATCTATTTGTTTCCATGCGCCTACAGGTCAAGCTCCATCCTTGGTTGAAATCTTGTTTGTTGGCCTAGTTCTCACTTTGCTATCAACTACGAGCAGTGTATCTGCCCGACAACATTGGCGCTGTTTTCGGGGATGAGAGCCCTAGGTAGGTAACTTTAGACTAGTCCTACAAGGTGAAAGTTCCTTAGGTTCACTAGAGTCTTGTTATTTTACTTTAGGTAGGATCCGGGAGTAGAACTTTTGAGATCTTGGAGAGGTTTTAGGGAGCGCGTGTCTCACATGGGTCTTTTGCGGTAGACAGTTTCAGTTAGTTTAGTATATTTGTTGGTGTTTGAGTGGTTTTGGTGTTGCAAAAGTGCTCACTAGTCTGTGTGTGGCAGTAAAGCGTTTTTCTATCTACAATTGCAAAACCCCACATGATGAGTAGGAGTAGTTGTAGATAGGACATGTGATTATGATCTAGAGCTATTCATCATCAGATATTTTCTTGTATGCTTGTTTGCATTTGTGATCTCTGAAAAGTTGATTTCTAGAGATAACATGCAATAAACAAGTTTCAATAGACATTTGTGCATGGGTGAGTGATGCTGGGAATAAAAGAACACATATGCAAGAGATCTGGATGAAAAATTTGCAAGTTTGCATCAGTAGACATCATACACGTATGATGTCTTAGGGCTTAGCATGAAACCAAATTTTCCAAAAAAGATTGCACCAAAGTGTTCTAAAGGGGTGTTTTACCCTAAGTACACCTTGAGACTGAAGTTTTGACCAACATTTGGTCCCCTCAAGATAAAATCCGTGTGTTGAAAATGAAAAAAACAGGAAACTTGTAATTATGTACATATTTTTAGCATGAAAATGGGTAAAAATGCTTGAAAAGAAAAGTTGGAGACTTGCGGATGCTTGTGGATAAAATTTGGCCAAAAATTCATCAACAGACATCATATGCGTATGATGTCTGAAGTATGAATTTGACAGTCAAAGTGAACTTTTGACTTGATATCCATAGTATGCATGGGTGAGTGATGTTGGGCATAAAAGAACACATATGCAAGATATTTGGATGAACAAATTGCAAGTTTGCATCAGTAGACATCATACATGTGTATGACATCTTAAAGTCTAGCAGGATATCAAATTTTCCAAAACAGACTACACCAAAGTGTTCTAAAGGGGTGTTTTACCCTAAGTACACCTTAAGACTGAATTTTTGACCAACATAAAGATAAAAGCCGCGTGTTGAAAATGGAAAAAATAGGAAACTTGTAACTATGTGCACATTTTTGCATGAAATGGGTAAAAAAGCTTGAAAAGCAAAGTTGGAGACTTGTGGATGAAATCTGGCAAAAATTCATCAATAGACATTATACGCATATGATGGTCTGAAATATGAATCTGACAATCAAACTGAACTTTTGACTTGATATCCATCATCTGCATATTGTATAGGACACATACACCAAGTTTCATCTCATTTGGGCATATAAACTGAGTATTGTGTGAGCTTTACTCTTTTCGGGAAGTTCCTTGGTAAAAAGTGATGATAAAGTGCAATTTTGATATCCAGAATTTGTTGTGAGCACATGTGCATGTTGTACACATCAAGCGGCACCTGGGATAGAAATAGAACTTTATTCATACCACTTAGACATCATACGCGTATGATGTCTAAGTATGATGTCTGAGAGGCCTGATTTTGGGCACATTTTGGTAAGCCATTGTAATTAAGAGCAATTAAGAAGTAAATAGGCCAAATTCCATTGGATTTAAAGCAGTTTGAGGTTTGTAAAGACCAAGAGACGGATTCGGGCAAAGTGAATGCTTGATTTGACCATCTAGAACAAAAGGTGTTGAAATTTCATCCTAAAAGTTATACGTGTATGATGTCTCAAGGGCATTTTTAGTGACCAAAGATGACATCAAAACTTACGAGGGTGCTTAACACCTCACTTCATGCATGGTAAATCTAGTTACATGCCTACCAAGTGTCCAGTTAGCTAGTCTAACTGACTCTCACACTCTCTCTCAAGCATGGAAAATCTCCCACACCTCCCTAGAGATGAGAGGGTACCCCCTAGCTACTAAAGCAAGCTCTGAGTGGCCTAGGACCTGTTCCCACACAGCCCCCGAGCCCCCGTGCTCCCCGCACATCCTTAGGAAATTTTGACTTTAGGCTAAAACGGCGATACGAATCGTAATTTCATGCCGTAAATTGCTATACTAAGCTCTAACTAAGGTGTACCTGTCCAAGTACCTGCCATATTTAGCAGCCCTCGGGGTCCGAAAATGCATTTTTTCAAAATCGGGGTACGGGTGCAGTTTTTCGAGACGATCAAAACTAGACGGGTCGGGTGACCAAAAACTTACAATTTTTGGAAAATTTTCACAAAAATTATTTTAATTCACTTTTGGAAGCTTTATAACATTCTAAACATTATGGCACTGACATAATTTGGAAAACTGCTAAAAATAGTAACTTTTTTCATTATGTTTATTCCATGGTACAATGGTGCTCTTTTTGGTCGGGGTCAGAGACCTTACAAATTCACCTGCAAAAATAAGATGCTCATTGATATCCTAGACACCAGCAGGAAAAGTGTCCATATCATCTTCCTCATGCATAATCTTTGACTCCAACTCTTCATGCAACAATGCAATTTTTGCCTCATTGCAACTTGCATAAAGACTAGCTAGAATATCCCAAGCCTGTTTTGCAAATTTTGTTGAAAGAATGTGAGGAGTAATAGTGTGCTTCACAGAGAATGTAATGAATGCATGAGCCTGCACATCTTTTACATCCCAACGAACTTGTTCTACCGTAGGCAAAACAACTCTAATAGAAGCAATCCTGTTGCTGCAACATCACCTACATCGTCAGAACCAGGACATACATCAAGGCCTTGCACAATATTCCAGACACCCTTTGACACAAGAACATGTTGCATCATATATGTAAGCCCAGATAGGGTAATTGTCCCCTTCCAATCTATCCTCAACAACAAACATCTTGAAAACATCTATGTTGTTGTCGGCCATGAAAAATTCTTGCACTTGATGTGAAAAATTCCAAAAAGGAGGAGAAACAAAGCAGGAACAACACTTGCATTAAAGCACAAACCGTAGAACACTGTAAGAGAATTGTTATGCAGAAAATGACACTAATAGAAACTTTGCATAAAATTATGAAATAGCATGTACATTACTGCTTGTAGTGGAAACGAAGGCCAAAATGAGCCTGAATAAAAAAATCTTAGCAGACGTGTGAATCTCGCCAAAGCTCACAAAAATTAGAGAAAGTGAGTAGGAGTGTGTTGGAGTTGCTAGTGACTAAGCTCGGCAGGACTGTTGGACGGGTACGCCACGACGGACGTCAGCACAGCGAGAACTCACCTAACAAGTAATGTCAGCTAAGGACGAAGATCAACCCGCAGGCGCGTGGAAGCAAGGATAAGGTGTCAACCTACACTTGAACGACTCCTAACTAATTCCTACAGAGGCTCCTACCACTTGTCTAAGTCACAGTCTTCAAGAGAACAAAAGAGGATGCTTCCTACAATGCTTGCTAGAGCCGAATACCTATCAAACACTTCCGAAACACCATAGAACTTGAAGGAGACCCTACTAATACCTATAGGCCACTCTCCCTAAGGTCTGTGCACCAAAATCACGACCCAAAACACCCGGTGCAGAAATACGTAGGATGTCTGGCCAAAATTTACAGGTCTTTGTTTCCAAAATATGAAGTGCCTAATGTGTAGTTCTACTCATTGTGAACGCGTGGATATGCTGCAATGCAAAATCGGACAACGTATGCTCACCCAAACAACAGATGAAGCTCGTAGAAGGAGCTCCCAAAGCCGGGCCGTACGCGCGCAATGTTGGTATCGGCTCGTAGCTCTAGTCGGGGGCAACACACTGCACTTCTCCGCACTCGATTCCAACCACCGTAGCACACGTAGCGTCAAGACAAAACTCACACTCTCTTTCATGTACACAGTACCCTCACTCACAAACTTCAACTTGCTTAAAATGAGAAAAGGTTTTTCATTAAGGTCAAAAAGTGATATATATACCTTACAACTTCTCAAACCCTAAAGTTTCAAAATCATCCATCTACTCCATCTAACTATCAAAACTGGGATACAATCTGGAAAGTTCTGTAAGTCCCAATATTTACAAGGTGAAAAACCGGGTTTTCCTCAATGAATGACTAATTACAAAAAAAAAAAAATCTGCCGAGTAGTTAGATGCCGTGGGGTGTGTCCTGCTTCTAACATCCCCCCCCTCCTTGTTCATGTCGTCCCCGACATGGACTTGATCTTTTGCTTCACCTTATGGTCTCCTGCATCTTTAGCAGTGATTCGTACCGTGCATGTAGATTTAGCATTGTTGGTCCAAAGATGTCTGTATGCATGGTAAAGAATCCCGTGTAGAAAGCTTCTTCAAACGCTGATAGCCGTTTTTCGGCTCTCCGTAAATGCCATAGTGAGTTAACCCACCCTACCAAAATCATCCAAACACTGTGGCTATCCCTACCATTTCATTATATATAGGTGTGTGTGAGTTAGGGGACTTTTTCCATATCTTCTTAAAAACCCTCAATTAGCTAGTCACTAGGCTAGTTGAGCCAAAAAAATAAAAAAAATAAAAAATATAAGTATATTATGGCCCATTTGTGTGTAAATATTTCATTGTATATAGGGTCTAAATATAAGAATTTTTCATAATTATTTTGGTATTTATTTAAATATTTACAGTTAGGTGTGTGTTATTTATGCTATGTACATTGACTCACCATTACCATATTTTTTCTTACCATTTTGCATACTCTTTATTCCATATAAAAACAATTTCATGCAAGCTTCTCTTATTTTTGGTGTAACTCCATCCCAACAAAATCCAAAAAAACTAGTTTTATTTATGTGTATATTTTTTCACTATTGTGATTTTTCCTTCCTACATCTATTCTCTTTTACTCTCATAAATTAGAACACCAAAAATATTCATCTTTTTATGGTAGACTTATAATGAGAGAGATTTATTTTGACCCCTTTATATTTTTTCCACCTATATTATTTATATTTACATGTACATATTTTTTTAGACCCCTCAATATTTGATTTTCTTAGTTGTACTATTCACTTATATCATGATCTCAACAATATCTTCAATTATAGACCTACCAAATAAGGTCAAGGGTATGTGGAATGCATGCATACACCATGGGGAGCTCACTCTTGGAGGTATTCAAAAGAATCATCCAAAGAAGGACCTCACAAGGACCTTATGCAGTGGAAAAAACAGTCGATTTTGCTGAATTTTTAAAGATCACATGATCCCCGAATTTGAAAAGGTGATACAAACAAAAGTTGTTGCTCGTGAGCTGAAATTTCACCTCAAATTTTTTCATATTTTTTTGAGCTACGAGCTGTGAGCTATGATTTTATTGGTGGACCTCAGTTTGCCCATGCTATGCAGCCACACTCCCTCTTACACTTTACCATTTTCCTCTTTCACACACACCTCTCCACTCATCATCCCCACCTCTCTCACCACTCCTCTCTGCACCCTACTCACCTTCTTCTCAACCTTGAAGAAAAAGGGAAACCATGGTGAACTCATGTCTCCTACACACACTTCCATTCCAAAATTGACCACCTAGTCTCATTTTTTCTCTTCCATATTACCCATATTTATAAAAAAAACCCACAAAATTCAGCCTCTTCTCTTGAAAGACAGCATCATGGTGATTGATTACTCATGTTCACTTACCTTGGCTCCCAAGGAAGGTCAAGAGTGGAGAAAAAACGTACCGTCAAAGCTAGTGGACTGTCAACAAGCGTCAAAATTGACCCTACTCAAGACACTTGGAGCATCGACATTGTAAGAAATCCATGTTTTCTTACCTATTAAGAGTTTTTTCTTCTTTATTTGTATCCTACATGGATACTCCCATTGTAAATATCCAATTTCATTTGTAAATCTATAAAAATACTAACTCTACTAATTTACTAACACTAACCTAGTATGAAAAGTCCTATCACCTCCACTTCTCTCTTCTTCATCTATCCCCACCAACTTCTTGATAATTCCAAGCAAAAGAAATTAGATAAGTGCTGAAAATATAACCCAAACATGGTTAGAGGAGTAACCCTAGCCCTCAAAATTGCTATAAAAGGAGGGTGTAGCTAGCACAAAAAGGAGAGAGCCATAAGCAAGAGCACTATGCTATAGCTTGAGAAGCCAAGCTCAACCTCTCTAGAAGGAGCTCTTGAGTGGAAGCTCATTGTCGTATGCTTGTGCATGTGTTGTAATAGGGGTGATTAGCACGGGAACTCTATGCCATTGTAAGAGAGAGAGCGATCATTCAATTGAGAGTGGAAAATCTATCATTCCTCCTACTAGTGTAAGCCCAACATTTGCTGAATCAAGGAGGGTGGATTTGGACTAAGCTTGGATACTTTGTCTCTCTTCCAATGTGAAGTAATGGACAACAATGATGTGTAAGTTTCTTGGTGATATTTTTAGTTCTTGATAGCTTGTGTCTGGGTGTTGTCATCAATTTAGCCATAAATCCCACATATTGTAAGAGAGCGACAGGGTGGAGAGGACTCCCCTGGCCTTAAGACAGTGATTGGGGTGCCTTTTCTTGTGATGTGTCGTGGTGAAATTTACTCAAGCTTTGTTGAACAAATACTAATCTCACTTTGATCGGTCATGACAGATTTGTAAGAAGGTATTAATGCAACAAGCACCCCCTCCCTCTTCTCTCTCTTTCTTACATATATAATTGTGTTTGCTTGATCACTGCCGATACATTTCAAAGCAGCTCTCTCTCTCTCTCTCTCTCTCTCTCTCTCTCTCTCTCTCTCTCTCTCTCTCTCTCTCTCTCTCTCTCTCTCTTTACGCGTCCTAGTTCGCATCCAAAACTAGGTGGTGCCCCAAATTTGTGTAGGGTTAGGTTGCGGGTTTGTGTGTGTGTTTGTTGTTTTTTCCAACCCCAACCCAATTGAGCAGCACGGGAGCCTAGAAGGGTGCTTAGAGGCCACTCTTCTTGTTGCCTGCCCTGGACCGCCTCAACGCCTGGAGGTGATAAGATGGGAGGAACATGATTCTTTGGTATAATGCATGTATCACCTCCTTGGAAGGCTGACCTGAAATATCATAAGCACATCTGTATGTGTCCTGGAAGAAAATTATACTGTCAGTCACCTGTCCTGGCTTGAAGGTTTCAAACAGTGCTAGGATGGTTCTGCAGATCTTTCTCATCATGATGCATGTAAGGTTAGGTGAGACAATGAACAACTTTATGGCGCCCGTTAGGGTTTTCACCATGTATTGTACACTTATTCTCTCACCTACCTTCACGCCTGGAAGCTTTGGGTAGTTCAGCCAAGTGTGTTGGCTTCTCTGTAAGAGTTCGTGTGCTTTCCACGTCCTAACCCTTGGTAGAGGGCAGAAGCTGAGGTTGTCTTTGATGTGTTTAGGTGCTTCTATCAAGTGTATTAGGTACTGCGGGTACTTGATAAGCCAAGCCTTCCTCCATTTGGGCTGAGAATCCACTATCAGCCTTACTCCTTCTGGCCTCGAGCTATCTGCATTGTAGAGAGGGACCGTTGGCTCTTCTCTGATCCGCTGGTTTATTGTTGCCGCTTCATATTTAAGCAATGGATATGGGAGAGAGGGTTGTAGCCATTCACGCCTGAGATCGCTGGCGTTGATTTTCTTAATTGTCATTGATTTGAAAATCCTCTGTTCCCATTCCAAGGCCTCTTTGGTGCTTTCTCTGAGCTTTGCCTCTATTGCTTTTCGCATTTTTTTCTCCTCTTCCTGTGTTAGATCCTGGGGCTCTTGAGAGGAGCTTGCTATGCTTTCCTCTAGCATGGGTGTGTCCACAGGATTTGCCACATTGTCGAGGTCGATGCCCTCATTGGCAGCTGGCCCTGAGATCTCTGCTTCTGCTTGTTGCCGGCCTTTCAACTCCTCAATTTGCTTGAGGAGCGTCTACTTTTCCACTTTGGCTTGTTCGCCCATAGTCACGAGGAGGTCATTGAGTTCAGCATTTACTTTTTTAGCCTCCTCGAGCTTTATCTTTATTCTCTCCGACTCTTCTTGTAGGACCTTTTGGCTGTCCTCCAATTTGGTTTGCATTGCGATAGAACCTTCAGCCATGATCACCCTCTGCTTCTTCTCAAGAGTCAACTCTCTTTGGAGTTCTTCCATCTGCTCTTCATACATTTGACTCTCCAAAATAACTTGAGTTGAGCTTGTAGCTCTAACTCTCGTAGGTGATGCTCTCAGCCTCTGGATGGTTTGATCTTTGACTTTTAATTGGTCCTTGAGCTCAAGGACTTCATCCAAGCTTGCTTCTTGTTCTATTTCCGCCTTCTCCTTAGCATTCCTCAAGGTCTCTACTTCTTTAGTTTCTTTTGCTAGCTGGAGTGTCAGATTATCTCTTTCTTTTTCTACATCTCGCAATGACTTGCTGAGTTGCAGGCACTCTTCTTCAACTGCTTGCAATCTCTTTGCCGCTGCCTCATTTGCTTCTTCCTTTGCTTGGCAGTTTTGTAGAGCAGTGGCCAGGCTGGCCTGGAGGTCAGCTTCTCTTTCTTTGTGTCCTTGGATTTTTTCCTGTAGTAGATCTCTTTCCATCTTGGTCTTTACTTCAATGGCCTTTAGAGTTATCAATTCTTCGTCTGATGCCACAGATTGTGCCCTTATTCTGGCTAGCATTGTCATCACCACATCCCAATCATTCGAGGGCGGGTGCAGGTCTACCGTGTTGGTAGCAATCTCCTTTAGCTCAATTAGCCGGATGCCTGGCATCTGTTCTTCATGCCGTGTCCTCGCCAAGTCGAATGCTACTGTGGCGGCTTCTTCCCTTGTATACCCTGCAGCTAGCAGGTCCAGAAATGCATAATATGCTTCTTCAAGTTCTTTTTGCTTAGATGCAGGCTTGGCCTCTTCCTTGGGCTCAGGTTCTGGCTTTTGCTCTTGCTCTTCAGCCCGGTGTTCTTCTTGATTGTCTCGAGCCTCCTTATCTTCTGGTGGAAGGCTGCTAGGAGGTGGTGATGGTGATGGTGATGGCTGTGGGCTAGGTTTAGGGCTATCTGGTAAAGCTGTAGGTTTGCCCTTTACATCTCTATCTGCTTTCGTCTTTATTTCCCTTTCCTAGTTTTCTTGTTCATCTAGCAACGTCTATCGTATCTGCTCCACGTCTTCCTCGGTGAAAGGGATGTGGGGAATGTTTTCCGCTGCGGCATCAAGAATCTCAAAATTCTTGATGTAGTCTTCAAAGCTGTCCCTCTGCACTCTTCTTGAGGATCTAGACATAGACTCGAGGGATGGCTTCCATAATTCGTTTAAATCGCCCTTGAGGGCTCTTTCTGCTTGGAAACTCTCCATCAGCCTCTCGAGTCTAGCCGCTTTTTGTGATCGAGTCTCTTTGACCGGCACTTGAGTATATTCTTTTTTGCCTTTCTTCTACTCAGGTTGCTCCTCTTCCACTGGCTCTAGTCGTCTCTTCAACCTTGTAGCCACCCTTGGTGCTCTTTGTGGCTCGTCTTCTTTGTCTTCCTTCACCCTGAGCCAGTCATTCTGAGATGGGGGTCATGCCACCTTCCCTTGGCATGCAGTGCTGCATAAACTACCTTGGTTATCATCTCTCCTGGCACTATGTAGGTTGGCTTTTTGTTTCCCATCTTCACCAAGCTGTCATGTATGTATGCCGCATAATTGATTATCTTTGGGGTGCCCTTCGTCATTGCCCAAGTAAATGTTGTGGCAATTGCACCTGGCGGCATCCCGTACTTTTGCGGCCTCTTCGTGCACATGTGGAAGTAATGGTTGTACAATTGGCTCATGATCGCCACCTTTGGGTTGGCGATGTCTTCAAAAGTGTAATTAGCCTTTTTCTCTTTGTACACCTTTACTTCATCCCTTCTCTTTGTCACGCTGTCTCCCTGATTGGAGAGATCTAGTACATGGGCGACAACCCTTTCCATGATAATGATCTCTGTGTTGGGTCTGCCGTGCAAATCAGTCACCTTGGCCACTCCATCTTCTTTAATGCTGGTCACAAACTCCCATACCCTTTTGACGTCCACCCCTGCTGGGATTGCTTCGAAATAGTTATGGAGGTCAATTTTCTCCAAGTAGCCGGCCATTTTGCTTCGGACAAATTCATTGAGCTCCCTTGGCAGCATTGGCAGCTCTATTACATTTCCGTCATTGTCCTTGAACACACCTTGGTAGATCTTTAGGTCGTTTGATTCTAGTAGATCTTCCTGTATCCAGGTGCTTGTGGGCTTTAATGTTCCCTCTGGAATGAAAAATGGTTCCACCTCGTCCAGATAGTCTTTGATTGTCATTCTCTTCTTCTTTGTCGGTGACATCGAGGCTGCCATAGACCCTGTTGCACTCAGCAATCCGAAGTTAGCGTTTTTTCCATATCAGCTGCTAAACTGAGTTTTACTTATCCAAATGACTTGAAAATTGAAATTATAGCCTAAAAGGAACTTGTGAAGCTGTGCATGTGCTCATAGTGCAAATTTGACCAAAAAAATCCATCTAGTCATCCTACGCGTAGGATGTCTTTTTCTTCAGAAATGGTTCATACTTGACATGTAGGTAGTGTAAGGCTCATGGAACATGGTTATAAGCTTGGATTTGAATTTGGATGTCAAAAAGTGGATTTTTGGGCTGATTTAGGCTTTAGGTCACAATTTTGGTAGATTGTCCATCATGGGAAGCAATTGATGTCCAAATGGGTTAAAACTTGGTATATGGGCTCAATGCATCATGGTATTAGCTCCTATGATGTCATTTCTTGCATAGAAGTCTAAATCTACGCTTAAGACATCCTACGCGTAGGATGTCTTTTTCATCAGAATTGCATGAAACTTGATCTGTGGGTTGTCCTTGACCTATGGAACATAGCCATGTTCTTGGATTTGCATTTGGATAATAATTGATGCCTGTAGGGCTCTATGAGGTGTTTTTGGGCTCAAAAAAGTGTATCTTGAAGGTGTTGGGGGTCATAAGTGATTAGAAGGGCTTGAAGCTCGACATATGGGCTCTTGTTGATGAGGTTATCAATTCTGAAATGACAAAACTTCTCCTTCATGCCCAGATGGTCCATAAGACATCCTACGCGTAGGATGTCTATTTCCTCATTTTAACTCCCAGACCACACAGAAAGTTAGCTGATGTGTATGTGAATGTGTTGTGCAAGTTTCATGAGATTTGGACAAGATTTGGTAGGTCAAAGGCCCATTAGTGCCTTTATGCCCTAACTTTGCATTTTTCCATGCATATGAGGTCCAATCTCATCCAAATGTGATGAAACTTGGGGTATGGCTTGTAAATGTCATTCAGAACATGTGCATGACAAGAATTGTTGGGTTTTGTGCCAAAAAATGCCCTTGAGACATCCTACGCGTAGGATGTCTCCTGGTGATTTTTCCTTTGTTAGTGCTCCCAGTGCTTGCCCTTTGCCCCCCTAAGTCCCTTTTGAGCCTAATTTCAACAAAAAAGTCAAATGGATAGAGTATAACTCCCCGTGTGGACTTCAGAGACTTCGAGCTGTTTTCTGACTTTTGGAGTGCTTTTTGGTGATGAAATTCCTCGATGTTGGTCTCCATAGCTTCCCAATCCCTTGGGGATCCTTGCCGTATGGTTTTTGTCGACTTCGGCTTCACCGGAGCTTCATTTGGCAATTTGTCTCTCTAGAAGCACTCGTGGCTGCGTTTACATACCTTTGATGATTTGTGGTGGTCCACCACCATAGGACTTGGTTGTTGATGGTCTAGGAAAGCTGCTCATGAAGTTTGGTGGCAAACGGACTTGCGGTTTGGCCGTAAGTGCATTTTGACGCTTTGTCTGTCTGATGCCGTTTCTGAGGTTTAGTGGCGCTTCGGGTCACTTTTTGGTCATGCGGGTCATATGGACTTGTTGAGCATGTCGATATGCTCCTACCCATAAATTTTGGTAGCATTTGGTCGCCGTTTCGCCGATTTTCCATCTGGTGGCCTCTTGCGGGTTTCTGGGAATTAGGGTTTTTCTCGATGGTTTCCCACTGCCTTTGGCTATCCAGGACTGGTCTCCTAGACTAGGGTAAGCTTCCGATGAAGTCTTGTTGCTTTTGGGTTAGCCGTTTGGCCGTCGTTTCTACTTGCAGGTCTCTACCGCCCACTTTATGTGTGACTTCTACGCTAGTTCTCGCGACAGAATGACAAACATGCGCGAAAAGCTCAAGGTGGTGAGCCTACCTCTCATGTCTGGAGCTCGTCGGGTAGCCGTGCGCGTCGTAGAAGCTGCTGGAAGATCGATCCGCTCTAGGTGACAGAAGCTCTCTCCACAAGGTCAATAGTGAGAATGAGCTAAAAATGGGGTGAGAAATTCTTATAATGGAGGTCCCCGAACCATTTTTCATGAAATTTGACATGTGCAACTATCTTTTTGCAAGATGCGGTTTAGGCTCAATTTTTTTTTGATTTGGACTCCATTTGCTCTGTTTACCAGAAATTTGTCATTTCGGTCAAAACCTGGCCAAAACACGCTTTCCGCTCTAGTCTCATAATTGCACCCCCACCATACCATAGGTTGTCTTTTAGTCACTGGTCATCCCCATATTTTTTGTTTTTCATTACGACTGTTTTTCACCTGCTTTTTGTATTTTTGAAGTTTTTCTGCCGAAAATTAGCAAAACTAAAAGAAAAATAGCAAATCAAACCCAGAAAATCCCCAAAATTCATAATAGATCACAAACATTGCCGCAACACATTATATACACTCAAATGCAATTTTTATGGCCGGATTTCTCCGTTTTACCAGTATTTTGCCTGAAAAATGGCTATTTCTACTTATATACACACACCTAAGGGCTTGATTTGGCGTTTGGCCCCATATACCTGTAGCTTCATGCTGTATAAGGGCATATATACTTGGGTTACTCCAGAAAATTTTGGCAATCAAACGTCAACCCTTTAAAAAGTCGCAAATCATGCCCTTTTTTGATGTTTCTGTTATTGGTTCCGCATTGAGAATGCCTCCCCCCCTCCTAGTCGGAGTCCTCCCGGACGACAAGGTCTCGCCTCGTAGTATGTGCCGTGCATAGGTTGAAAAAGTCGTGCTAATGCCTGGCCGATTAATGTGGCCCTATTTTATGCATACTCGGTCAATGCATGGAAAAATTAATGTTGTGCAAGAGAAGGGAATAAGCAAGATGCTTATTGGCATTCGCCGTCGAGGTTTCCTGTTTTTTTTGCAAGTAGCAGCTATAATTCTACTGCTCTTTGTTTAATGGTCTTTTTGGCCAGAGGCAATTGCTTTGCCGACACTGTTGATGGAGTCGTAGCTGTTTCTGAGGATGGAATTGGCTGGGATGTGATAGCTATGGGCCATATGGCCTTGGCTTTCCATTGGTAGTTTGGTGCTGCCAACTTTGCCACTGGTTTGTCTGTCATCGGCACCCTCTTATATCTGTTTGCCCAGTTGACCTGTAGATGTCCGCTTTCCATTGTTGCTTGTACCGTAGGTATTTGCTTTGTCTTTTGCTTTGGTATCCAAATGTGAGTGATATTAGGGTTTTGGCTAAGCATTTTCTTTGGAATCCATATTTGCTTGGCTACCTTGGTTTTGGGTTGCACCATCTGCTTTGTTGGAATCCGGTTGTCACATTGTGTTTTTCCCACCATGGCTTTTCTATCCTTCCGTAGCCATACTTGTTTACCTTGTTTTGGTAGCCTAGATTTTTGCAGTGTAGCTGGTGATTTCAGCTGTCTGTGATGAGCATGGTTGGCCTTTACCTGGTTGTTTGTCTCAGGTTTCATGTTGATCTTTGGTGGTGTGTTCTTTTGTTTTTGTTGCCAGTGATTGCATGGCTTGCATTTGATCCTGATGGTCCTTTTGAGCAAAAGCTATCACCTGCTGTTCGTGTTCGTGCTAGATTTTGACCGCCTGTGCTTTCCAGTCTATTTGGACATTGTATGCTTTTTGCCAAGGTTTCCCTAGCATCATTGGTTGTTGTGTGCTTTCATCTGTCACCACATAGAATTTGTGTGGGTAAATATATTTATGTAACTGTATATGCAATATAATCCACCCTAATGTTTTCAATGGATGTGATGTGCTACTTTCCAGCACTTGGGGAGTAGGATGAAGTTGATCTATGACTTGGAGCTATTGGTATAATCCGTAAGAGATCAAATTTGCTTGAGCACCCGAATCGAGCAAGGCTGGTGATTCAACTTGATTGTTGCCCACCTTGACTGTAATTATTGGCTCTACTGTGTCCTCTTCCAAGTTCATCAGTCGAATGGCATTGATTCTCAATGGTGGTTTACATTGTTCTTATTGACGCAGAAGCCGTCTTTTTGCAATGCGTTCTTGTGCTTCGGTTTGAGCTTCCTCCCGTACTCTCTCTTTTTCCTTCATTCTTTGCTTTCCTTGATGAATTTGTTGGAGCATCTCCTGTGTGAGTGGTAGGTGATATCTCCTTAGTCAACACCCACTAATCCAGTTTGGCATTTCTTCACCTGCTAATGTAGCAAGCTTGACAGCCCCACTTTGTGATAGATCATGAATCACAAATGGTCCCATCCCTCGCTTTTTCAGTTTCTTGGCATGTTGCTTCAAGGTATAAACAAGTACGTAATCACCTGTTTTAAACTCTTTGGTACGCACATGTTTGTCGAAAAATTCCTTTTGTCTTCTCTTTTTAGCATAGATCGAAGCGACAGCTTGTAAGCGGAGTTCATCTAGCTTTTCAAGATCATTAATTCGTGAAGAGAGTTCATGCCTTGTCCAATCCAAGCTTGTTGCTACTCGTAGAGTTGGTATTAAAAACTCTATGGGTAGTATAGAATTTAGCCCAAACACCATGTTGTATGGTGTTGTTCCTATTGAGGTTTTGTAAGCTACCCTGTATGCCCATAGTGTTGAGTGTAGCTGCTGATCCCCATCAGTCCTTGAATGTGACACTATTTTAGTGAGAACCGTGCATAGTGTTTTATTTGTGGCCTCCGTTGGCCCATTGGCCTGTGGATGGTATGGTGATGATTTGCTATGTATGACCATGAAATCCTCTAGTAGATATTTAATGACTTCATTGAGGAAGTGTGTTCCACGGTCACTGACAGTTTCTATTGGTAACCCGTAACGTACAAAAACATTCTCATACAAAAATTGAGCCGTGGTGTGTGCATCAGCTTTTTGTGTTGCTTTGGCTTTGACCCATTTTGTGAGATAATCCATAGCCACAATGATATATTGGGTATTGGTGCGATATGCAGGGGGTGATATAGGTCCCATAAAATCAATGCCCCACTTTGCAAATGCCCTTGCCCCCATCATTGGCCTTAATGGCATCTCATCTCTTTTGATTGGTACCTTGGTGCGTTGACATGCATCACAACATTTGACAAACTCCTCGGCATCCATGTGCAATGTAGGCCACCAAATTCCTGCGATTAAGACAAGTTTTGCCGTCTTATCGTCCAAAAAATGGCCTCCACTTACTCCGCTATGTGCATGTTCTAGAATCAGCAGGCATTCGCTTTCACTTGCATAGATTCTAAGTTGGTTGTCCTTTCCCCATTTATAGAGTTGATTTCCAATTAGCTGAAAGTCACGAGCTTCCAGCTCTATAGCTTTCTCCCGTGCTCTTGTAGTGTTCTCAGGGAACGTTCTGGTGGTTAGGAAGTCAATGATATATTGACTCCATGCAGGTGCTATGTTCACCCGAAACAAAGTTGCGTGATCCAGTGGTCGTTTGCCACTACATACTATACAATTGGTAACGTAAGAATGTGTATCCACATACATAGTTGGCCAATAAACCCCTAATTGTTTCAGTCTTTGGTGTGTTTTCACTGTCGAACAATGAAATGCACAACCTTGGACATGAGCCTCTTCCAGGTAGCACTAAAATTCTTCCGGATTTATACATAATGGTAGGATTATGTCAGATTCAAGATGATACAGCCGTCCTGCTATCAACTGAAAGTTTTTTGTTTGTCGAATTGTTCGCTGTTTGGATCTACATCCTGTATTATCAAACTCACTTTCAAAGGAGAGAATGCTAACTATTTCCTAAGACCATTTGGGTACCATTTCAATGTTGAAAAGATAAGCATCTGGTATGTCATCATCTACCCCTTGAGGAGCTTCCCCGTTGTGTATTCTTGAAAGATGATCAACTCACAGATGAGTTTTCCCCTTTTTGACCACCACTGTGAAGTCAAATTCTAGCAATATAATAAACTAGCGTACTATCCTCCTTGTGTTGCAAGGTTTATTTACTAGGTATAAAAGAGCTTGATGATCCGTGAAGAACACAAATTTGTTTGCAAGCAAATAATGCCGAAATTTCTTTACAGCATAAATCATTCCTAACCCTTCCCTTTCGGTGGTTGTGTAGTTCTTTTCTGCACTGTTTAACTGTCGTCTCGCATAGCAAATTGGAAAATCCATTGTTCCGTCTCTAGGTTGAGCTAGAATGCTTCCAATGGCATATGCCGAAGCATCAATGTGCACATGGAATATCTTGTCCCAATCTGGTGCCTTTAGCACAGGTGCGGATATAAGGTTTTCTTTCAGCCTTTGGAGTGAAGTCTCACACTCATTGGTCCATTCTAAATTGACTAGCAAACGATACAGAGGTTGTGAGATGACAACATACATGTAGATGAATCTTCGATAATATCCACAGTGCCCCATAAAGGATTGCACTTGTTTTGCATTAGTAGGCCTGGGCAGGTCTACAATGACTTTGACTTTGTCCAGGTCTGTGGTTATGCCGTTTCTTGAGACAATGTGTCCTAAGATTCGTCCTTGCTTAACCGTAAATACACACTTTTCCGGGTTTAGACAGATTCGATATGTTCTGCACTTTTCAAAGACCTTTTGCAAATGGTCGATATGTTCCTCTCGCAGAAGAGAGTGTACACATAGGTCATCCATGTATATTTCTAAGAATATTCTTAGGTATTCCTTGAAAGCGTGAGTCATTAACCTCTGGAAAGTGGTTGGTGCATTTGTTAAGCAAAATGGCATAACTCGATATGCATAAATCCCCCATTCTGTGGAAAAACCTGTTTTGTGTTGATCCTCCCTTGCTATTGCCAATTGGTTGTATCTTGAAAACCCATCCAGAAAGGAATAAGCCCGTTTCCCGGCCACTCGCTCAAGGACATGTTCTGTAATTGGCAAGGGATAATTATCCCTTATGGTTGCCACATTCACCTTTTTGAGGTTTACACACACTCGCAGTTTTCCATTCTTCTTAGGAACGACCACAATAGGTGAAACCCAATTTGTATGTTCAATTTCATAGATGAACTCTGCGTCCATCAGCCTATCAATCTCTTCTTTGATTTGTTTGGAAAATGTGTCATTATATGTATAATGACGTTGTTTGCTAGGTTTTGCATCCGATTTTAAAGGAATTGTATGTTGGCATATCAATGGATCAACTCGTTTAAGGTCTTTATAGGACCAAGAAAACACATCTTTATATTTCGTGAGAAGTTGTGTTAGCTGTGCTTCCTCCTCAGGCTCTAAATCATTAGCTATATAGACCGGCTGGGGATTTTCACTTGGTTCTACGAGGTCTATTCTTTTTGCATTTTCAGGCCCATCGTAAGATTCTTGGTTGGTTCTCTTCCGGATTGGTGGTGTCATGATGATTTTTCTATCCTGGATAGTAAATTTCCTATAGTGTGGTGGTACGTTCATGTTGCCCTTTCTTGACTCCCCTTTACCATCACTATCCTCTTCAGTAGTCCATATCTCCCTCAAAGACCGTTTCAGTTCTTGGTATTTCTGTTTACGCTCCAGTTTGGTCCACTCTTGGTCTTTTGTTGGTTCTTTTTTTGACTTTTCAGATTTTTGTGATTTTGTTTCACTCCTAGCTTTTCTTTCCTGTTTTATTTCTTCTCGCGTTCGTTCTTTTTTATTTTCTGAGAATTTCCCTGATATTTGATCTTTCACACAATCCTCTTCTTTTACAAGTATCAAATAGTGAGTTTTACCTTTTATCCTGGGCATCAGGTTCTCTCTCACTTTATTTTCGGCTCTTTTCTTCCTATAGGGTTCTTGGCGTCTAGGGTGTTGATTAGAAAAATCATAAAACTTGATATTCTCGGCTTCATTCCCACGATCACTAGAGGTGTCCGAACACTCATTATCTGCCTCATCATTTACTTCCAGTTGTTCAGAAGATTTGTAAAACTCTTCTTGTTCTGGAGGTACTACCGTCTCTTTTTCTGGCACCACGCTTACCATGTAATAGGGCAGCACATCGTAACCATCCTTATCGCAAAATTTTGTTGTTGGACTGTCGGTAATGGTACAGACATCTAACGTCGCCAGTATGTGTTCCCATTCTAGAGGCTCCAAGGCATCTTCAGGGAATGATTCCGCAATATACTCTTTGTCCTCAATTGCTCTCTCTAAGACGCATTCCTCTTTCCTTAAGCTTCCACAATGTGAAGCTCCGCACATCCAAAGCTCTTTTGGTTGCCCCAACCATGCTGGTAGCTTTGATCCTGCTATTGTAGCCAAATCAAACTCTTCCACCGGTGTTTGGTTTACATCTTTGTAACTATGGTCTTTCACTTGTATTTTAGTTGTCGTCTCACCATTTCTGAGGTATATGTGGTCATAACCCCAATCTTGGACCATCTTCAGTTGTCGCATGAATGGTCGTCCCAAGATTATCTCATAATTGTTCTTTTTGTCGAAATCGACTATTGCAAATGTATGCTCATACTCGATCCCGCACGAAGTGACAATTACTTTTTCCAAGAGTCCGAGAGGCTTTTCCATGAAACCATCTGCCAACTGCAGCTTCATTCTGGTAGCCCTCAGAGCTGGTTTTCCCCATTTTTCCCAGATTTCCTTGGTGGCGATAGCAACTCCAGCTCCACTGTCAAGAATGGCTTTGGAAACTACTCCTTGGAATTCTACAGGTAGCGTCGTGTTTCCGTCTTCTCCCTCACAATATTCTCCAATTCAATGGTACCGGCCTAGTGTTTAGGTTAGGTCTGTCCAATTACCTGATTCCTTCTTGTAGTTTCAAGGTGGAATCCTTCACTCCAAATTTTTCTAGGCATTTTCCTACTGTGGTCCACATGTTTGGCCTTAGCCTTAGGAGTTTTGCTAACGTGATTGTGCATGCCACCGGGGTGGATAACAGCTCAATCAATCCTTGTGAATCCATCACCTTGTTAGACGAAATTCTTTGAGATGGGATTGCTCTCACTTCCGACTTAGCTTCATATTCTCCTAGGTAAGAGGGTAAGGTTCTCAAAGAGTCTGGTTGGCTGTTCCCCAAACTAATGGATCCTTGGTCTCCCCCTTGTGAATGTATCTCAAAGTTTATTTGTGATCTTGCCTCAAATTCTTCAATAGGAGGTAGGATCACATTCTTTTCTTTTCTCGTGCTATTCATGTGGTCATTCATACTATTAGCCTCGTTGGCCTCTCGGATTTGCTTCCACAGATCATCTAGATCATTACCGTCCTTTCCCATTTATGCCAATATTTTAGGATGGACCCCGTCACTTGCCTCATCGGTGGTATTGGGCACTATGATAGGCTCTCCCCTGGATTCATATTTATTAGTGAGTCTTTATTTTGTTTCCTCATGTTTCTCCAATGTTGGTTGGATAGGGGTTGGAGCTGGTGCGTCATGGCAATTTGCCGGTTTTCCCAACGGGTCTTCCATCAATGATTGAGCCGCCTCGATCATCTTTTTACACATATCCAATCTTCGTTTTTCTATTTCCGCATATGGATATGTCATCCACCTTTGCTCTTGGGTCTGGTTTTTTTTAGGTCGAGCTTCATAGGCTTTTAGAAGCGCATCCAGCTGCTCGTTTACCTTGTCTGCCAGCACAGATCCTCCTGATCCTGCACTTTTGGGCTTAGCTAATTCCTTTGGTGCTATGGCTGCTGTGGTGTGTGAGCTTAGGCTAGCTAGATCTTCTAACCGCTCCAACCTGTTCTTTGTATGTTTCAACTCATCAGATAGGGCTGTTTGCTCTCGCTCTTTCCTGGCTTTCCTACGCACCTTTCTTGCCTTCCAAGTGCTTCTCGGATTTTTCGTTTCTGAACTTTGGGCATCTGTTTTTGGTTCTTCTATTATGGGTTCGTTTGTCCTTCTTTGGGATTGGGCCCGTGTCACCGCCTGAATAGGTATGACTGTTTCATTTTCTGATACTCCACTGGAGGGTACTGTTTCCAATAGGTTCAAGGTGGCTTTTGCTCCTTTACTCGGGTTTTTAGGGCAACCAGGAATCAAAAGAGTAATCCCACATTCTAGGCAATACACATTGACTCTAATGATTTCATCATGGGGACATTCTCTTAGCCAATGGTCTCCGCCACACTTGTAACAGGGGCCCTTGGGTTGTTGAGGTGCTCCTTGAGCTCCTCGTTGCTGGTAAGTCTGTCTTTGTCCGCCCATGCCTCCATTGGCTATGAACAACAATGTTCGTTCATCTAAGCTATATCTTCCTTCTCCTGCGGCCTATGCAGCAGTTGGAGGTCCTTGATTCTCTATCATGCTCCATGGATCTGGTGTCGAGGGTTCTTCCGGTGGATAATAGATAGGGTTTGCCGCATATCCGTTGGGATCCTCATAATATGCATGCATAGGCACCAAAGCCTTTTCTTCTGATTCAGTTACCGTTGGGGTGTATCTTACACCAATTGGTCGTAATCTTGGTAGGGGTGGTTGTTGCCCCAACACCGGTTTTGGTCTCTCTACACCTACAGGTCCTGGTAAGTTGCCTGCTTAATATCTAGGCATAGGTGGAACTTGAGGGGAAGCTATAGGAGCTTGGGGAGCATAAGGTCTCTCCCTCACATATCCCTTGTTATAGTAACATTCCTCGGTCCCATGGTTTGTCCATTTTTGTTCAATAGCACACCACTTGGGCTGTTTAGCCTGGGGTTTGGAGTACAAGTTGATCTTTTTTAGCACTTCATATACGAGATGCTCCTGGTTTACCGCTATTTCTCCTTTCAGCGTTGTCTTGGAGGACTTGCTCCCACTTTGCTGTGAAGATGAATCGTCATCAAGGTCCTTGAACTCCCCTTCTTTGTAGACAACACAATTGTCCACAAGGTACAAAGCTTCCTTGGTCAATTCATTCAATGTAGTGCTCCTCTTCATATGTAAGTCTTTCTGGAGATCTGCATTCCTTAGTCCTTGGATGAATATCAACATAAGTCTGGACTGAGTTGGCAGTTCTTTAACAAGACAGAACTTAACATATCTCTTTAGTCTTAGGGCTGCCTTCCATACAGATTCTCCATCTTTTTGTTTGAATTTATGGATTTGTGAGACGGTATTATGAGCTATTCCCCTTTGAGAGAATTCCTCAATAAACTCGTCAAACACTTCCTCCATCGACTCAAAGTCTCTACGCTCCACAGAGTCAAACCAAGTTGCAGCATCATCCTCTAGGGTTAGTCCAAACCCTGTGAATTGGGTAGGAAAGTCTAACACCTCTTCGGCTCTAATCACACGTACAAAGGCTGCTACATGATCTCTTGGGTCTCTGTTTCCTGTGTATTTTCTATTTACCCATTTTTGCACTTGAGAAGGTCTAATTCTGCGATGGTCTACAAACCTCATCATTGGATCACCCCTTCCAAGTCTATACCCCTCCTCAGGCCTTCTGTAATAGGCTGGTTTGTTGCCCAACGGTGCTCCTAAGACATAATTTCTAACGGTTCTCGCCGGAGGTGGTCCTTCTCTTCGAAATCGTTCCATGGGTGGTCCTCCAACCTCGGTCGACCCTTGTGTCTTTGGCTTACTCTCTGCTTGATACCTTGAATAGTGTGGGGGTTCTTGCAAATCCCTGAGCCCTTGTGTAGCTGGATAACCCTCTCGGTTTCGGTCTGGTTCCATTGTTGCACTTTGTCGAAGCCATGCCTGCAATGATGGCTGGTTTGCTGGTTGGTCTTGGTTGGTGAATGCTTGTGGTCTGGTGGAATGTGATGTAGCGTCATACTCATCTAAAAATGGATTCGTTGACTTGCTTGGGGTGTGGGCGGCTCTCGGTATTTCCTCAAGGGCGTATGCTGATGCTCCTGGACCTGTTGCTCTTTCTACTTCCTCTGGAAGAATACATTGGTATTCTCGCCCATATCTATCAACAAAAACTATGCCCTTCCCCGTAGTAGTTTCATAAGAGAATAAGTAAAGAACCTTGTCTTTGCTTAGTTCGTCTATGTATGGTTCTTTACTGTGAAAGTAAGAGACAATACCCTCGCTCTCGTGTTTGTAGATTCCCACATTCTCGTTATAAGTTGGAACCCTGATTGTTTTCTTATCATACATGAAAATAGCTCCGTGCCGATCAATGTTTGGTGGCGGCTCTTGAGTTTCTGAAACCATTTTCCCTTTAGCCACGTTGTCTCCATATCTGTTGTAATCTTCAGGGTTGCTAACTATTAAATAGTGGTTCCCCTTTTCGTCTCGGAATCTATCTCCATGATTATACACGTGGATTATCTCCAATCTTTGTGCTGGCTTCTCTTCAATGCAAATGCACTTGCGACCTCAATAGTCAGTATAGACTAGGGCTCCTCTTGAGTTTGTTCCCTCCAAGAAGATCACCATAATCTGGGAATCATTCAAAGGATTTTGGGAGGTACTTCCTCCTCGCATAGGTCCATCATAGGTGAAACCTCCTGGCTGTTGGCTACCCATCATGAAGAAAGATTTGTCTGACGAAGTGTCAGTATCACTACCTTCCTCAATAATCGGTGCTAGCGGATCTAACCTTACCTGAGTTACACTCTCTTCGGTGGACACTACACTACCTATTGATTCTACGTTGATTTGCAAATACACGTTAGTAGGCTAAATCTATTATTTTGAGTGTGTTAATGACTATTTTTTGACATTTTTCCATAGGAGAGTGTTCTTAGACCCTAGGGAAACATTTTTGGTATTTTCTATTGCAGTTTCCAAGAGGTTGATCATGATTTTGGTACCTCTTTGGATCGTGAACAAATTTGATAGGTTAGTGTCCATAAGTGTCTTAGACCTCCTCCTAAAGTTTTGTAGCATTTGGACATCATTCAAGTGCCAAAATAGGCTGATAACTAAGTGCAATGACATAGGACATAGGTAGGTTGTCAGATCTTAGAGTGATAGATTTGCATGTGCTAGAGATATTTTCGTTCCATAGATTCACTTCTTGTGGTGGACACCCTCAAAGAGTCTTTATGCCTCATTCGAGTCGCTTTCCTCAGTATTGACATTATTTTAGTGACAGAAAGCTATGCTATAGACATTGGAGGGGGGAAATGGAAACACACCCGCCAACACACACGCACCTCTCTATATCTCAGATGGAATCACAATACCCTAATTCACTCAAAGAAACACCCCAAACGGTAAAACTTTACACTTTATCGCAAACACTCGGATGCACACATCAAACCCACAATCACAGACAAAAGCAAAGCTTATTGCATCTTGACCATCACAAATCGCTGTCCAATTCTCAACCACACACAAGACACCTCTCTCTTTCTCCCTCTTTGCACACAAACCAATTGGTTCGGGGCACTCACACACAACCTACACACACCAATATCTTTGCACAAGGGAAGAAAATAGAAGAAGGGATGGGGGAGACAACACTAGAGACGACCCAATAAAAGCTTGCTCCTTTTCCAGCAAGTGATTGGCTATGGTGGAGCATACATAAGAAGGTTCTTGTAGGGCTCTGTTCCCTTCTTTGTCCTTCCGGCATCCTAAACAAGTAGTAGTTTACAAAAATTGAAATATCTTTCAAATGGTGCCAAATTAGCCTACATACATGGCACACAAAAATGTCCAAAATGGATTTTCTATGAGCCAACGCGGGATGTAAAAGAAATTTTGCATTTTGTAAAAAAAAATCAGAATAGGACTTTTCGGTTGTCCTCATGCAGGAAAGTTTAGTCACACATCCACTTTCTATTTTTTTATCACAAACCACATGGACTTCATTCCTCCACTTGCTCTTCATGTCCTAAGAGGTATTCCACATGAATAAACTTCTTTAAAGAATCGAACCTCTACATAGCCGCATAAGACATACACATCATGAACTCCTTCGCCGCCCGACATTGGATCTTGACATATGATTTGACATCTAGGCACACATTTGTAAGAACCTTTGACACTATTTTCCATGCTTTGTGACATAGATACCTTTTGACTGCACCAACGTCCATCTTGGTGACCCACTTACACGTGGCAACCATTGTAATAAACATACAAACGGTAGCCATCTTGGCTATGAGGCTGAATGTTTCCTCATAATCAATCCCATAAGTTTGTGCATAACCTTTGGCCACAAGCCTAGCCTTGTACCTGCTCACACTACAATCGACATTATGCTTTATCTTATAAATCCCTTTACATTCAATTGTATTTTAACCTTTTGATAGTGGCACCAATTCTCATGTTCCATTTTCATTAAGTGTAGCCATATATTCATCCATAGCTTTCCTTCATTTTTCATGTTGAGCATCCTCAAAGGCTCTACTGTAATCTTTGCCATATATGCACAATGACAAGATAGCTGTCATAAGTCAATCTTGCACATGACTTCTTACTCTTTCAAGCCTACATGTTCTAGGATCACTTCTAGGTGCCTTGTTTCTTGCTTTCATCCACCCGGAGTCTTAACAAAGGGTATGCCCAAGTCCTCATCCGAACTCTGCTCAGATCCACTACTATCCCCATCATCATAACCAACACTCAAAATTGGCAACTTAGGGACATCATCAACTTTAAATTTTCCTTCCATTTCCTTGATACATTTGAAGAGTTAGCAAGACTCACTCTTTCATGTAACCTGCCACTACATTTTCACCATGACTTGCATTAGACGACCCTTGCAGTGCACTCCACACTTGTGATTGTGCACCTGTATTTTTTGTAGCCACATTTTCTCTGACATCATCCCCCAAATTATCTTCTACATCAGCATACCAACTTGCCATTTCATCAAAATCAATATCCTTGCTCACCCTCACTTTACCCATGACAAGATTGTAACACTTTACCCTTTTTTCTGAAGGGAATAGCCAATGAACACACATTTTTTTGTCTTTGGATTAAGCTTACTTCTTGGCTCATCTAGCACATACACATAAGAAAACATCTGATACATCCAATTTTTCACCTGAAACGCTCTTCAGGTGTCATATAGTGTAATAGAGGAATCCCAAACTACGAGCGAAGTTTTTCGAGCGATGATAAAATCGAGCAAGTCAATGAGAGACATTTAATCAGAGCACACATAGCCAAGAGCTCCTATATGTAACTCATTTCTTTAAGTCAGTCATTTCTTCACTTACGAGACTAAATAAATTGGCCCTAGACCTCCTAAAGATAGTGATTAAATTTAAGAATGGATATGTGAAGCAAGAGGTAGGTACTAGCAAGCCTGACATTGAATAACTCTTGAGCTTGTTCTTTCTTGTGTTTTTTGCTAGCAAGAAAAAGAAGCCTCAAAGCTTTTCCATTGTCCAAAGGAATTCTGTAAGTTTATGAAAATCGATTTTCCCTAACATTGTTGTCATTTTGTCTACAAGCTTTCATGCACATTAGCGCTTGACCTTGTCGCCCCCTCCCCTCCCCCCCGTCCCCTTGCCCCCCACTTTTGCACTATATTTGAGTATTTTTCAACTCTTTGCTTAATTATAGCATACCTAGTATTTTTCAAATGTTTGCTTAATTATAGCAGACCTTAGACCTTGGTATTTTTCAATTGTTTGCTTAATTATAGCAGACCTTAGTATTTTCAACTCTTTGCTCATGGGGCAACCTTATTAGTCAACTTATCGTGAATATTTTTAGGGTGTTGAGAATTGAGACTGTCACCTATTTGTTGACCAGTATCAGTATCCTCATTGAGTTTTATAAGGAATCTAGCAAGCTCATAAAAGACAAAATGGAAAGTCGACTAGTGCATGGTTGTCCCCATCTTTTGTAAAAGGGAGAATCTTTATAAAATCCATTAATATTTTGCTCCCCTCTTTTTGTAATCCCCCTCGCCCCTCTCTTTATCTCTCATTGTGCATGCAATAAACAAAGACTCCAGAGTCCAAACTCTCTGTTTGCATGTGGAAAACCTCCCCCCCCCCCCTCTCTCTCATGTGACTCTCTCTCTCTCTCTCTCTCTGAATGTGCAACCCGTCTTTGATGACTCTATGGAAATTCATGTGATGTAGCTTGCACATAAAAAGACTCTACCCCTTCTCAGCAAGGCAACAAGGCTGCCCACCACCGCATCCACATCCAGTAGTGCCACCACCGCCCTCAAGTGTAAATATTATTGGGGGTAGGGTTTTCTTTTTTTTGAGATGCAACTCTCTCTCTCTCTCTCTCTCTCTCTCAAATTGCTTCAGAAACCTATGATGAGTAGGTGTAGGAAGTGTTTCCACCCAACTCATATTGTTGTGTGGTCAGGGTGAGAATAGAAATTGCAATCACAATTTTTTTGCTAACGAATAAGTACATTTGTTTCGTCGAGTCTCTCTTTCTCTCATTATATAGTAAAAAAAATATCCCTCAAAGGGTCTACGTCGGCGCAAACCGTTTGAGGAAAAAAAAAAAAAAAAAACACATTGAAGAGCCTTAGGGTAGATCCAAAGAGAAAATTTTGCAAAGTGCCAACTTTTGTGCAATTTAACTCTATTTTCTTATATTTTTCAAGCGAACCTTTTCCTTCTCTGCCTCCCATCAACCAACTCAAGGCTAAGGTGATGCACACTTTTCCCAAACATTGTCGATTGTAGACGCTTCGAGATAGTTTTTTTTATAAAAAAATATCGAAACACACATTGAAGAGTTTTAATAAGTAAAATGCTTTTGCATTGACTAGAGAGAGAGAGAGAGAGAGAGGGAGAGAGTAAAAATTAAATAAAAGTCTTTCACTTTCGAATTCACTTATGTGTAACATAAGGTAAGGTAAGGAGAGAGTTTAAAAAAAAAACCCTCCCCAAAGGATCTGCGTCGGCGCGCAGATCCTTTGGGGAGGGTTTTTTTAAAAAAACTTTCTCCTTACTCTATGTTAGTGAATTCAAGAGTCAAGGACTTTTATTTTTATTTTGTCCAAGGCTCCATGGGAGCCGCTCGCCTTCGGGTGAGAAATGTTGCTAAGTGCTACGAGTGTTGTGGCCATGTGACTTCGGAGGAAGTCTGGTGCAAGGGTTGCGGCTTGGGCGTGGGGAGCAAGAAATGCTTTTGAAGTTTGAGGGCTACTGCGTCCTTGGTCAGTCCTTGGGTGTTGGTGCAATTTGCCGCCTCAAAATACAAGGCCCGTAATATCATACAGAGGGGCTTCTTGGGTTGGCAACCTTCATCGGCAACTGGATTGTGATGCTTTTAGCTTGGCCTTTTTGGGCTGTTGGTTATCCTGTAGGTGGTCGATGTTGGTTGTAGCACACAATGCTTGGATCTGTATGCAGTGCTTGTAGGGGGCAAGGTGGGTTGGAGGGAGTGGGCTATTAATGTGATAGATGCTCGGATCACTGGTGGCACCCTCTTCCTTGTCTTGCTCGATGATGGGTGTGGCACCCTTCCTCGCCATGAGAGGTTGATGGTTGTCCTTGCTGGTTTGTTTGGTCGGCTAGAGCTTTGAAGTGGTTTTTTTTGTTTGGTGGTGCTGGTATGAGTCTCTCCTTTTTTGAGATGGAGGTCATCTTGTTTCTTCTTGCAACAATATTTGGAGTCGCTTCCTTGGCATGGTGGTCGACGGTGGCAGCGGGCCTCTATGGTGGCTCCCGAGGAAGGCTCATCGGTGATGGGGACATTGGGCCCCACCCTGTGCTCAACATGCTTAGAGGATCTTATATTTCTCTTTTGGCCACGGTGGTATGCGTATGTTCTCCTTCTAGTTATTATGCGGATCTGCAATGGTTGTTGATGTCTATCGGTTAGTGTTATGGTCAGGTAGGGGCTCCCTGTAAAAGCCTGGTGTAATGTTTTTTGTGTAATATTGATGCTTTTGTTGTATGATGTCGTGGCTCAGTGGAAAAATGGCTCTCTTTGTAAGTTTTTGGCTCTAATTTATTCTCACTCACATTTTGTGAGTTCCCCCCCTCGCCCCCCCCCCCCCCCCCCCCCCAAAAAAAAAAACTCTTCAATGTGCTCTTTGATGATTTGGAAAAAAAACTATCTCAAAGCATCTGCAACCAGCCAGTGTTTGGGAAAAGTGTGCCTTGTCTTAGCCTTGAGCTCGTTGATGGGAGCCGGAGAAGGAAAAACTTTACTTGGAAAATAGAGCCTTTAAATTGCAAAAAATGTTGGCACTTTGTAAAATTTTCTATTTGAATCTACCCTCACAACAATTTCGTATGTTTTTGAAATTGATTTTTTTCTAAGTATTGGTGTCAGTGCACACCCTTTGAGGATTTTTTTAGAGAGAGAGAGAGAGAGAGAGAGAGAGAGAGAGAGAGAGAGAGAGAGAGAGAGAGAGAGAGAGAGAGAGAGAGAGAGACTCGCTTTTTTCTTTTTCATTTTTATACACATCGAAGAGCTTATTTTTAAAAAGGTCCATTCACTTTCGTATATTAGAATGGATTCTAAGTCCCTTGTCAGACTAAGGCGCCAGTCCCACCCTCTTTTTACAGATGGTTGTTAACAATGTTGTCACACTCGACTTGGAAACAAAAGCTACACATTTTTCTTACTGTGTGGGAGTAGGCGGGGTGGTTAAATCTGTGGCTTAATTGATGTTTGTTGGGGTTCAATGCCTCTAAAACTCGCACATGCACTTTTTGAATGGTGTTAGTTGCTTGGAGAACTTGGCCATGGATGCGAGGCCGTCCCTCTGACAAGAGGTGGAGGCCAACATTTTTCTTTTCATCTGCAAATGACTGGCTACCACCTCCACATGGTTTGCACTTCCTTGCCCTAGTGTGACATGGACCTAAGACATATTGATTTTTTCATTCAAGAGTACAATGAACTCTCTCTCTCTCTCTCTCTTTGATGGAGAAGAGGGCTCAACAATTAGGCTTCTGACGCATGGTGCTTCTCAAGACCTCATTCTCCCTCTTCAGAGTGTCCTCATTCCATGTCTCTCTCAAATATAAGAGTTAGATACTATGTATATTATAAAGATTCTCTCCCCTTCATTTTTCTACCTAACTAACAACCCTCACCCACATGTACACCTTGCCTTGCTTGTGCAACACTGCACCTTGGAGCTTGCCCTGCTTCCTTAGTAGCTTACACCTTAGCCTACATTCACAAGCACATGTGCAGAATGAGATAGAGATAGATAGATAGATAGATAGAGAGAGAGAGAGAGAGAGAGAGAGAGAGAGAGAGAGAGAGAGAGAGAGAGAGAGAGAGAGAGAGATCATGTGAGAGGAGACATAGTCTTGTGCATTAACATCAACGAGAGAAGAGAGCGCATTTGCAATAGGAGAGGAAGAGTGAGGGGATACAAGAAGAGAGACAGAGAACATGTGGCGTATCTACACCCTACAACTCTTGGGGTCAAAGATTCACAAGTCATGTCTCTTGAATAAGGATGTGAAGACAAGAATCGACACACAAAGATCACTGCTCTATTAGAGAGAGAGAGAGAGAGAGAGAGAGAGAGAGAGAGAGAGAGAGTAGAAGGAAACTATAGACATGGTCCCTAGGTGGCATGCACTCCTCTACTTAATCCATCATGTTGAAGATGAGGCACAAAATGCACCGCATAGGAAAACATACGTCCATATCATATAAATATTCGCTCGAATTTTGGTTCGCTCGAAAAATGTCGCTCGGTGTATGGTAAGACTCAGTGTAATACAATAGTAGGGATCATGTTCATAATGTAAACACCTGTAGCAATAGCCTCATCCCAATAACAATGAGGCTTGTTCTTCTCATTCATGAACACTCTAGCAACCTTTTCAATGTGCCTGTTCTTCTCCTCAAGAACACCATTTTGCTACAAAGTATATTTGTATAAAAACTACCTTTAAATTCCATGTTTTTTTAAGAAAATCATTGAGTTTATTGGAGAATTATTCTCTCCCCCCATCTAACCTCAGGCACTTTACATGTTTCCCAATTTGTTTTTTCAACCATAACTTTGAAATTTTGAATGTGCATAAACACCTCACTTTTTTTCTTCATGACATAGACTCATACCTTCCTTGTTTGCTCATCAATGAAACTTACATAGTATCTAGATCCACCCATAGATGCAGTATTTGTTGGACCCCATATGTCTGTGTGCGCTAAATCCAATGCTTTCATGCTTACATGCTTATCAGTGAGGAAAGTTTGCTGTTGCCTACTTTCCAAATTGACAAGATTCACAACCTTTCTGCATTTAAACAACTTTGAATGTTGGCAAACCTATAGTTTGCATCATTTTGAGCCTCTACAAATTTACATGACCAACATGTTTGTGCCAAATCTCAATGTCTAGAACAATAGGTGCACCTCATGCAAACATGGTAGCATTCACCTCAGACACATTTACATCCAAAGTAAAAAAATTGTCCACTTATTTTCCTTGCAAAATTGACCTTCCATTCTTCTTATGCTCTTTGAAAAAGAGACCATCAAAGTTAAACCTGACTTGGAAACCCTGCTCAACCTTTTGCCCAACAAATACCACTTTCTTTGTGATGTTGGGTACATGTAGTACATCAGTCAGGTACTCACTTTACCAATTGTCATAGACAATGGCACATTTCTTGTAAGCGTAATGGGAGTTGAAATATTATCTCCAATTTCTACATAACCAGAAATTTTTAAAGTTTGCATTTCCTTGAGCCACTCACCATGAATAGTCATGTGATTCGATGCACTAGAATCCACATATTAGAAATTATCACTGGGATTTTCCACATTGTTGTACACCACAAATGGCCTCTCACACTCATCTTCATTTTTGCTAGTAGTTGCATAATTGTTTTGCTACCTCCTATCTGGATAGTTTAAAGTGACCATGTCTTCCACAACCCCAACATACTATATTTTTGTGTTAATTTGTATTAATTTGTTGTGTATTTCCACAACCTCTTGGACTCTCACTGCCTCAAAAGTTTTCTTGACCAACTGCATTTTGACTGTGATTGTTATTTTATTGTTGTGCTTGGTGGTTGCATCTTGCTTGACCTCATCCACGGCCTGTACCACATCCTCTTCCTCTTCCTCTATTGTTGAAAAGGACCTGTTCAAAATTGTTTCCACCTTGTAGAGAGGAGAATTCCCAAAGTTCCTTCTCTTCTTTAATTAATAAGGACACCAAATCTGTAAACAAGGGAATTCTCTCTTGAAGATGGATGTCATTTTTAAATTATTTGTATTCTGGATGAAAACCTTGTAGACAGACTTCTACTTTAACACCATCATTGACTGTAACACCAATTGATGCACATGACTCACATATATTCTTTATCTTTAGTGAAAAGTCATTGATGGGTAATAATTTTGTTTGTATAGTAATTAGCTTATCCTTTTGTGTTGGTCACATCCAATGATAGTAAAGTGTCCCAAGACTCCTCAGGGTATCAACATCTTGTATATGCCCAATTTTAGTGTCATGCCCAATCACATAAATCTAATACATGATCTTCCAAGCTCCCTACTTCCAATCTTTATACATCTTTATTTACACAACACTTGCACCTTCCTCTAGTATATTGGTGGTGTTGTCTTGTGCTCTCCATCAATGTAATACCAATAATCTTTACCCATAAGGAAATTGGTCATTCTAAAATTCCAAGCACAGAAGTTGTTCTTGTCCAACTAACTAGCCCATTATTGTCAGACAACATGTTTCCAACCCTTCACCAACTCTCTGAGCAGCTTGCTAAAAATAATTACTTATCATCTATAACCACAATCTAAGTACATGCACTTGTTTCATTATCTCTATGCAAATTGCATCCAAACTAAATCTCTTTGCACCGCTAAAATGCAGATCTGCAATATCCTGGACCTTGGCATTTTTGCATGAAAATGCACTTCGAGGGTTTCAACATGAGAAACATATCATACCACATGTAAGTGCAAGTGAAGGGGGTTCTTTGGGAGTTTAGATAAGCATATGCGTTAGGGGTAGGCCCTAATAATTTCCTATTTATTACTACAACATAAGGGAGAGGGGTTGTTAGATATATTTCAAGGAGGAAATGAGGGGTGTTTGGGGATAGTGGGATTCATAAATTACATACATATATACATGCATTCAAGTGAGAGGTCTTTAATATTAAACAAGCCAACTATCTCTAGTGAATTACATGTGGCTATCCCATTACATGAACCTATAAAGAAGATGCAAGCCAATATGGTTAAGGTAGTCTTTACTTTAAAAATATAACTTGTATGGCATCATGTTTGGTGTTTTTAAAAATTGAATGTGAGAAAATATACCAAATCTTATATATAAGTTAGGGGTATAATAATTCTAGTAGCTAAGTGTCGTATAAGTGTAGAAAACAGGGTCATTTTTTACTTCACATGAGTTGTAAAGAGGGGGTTTTCCAAGACTTTTTGCTCGCAAGTGGCATGTCCTTTTCTATAGCGAGTGAATTCCCTGAGATGCACTCTAACTCCAAAATGGGGTCAAAACATGACCGAAATGAAAATTTGACCGCACAATCTAGTCCTTAGGACTACACCCTGAGTCACACAATCTCCAAATAGAATCACCTCAATCAGATATCGTTTGACTATGGCTCCTAGGAATACCAAGGTCACTTCCTAGACTTCTCTTGCTTGCTACTCCAAGATCCTCAGACACAACTAAGCTTTGATACCATGTCAAGAGATAGATAAGGAGAGAGATTGAGCTCTTGCAAGCATGTGCACATGCGCACACACACACAAAGATGGAGGAAAAGACTGCACTTATTATTCTTCACTATCTCAAGATAAGAGGTCTACAAGCATAAGGAAAAATACAACATAAAAGGGAACTAGTACAATGGTAATGTAAACCACCAATGAGTGAGGTAAATGGATAATTGTCACATCACTCCAATAGGTATACTAACTTGGTGTAGTACAATTGTAGTATCACTGGTGAAGATATGTGTATCTACTAAGGCATGCAAGTGATGATGACTGTCAATGGTAGTCATCTACTAGGAGTCGTACATGTTGAGCTTGACATCTCAACAAATAGATCATGTATCTAAAATCAATCTTATGTCTACATGAAGCACAAGTGTCTAATAGATCATAGACCATGGTTGGATGATTAGAAATACAAAGAACTCATTAGGATATCTATATAGGGCTTTTCCAAATGCAAAAATGACCATTGATAATGTAAAAAATAAACAAAACTTCTTTGTTTAGGAGATGTCTTCCTATCCTCTTATCCTTCTGCAACCATACATCACATCCGTTCACATGATAACAAAGGTCTTGGATGATGGTTCTACTTATGCCAGGATAAAGAGAAGAGATGGGAATAAATTTTTGTAGTTCTTGACTATGTGTGTGAATCATGAGAGGAATTGTGATAGTCTTCATGAGTATCGGCCTATACTAAAGGCAAACAAAGAGTTCAAATACTATAGGGAGACAAGAAATTTTGTCCATGTACCATTGTAAATTGGGATTGCAATAGTACAAGAAGAAAAAGGCTCTTGCCTAATCCAAAATGAGAAGAAGATTTTTTACCAGGTTCTTAGGTGTTAATATAGCATGGGCTAGTATGATTTATAAATCTTGGGGATATGAAAAGTGTTTGTCCATTTCAGCATATGGGTGCCCACCTATTTGGACACCACAATGTAATATATTTTTCCTCTATTATTTTTTCAAGCTAGTGTAGCTATTACCATTGTAGCTACCATTGTAGCATAATGACCAACAATAATTATCAATCTGAAGAGATGAGCTACCCGGCTAGGGCATGAAAACACTCACACAATTAGTGAGATAATCATGACAACATGAACTGTGACTTTATGAGGTGAGCTTGTCGGTCTATAGAGGAGCTAATCCACAAAGATTGGCAATCTCCACATCCACTTCTCTTCACCTCAAATCAACCCAATCACACACACTAACGATTGCAACCACACACACATCACTAGTCCCATCATGCAACACACTAATCACAAGTGCACACACAAACTTGCATGCACACAAAAAGAATAGAGGGCAATCACACAAGATTAGAGCAAGTTAAGATCAAGATAATCAACTATCATTAACAATCACAAGAGAGTATGAGAGAGGCATAATGAAAGAGAATTAAGAATTGGTTAGTGTTAATCAAGTCACATGAGCAAGGAGAATCTCAAGGACTCCATAGCCACACACCTCATGAGCTCTCACTAAAGAGCGGTCTCAACAAATGAGGCTGAGAATCCTAATTCCATTTACACACTCCCTTATATACCTAGGGTAAAAATATGCAATGTTTGGGAACCCAAGTTCTTTAGGGCTCCACAACTTACTGAATCTACAGCATAGACACACCAACCTACCTATTCTTTAGAGGTTGGATCTCTCATTGATCTCATAACACATTACAAATATTACAATTCTCTTGAAAATAAATTGGAAAATTACAATACATGGCCATTTTGGGAAAATATAAAGAATGTGTAACTCCAATCTTTACTGCTTCTTTGTATTCATCCTTGATGTGTATTTGCAAGGCTTGGGCATTTAGTCACTTTTGTTAACTGAAGTCGGCTCAGTTATAACATTCCCCCCTTCCAATTTTAGTGCCCATCCTCGAGCACTGTTGGGAAGTGTCCGTGGAGACTGTGGAAGGTTGTTGATTGGTTGTCGATGGGCTATATTGTCTTCATTTGTTGATGTGTTTCATTTCACTTTAGCATCTTCATTGGTTAAAATATGTCTCTCATGTGAGAGATGATATCTCATTCGTCCTTTGTAGCAGCATATTGACGAGGTTGCTATTTATTTATATATTAATAGTATGTATAAAGGAAGTAAAATGGTGAGGATCTAAATTAGAGTCTAATACTTGGATGACCAAAGGAAAAAACCCAATAGGAAAAAAGTGCCTTTAGGATACACACATTTTTGGAGTACTTATGAGCATGGGAAATATTAATTAAGTATTGGAGGAATTATTTGCTGATAGATAATGAAATAAGGGGATAGCAATATAAGGGTAGCAATATGGAACGTTGTTTTTTCTATTGGAGTCCACTCAAGGTACAAAGGTGGAAGCAGAAAAGAGTGTCTAATGCATATGTCCAATGATGAGATATCCTATATGCATACACAAAATGCATTGAAAAACAATGTGATGTGCAAGAAAGATTTTTGAGGGGTTCTTTAGAAAGAAGGTGTAGCTATAAAATCATATGATGTGGCTTTACAAGCTGGCACCCCTTTAAGAATAGTTTTTGTTGTCAAGAATATGTGCTCTCATCTTACTATGCATTGTGCATGAGTGTTGGACTCCATGTCACTCTGCAATGGTTAAGTTAACAGATTTTGACACAAATTAGATATGCTCAACTCTTCCAGCTTGAGCATAAGCCTAATAACTATGACTCTTGGCACATAGTTTATTATGACTTGGAGCTTTGGGACTAACACTTGCTCATTTTTCAACTCATCAACCTGACTCTAACTATGCCAAACAGTATTTTTGCACCCTAGCAACTTGACTTCTTGGGTTCTTGTGCTTACTACAAACATTTATTTTGGTAAAAGTAATCTAGGATTCTCAAAAAATGAATTATTGAAGGACCAAGTTAGAGTGAAGGTTTCTTTTTCCATACATGTTTCATCATCTTTGAATCTACAGCTTTGTTTTTTGGGTTTCCCTTCTTTGATTGTGAAGGTTCCATTGTCCGTTTGATTCTCAAGTTAGACATGTCGAAAGGAGCCTTTGATGTTGATGTAGGCCTCTGTTGCTTTTGGCATCCGACTTTGGCTAGGAGCATTGGAAGACTTAGGAATCCAAATCTCTCTATTATCTTCATAGCTTCGTTTTGATGAATTTGTTTGGCTCAAGGTCTTGTTGAGATTTTGAGGTCTTCATGCAATTTTTTCGTAATTGCACTTGGTCTTTGGTTGAATGGTATCCAAATATTTGTATAGCTTGTGTCAAACCTTTGTGCAAGAAAAAGATTCTTTGAAGTTTGTTTCTGATTTGCATCTTCTTGAGGGTTGTGATAGACTTTAGTAGCATTCAGTGTTGTCCTTTTGAGTTGTCTCTTCTTATGTATCTTGGGATGTTGTCCATGTTGATACCCATTTTGCCTTATACTTCATATGCCTTGATCTTCGATTTTGGTACCCATATCTGTATGTTACCTCTATAATATCCTATGCTTTTAAACTCCATTGTGATGTTATCCATCCCATGGTTTTGTCTTTCTATGCTGATCTTTTGTATTCAATCCACACTGGATCATTGACTTTTACTAGACTTCTTGGGACAAACACTTGCTTGACTTCATTTTGCTAACTTGAGTACTTGGGATGATAAACCTTTTCTTGTCTAGGTGGATCCTTAGAGGTTTTGTTTGGATCATCATTTGACAAGGAGTTTCTAAAGCTTGACGTGCTTGAAGAAGTTGATCCAAGAGGGTTCTTTGATGTAGAGGCATATGGTGTCATACCTTTTATGCTAGTCAATGGAAGGTATACTTTAGCTTTAGCTTTGTCTATAATTTGTTTCCTTGATTCTTGTGACATTTGTAACTTTGAATCTAGAATTAGTAGTATATGTAATTGTTGTTGGCTACCTCTTGAAAAGTAGAGTAATAGCAATGTATCTTTGTATGCTTTCTATTGGTCTAAGACTGATGTCCAAGGATGACATCTTCAATCTCTTCCTTTGAAGGCTTTATTTGAAAATTTACATGAGTAGCAATCATTTCTCCTTAACTTGCAGCCATACCTCGCATTGCTTTGCTATCCTATTTGCATGGAGTAATCTCAACTATTCTTTGGATGTTTTATGAAACCATATTGTGTAAGACCCAGGAGCTGCATAATGAAGATTTTCCACCCAATCCCCCATTATATAGCCCTTGGCCAATGAATATAATCTTCCTGTCCACCTTTAGCAGCCGGCCCTTGCCCCGAGTCCTACTAGCCTGGGTTTGCCCTTGGCATGACACTACTCCCCCCTTGGAGAAGCATTTTCGTCCTTGAAAACACAGGTGGTAATATCTTCGTAAGAACAATGATGTTTTCTTTAGTGGTGTCCTATACGTGGGCCAGTTGTCCTTATGACAGATAATTGTTGTAGTGAGGAGGTTCAATGAAACCAAGAGCAACATCTTGATGTTCAACATTGTCGTCCTTTTGCAACCACTTGTATCTAACCAGTTTTGGAAGATATGGGAAAATGCAAGAAAACCTTGGCGCAACATTCCATGAAGTTTTGAGTGAGATTTTCAACTCGCGTGAGTATCTTGAAAATCTCATAGCTAATGAGGGATAGAATAGGGGGTGTCCTCATGTCAGACTTCTAAACATTTTGGAACACATATAACTACATGTTCACCCCTAAATAAGGTTACATACCAACATGCTTTGTCAGCACACCTACTAAGTCCTTGACTTATGAAACTATTGAATCGATATGCAACCCCACCACAACAGGTGTTCAAAGTTGAAAACCTAAGAAAGTTCTAGAATAGGGAGAGAATCCCCCATTCAAAATGTTTTGTGCTAACGTATGCTCTTAGCAGATCCTTTAGCACTAGAAAAATACTTGTAAGCTGCCCATCCAAAGTGGGATGAATAGTAGCAGTAAGAGTGAGGTACTTTCCCCAACCACTTACAGACAATCTTCCACAATTGACAATAAACTATGACTCAACCAGTGAGTATCCAGCCATATACGCGATATGGAGTGGACTAAGCTCATAGTGTATAGACCATCCAACCACAAACGCCCATCCTGAGCCATTGCCTTATATGGTGGGGTGTCAACTCATAAATCTGCTTGAAAAGTTGCACTTAAAGTGCAAAAAACATGCCTCTCCAAAAAAATTTGTGTTAAACACTAGGGCCCATAACACCTAGTGTGCATGCATTTAACCCAAAAAAATTCGAACCGCAATTCCATGACGAGACTTTCCATGGAATGTACGTAAAAGCCTTGCAACAAGAGGTGGACCATAATAGAATGTGAAAGCTCAGTCACACCTAGGTACCAACCATGAGACACTCTCATGAACATAGCATACTTGGTTATATGTAGAAACGACTCTCTGTTAAGGTGGTTTCACAACAGTTGTAATCTCAACAAGTCTATACGTAGTACCCAACAATTTCTAGCCACACTGAAATTGTTCCTGATACGGTGTGCTCCAAATGGTCTAATAAACGGATGCGACCAGCACGCAGGGACTTCATCACAACACATCATTAGGAATTAGGCACCAGTGTCAGTCCTAGAGACTCATATTTTCCACGTGTGGAATATGTCTCAAGTAAGGATGGTAGAGAAAACAACATCCATCAAGCACAAATTGTGCTTGTGTGTGGAGGTAACTATGAACACTCCGTGATGCGAGTGAGCGGGACCCTCATTATCATTGCTCCACATTGGCTAAATCAAATTCCTTGAGTTCCTAAACCATGTTGTATCCCATGTGAAACATGTGCCAAGCAGAACCTTACCATGTAGATCTGTAACTGTTTCAACAGAAATCAAACCCATCACGGTATCTTGAGGAATAGGGAAGAGAGAAAATAACACTATTTTCTCAAAATTCTATGCTCTTACATGACCTTGTCATGTGGCTAAAGAGCAAGCTGGATGAAATCCTTCTAGCTCAAGTACAGAACTTAATCAAACGTAATTGGAAAGGAAAAGAAAAAAAAAAACATATACTTACAATGAGGTGGAAAATTACTTGATACTTTCCCGGAAGTCAGGTATATCCCTCAACCTGTAAGATTACCATATCAAAATTTCTTTGACCTGCTAATCACTAAAATTAGCGAGTAGTGAAGATAAAGAAATGAAACTTGTAGCCCTGGGTGTTGCCATGGCAATCCAAACCCTTGGGTATAGCTTTCAAAACCAACCCCCTTCATGAAAGGTTGGAAAGGACCCTTTGAATATCCCTTGGCAGATAGTGTTTCTTGAAGAACAAAGTGTGAAGGTGTCCAAAAATGACCATCAGCATGTATTGTGTGATTTAGTAATTACATATGTCATAAAAACTAATATCTAACCAACCCAAATGATTTTCTCATATTAAACTGATCACTTAATGTGGGAGAATACACGAACAAGGGTGTTGCCAAGGGTATAGCCTGGGTGTTGCCATGGCAATCCAAACCCTTGGGTATATCTTTCAAAACCAACCCCCTTCGTGAAAGGTTGGAAAGGACCCTTTGACTATCCCTTGGCAGATAGTGTTTCTTGAAGAACAAAGTGTGAAGGTGTCCAAAAATGACCATCAACATGTATTGTGTGATTTAGTAATTACATATGTCATAAAAACTAATATCTAACCAACCCAAATGATTTTCTCATATTAAACTGATTACTTAATGTGGGAGAATACACGAACAAGGGTTAATATATAGACATGTGCTTATAGATCTATCTCAACACGGGGCCAATGGTAAAGGGGCCCAAATGAGAGATGGTCTATCAAAGAGCAAGGCTAGCCAATGGAGCATAAGACCTTAGAATTAGCTTCATTGAAGACCTCCAATAATGTGTGTAAAAGTCCTTTGACCTTAGGTAAGCTAGGGCTGAGGGAACCCGACCCAACTCGAGGTGCTTGTCCTGCTTGATGACTAAGGTGCTTGAGGTGCTTGATGATTGAGGAGCTTGAGATGCTTCAGGGGTTTGATGATTGAGATGCTTGACATGCTTGAGATGCTAGGGCTGTAATTGGGGTGAGTACCTAGCCCAAGCTTAAAGTGCTTAAGGACCAAGCTTGTGGTGGGAACTGGGCCTATGCATGAGGGGTTGAGGTGTCAAAAAGTCAAATATTCAATCCCTACAAGGAGGGGGCAAGCCCTACATGAGGGGGGATGAGAGAGAACACCCACACACTCACACAAGGCATGCATGGTACAAAGATAGCAAAAGGGACACTTGTCAAGTTCCTCCTTATGTTGCCCTCATGGTGTGCCTAAAGCCTATTGGTTGGTCACCCAAGGGGCCCAATGATAATTTAGGATATTTAATTAATTTATTTTGCATTTATCAAGTCCTCTCTCTCAAAGGGTAAAGGGGGACACTTTTCCTAAGGCTACCCTTGCTGCTTGTAATGCCTTCTACTTGTGATTGGCTAGGCCTGGAGGGGTCCAATGAGTTTCAAGCATGAGATACAAGGGGGGGTCGACCCAAGCAAGCTAGGGGGTATGCTCACCCACACACACTCACAAACACTCTTATTGTGTGCTAGGCAAGGTGCAAGAGCTCCATCTCCTTCTCCAAGCTCCTTGAGAAGTTGAGAGCCTACACCAACACTCTTGGCTATGAAATGCAAATCCAACCAAGAGTTATGCTTCAATGCTTAATCTTTCCATCAACTCCCTCTTCATTACTATGCTAAGAAAGAAGAGTGATGATAAGTGAGGAATTATTTCTTTCTCCTATGGAATACTTCTTCTTCCTCTTCCCTACCCTCATTCCCTGCTAGCTCTCTCCACCTTTGAAGGTGTTTGAGGTCTTGGGACTGAGGATTGGGATCGTTAATGCTTTCTACAAAGTGCATGTTATGCTTATTGCAAGAAGTCTAATGGTTTATTGCAAGTAGATTAGTTACTTAATGCAAGTAGATTAATTGTATTGCAAGGTAGATTAATTGTTTCTTTAGGCACAAGTTGATGCATAAAAGTATACATCTTCATGCACTCAAATGATTTAGGGAACACAAAGATTAATGATGTTCACAAGTTCTTGATTGTTTTCAAGCTAAGATTGATTGTGTTGATATTATGCAAAAGCTTGGTGTATGAAGCTTCCATCTCCATAATGCCAAAGAGGTCTCAAGGAACACAAAGATTGTATTGTACCAAGTCTCTCGTAATGAGAGAATCTATAATACAAATGCCTTTTGGAGGGGGACAGGTTCCACATAAATCCGATCCTCAACTGTTGTCATATTCTCTAAACTGTCTCTCCCTTGTAAAAGTATTGCTCATGCCTAGTTAATTAAGTGTTATTGTTGAGTTGCTACTACCAATTAAGTTCACCCTCTATGCTCTCAAAGTTGCTCACTCTAATTCTCTTAATTCTGCTATTCTCTAAGTTCATAGGCCATTTCCATTACATTGGTATCAGAGCATTTGGTTTATATTTTCTTGCTTAAGAAGAGAGGTCCTTAAGTGGCCTATAAATGGTTGATGTTGTTAATTATATTAGGGTAAGTGGAACTGGGATCTATTATCAGTTTTGTTGAGCCCACTATGTGGGATATGGTGCACACCTCGGGGGCTTTGGACTTAATAATGGAGTCTTTTTAGACTTGCCTATGGCTTTACCATTATTGAGCCATAAGAAGTCCAAAAGGAGCTAACCCTTGGCAACTCTGCTATGTTAGACCTACTCCTCTACTCTCTATAATTAACCACTTTGAGCCGTGGGTGTAGCTACTTAAGAGCCGATTTTCAAAGGCTAAGAGGAGTGGCAACTAAGGTTTTGAATTTCCAAAGCATACATTAGCTACATACATAAATTTTGTTAACATGGCTAACAATAATCAAGAGAGTAGAACGAACATTGATAACTTTGATTTTGCTCAGGAAGGTGCTAATGATGATGCTCCCATGTTTATCAATTGTCTTGTTTCTAAGCTGCAACAAGCTAGGGGAAACCCAGCCCTACAAGGTGAAGTTTTCCAACAACTTCATAGTTATGGGATTCTCCAAACTCCCCCAAAGGAGAGAGCACCTGAGAAGTCTCTTTGTGACTACAACAAAAAAGGCACAATCACAGGCTATACTCTAGGTATAAGTTCGGCCCCATCTCTTTTGGAATGTATTTGCTCATCACTGAAGGACCAAGCTTGTTGTGGGAACTGGGCCTATGGATGAGGGGTTGAGTTGTCAAAAAGTCAAATATTCAATCCCTACAAGGAGGGGGCGAGCCCTACATGAGGGGGGATGAGAGAGAACACCCACACACTCACACAAGGCATGCATGACACAAAGAAAGAAAAAGGGACACTTGTCAAGTTCCTCCTCATGTTTCCCTCATGGTGTGCCTGAAGCCTATTGGTTGGTCATCCAAGGGGTCCAATGATAATTTAGGAGATTTAATTAATTGATTTTGAATTTATCAAGTCCTCTCTCTCAAAGGGGAAAGGGGGACGCTTGTCCTAAGGTTACCCTTGCTGCTTGTAATGCCTCCTGCTTGTGATTGGCTAGGCCTGGAGGGGTCCAATGAGCTTCAAGCATGAGCTACAAGGGGGGGGGGGGTCGACCCAAGCAAGCTAGGGGGTTTGGTTTCTTAGGGGGTATACTCACCCACACACACTCACAAACACTCTAATGGTGTGCTAAGAAAGGTGCAAGAGCTCCATCTCCTTCTCCAAGCTCCTTGAGAAGTTGAGAGCCCACACCAACACTCTTGGCTATGGAATGCAAATCCAACCAAGAGCTATGCCTCAATGCTTAAGCTTTCCATCTTCTCCATCTTCATTAGTATGCTGTTATGTATGCTAAGCAAGAAGAGTGATGATAATTGAGGAATTATTTCTTTCTCCTATGGAATACTTCTTCGTCCTCTTCCCTACCCTCATTCCCTATTAGCTCTCTCCACCTTCGAAGGTGTTTGAGGTCTTGGGACTGAGGCTTGGGATAGTTAATTCTTTCTACAAAGTGCATGTTATGCTTATTGCAAGAAGGCTAATGGTTTATTGCAAATAGATTAGTTACTTAATGCAAGTTGATTAATTGTATTGCAAGGTAGATTAATTGATGCTTTAGGCACAAGTTGATGCATAAAAGTATACATCTTCATGCACTCAAATGATTTAGGGAACACAAAGACTAATGATGTTCACAAGTTCTTGATTGTTTTCAAGCTAAGATTGATTGTGTTGATATTATGGAAAAGCTTGGTGTATGAAGCTTCCATCTCCATACTTCCAAAGAGGTCTCAAGGAACACAAAGATTGTATTGTACCAAGTCTCTCGTAATGAGAGAATCTATAATACAAATGCCTTTTGGAGGGGGGACCGGCTCCACATAAATCCGGTCCTCAAACTATTGTCATATTATCTAAACTCTCTCTCTCTCTCTCTCTCTCTCTCTCTCTCTCTCTCTCGCTCGCAAAAGTATTGAGCATGCCTAGTTAATTAAGTGTTATGATTAAGTTGCTACTACCAATTAAGTTCACCCTCTATTCTCTCAAAGTTTCTCACTCTAATTCTCTTAATTCCGCTATTCTATAAATTCATAGGCCATATCCATTACTTTCACACTCAAACAAGGCATGCATGGCACAAAGAAAGCAAAAGGGACACTTGTCAAGCTCCTCCTCATGTTTCCCTCATGGTGTGCCTGAAGCCTATTGGTTGGTCAACCAAGGGGTCCAATGATAATTTAGGAGATTTAATTAATTGGTTTTGAATTTATCACGTCCTCTCTCTCTAACGGGAAATGGGGACACTTGTCCTAAGGCTACCCTTGCTGCTTGTAATGCCTCCTGCTTATGATTGGCTAGGCCTGGAGGGGTCCAATGAGCTTCAAGCATGAGCTACAAGGGGGGGGGGGGGGGGGGGGGGGGGGGGTCGACCCAAGCAAGCTAGGGGGTTCCTTAGGGGGTATACTCACCCACACACACTCACAAACACTCTAATGGTGTGCTAAGAAAGGTGCAAAAGCTCCATCTCCTTCTCCAAGCTCCTTGAGAAGGTGAGAGCCCACACCAACACTGTTGGCTATGGAATGCAAATCCAACCAAGAGCTATGCTTCAATGCTTAAGCTTTCCATCTTCTCCATCTTCATTACTATGCTATTATGTATGCTAAGCAAGAAGAGTGATGAATTATTTCTTTCTCCTATGGAATATATCTTCTTCCTCTTTCCTACCCTCATTCCTTGCTAGCTCTCTCCACCTCACTACAACAAAAAAGGGGGCCTTCGACGCAAGTTTTGACGCATTCCGTCAAAAAGACTGTCAATATACGCGTCCCTACGAAACCGTCGATATATGCGTCAATATACGCGTCGATATATGCGTCGAAAGGTAATATTATCGATGCATATTTCAACGTGCTTAGCGACGCACATAGCGACAACCATAATAGAAAACAAATTTCTTGGATAGAGGACATGCAGCTTGGCTTGTGCCCAATGAAAGGATGCACACAGCCACAACCAGACTGCCTGTCCTCTGCCGAAGAAAGCGAGAAGCACCAAAATCAACCGTGCTCCCGCCGCAAAAATTTCGGCAGAGTTCCCTTCGTTTTTACATAAAATTTTCAAAAAAAAACATATCATGTATATGCCTCCTACATGCTATCCATGTAGGATCTCACATGAGATTTAAGGCCAATTAAAGAAATGAAATGAACTTTGTGCAAAACCATAACCGTACCAACTTAAAAGCATAACCATAACAAACTTATTTTGTGCAAAACCATAACCAAATTAAAACCATAACCGGCCATAACCACTTTGATCAAAACCATAATGCAGATAACCATAACCATAAACAAAATTAACAATAACCATAAGCATAACCAGAAAGTTAAACAAACCATAAACAAAACAAGAACCATAACCATGTCTATACAAGAATAGGAGAAATAACCATGGCTATACAATGAAAATGACAATAACCATAACCATAAGGAAAACAATAACTATCTCAACAATAACCATAACCATATATGTCTATACAAAAAAGAGACACAGAAGCGTGTCTGTGTCTCACAAAGCATATATATGAAATCCGGTCCACTGATGACTATGCGTCACAACTTGCACATAGGACAAGTCACAAAATTAGTATTGATATTACTTCACATATACTTACTTAATTAAATCAACTCACACATATTAATGTCTCACCTCAAGAGATTAGAGAGACTCTAAGGCCTCCCAGTCTACATGCTCTCCTGAAGCATCAAGATCATTCAATACTTCATACATTAGGAAAAATTTGAGCTCTCCATGGGCCTTGTAAAAATCCCTAATTTCAAGGGAGCATGTATGGATTAAGGGAGACAAAGCCTAATTTTTTGTGGGTCCTTGAAAACCACTCTAGGGGGAGACTAGGTGATCTTGAAACCACTACCAGATGTGGACTTCTTAAATGCCTTTACAATAAATAGTGCACACTAGAGAGAGAGAGAGAGAGAGAGAGAGAGAGAGAGAGAGAGAGAGAGAGAGAGAGAGAGAGAGAGAGAGGACAATAGGTGAATGCAAAATAAAGATTGACCATAAAAGCCTTAAATTTGTTCTTCATAGGCGTGCGAAGGGATTTTCTAATGGGTTGTATTTGAAAAATTTCTTTTAAAATACTCCAAAATTTCAATCGGGTGTGTTGTGCAGTCATTACACGTACGCCTTTAAAGCTCATCCATGCGGGCTCATAAAGGCCCGCCTACTCCTACGCCCAGCATGCTTCAGGACCGAGGACCGAGGGGAGAGGGCACGCGCTTTACGGTTGTCCATTTCAAGATTATCGCTATCAAAGCGGGCCAGCCATGCAACGTGGCATCCATTCACTGGAGACCCTTAGCCAGTAGGCGGCGTCTTGAAGACCTGCCTGCCCACACACGTCTGGCGTAGGTTGAATGTCGAGCAGGCCACTATGTGTGTATAGTGAGTGCAGCGTACAAGTTCATGGTTTCCTCCAATCGACCTACAACACGTATCCACATTCTGCCTTAAAATTGGACATCCAAATTTGAATTTCAATTTTATATGGTTTTGAGCCTTTTTGTTTCAATAGAATTAAAGGTCATGTGGCTCCCCCACCTTCCTATCGAGTAAAATTGAACATTCTTCCTTTTCCAGCCCAAGTGGCTTTACTTCTGACAACCAAAACCAGGCTGGGCACAAATAAAACCATGCTATGTGGTGGGTTTGACTTGAGGGAAACCACGACAGGGAGGGGACAAGTCATGACACACCTACATTTCTCTAAGCACTAGGGGATATCCCAGCTCTCTCCTCAGTGGCCAGTTTTTAATCACCCCTTAAGCAAAGAGGCCCATGTAGAGTTCAATTTTTTCCTAATGAGATACCTCTGCGATATCCATCTGTCTCCTCCTAGCGTGTCGGGGCTCCATGCATCGCAAGATTCTGCGTTTATACAAAAATCAAAGTAATAAGAATACATGATTCATCGCGTTTTAAAAAACGCCATAGTTAGGATTGGATTAGAAACTCACAAACTCATAGCAAAAGGTGTCGAAGCCTCCGCTGCCATGTTCATATTCTTGTTTTCCAAATTGCTTCTAAATATGCCAAACTATGCAAAGAAGCTCATTCTCAAACATCTTTTATGCAATTTAACTTTCAAATGATCAGATTTCTATTTTGGTTACGAAAACGGTGCACAAATAACTCTATTTAAAAATAAATAAATTTAAAATGATAACTTTTGCATGATTTTGACAAGTTTTAAAATGTGAAATGATCAAAATAACAAATTTTATCACTATGATTCAATTTATGATAGATTTGACTAACCAATTACACTCTAAAAAAGATTCTCCAATGCCAAATTACCGTCTTTTCTCTCGCTTCAACCACGTTCAATGGTTCAAAATGCTCTCTATAGTTTGCATCCACCTCTCTCTTCCCCTCTGTGTTATCAACTTAATGTAAAGCAATTTTCTTCAAAGAAATGCTCTACATAGAAGGCTTTGTCTCTCTCTAATGCCTACCCACACACTTACTCATTGAAGGGAAGTTCGCCACAAACAATTCTACCTCTCTCACTATGATTTCTCTCTCTCTCTCTCTCTCTCTCTCTCTCTCTCTCTCTCTCTCTCTCTCTCTCTCTCTCTCTCCTCAACACACACACACACATCGTAGTTTCTTTCTCTCTCCCTAGGTCTCCATTGCAAGTCATCTTCCTCTCTCTCTGTTGATCTACTTCTCTCTCTTACTCCTTAGATTAGCGCCATAGCAGGGACATATTCTCTCTCCCTCTCATTCTTGTTCTTGCCAACCGAGATTCTCTCTCTAAGTCTTGCGCTACGGTGCAAGTCTCTCCCTAAATTTTTATACCCATGCTATGGAGACTCTCTCTCTTTGTTCTCTCTCTCTCTCTCTCTCTCTCTCTCTCTCTCTCTCTCTCTCTCTCTCTCTCTCTCTCTCTCGCCACACGAGCGCTATAGCCTGCACACACACACACACACACACACATGTTCATTGACAGGAATGCTACTATATCTTCAACCTAACAGAATCTTTTGATCGAAAGATGTATTGACAAAAAAAAAAGTATATATACCAGCTACGCACCTTGTTTAGAGTAGTGTTCCTCACAAAAGGTATTCCATGTCAATAGGAGACAAAAAAAAAAGAATTTTGTTTATGATGTGAAAAATAAAAATTCAAATTTCTTTTTGTTAAAATTTTATTAATTACTTGTTTTAAAGTCAAATTATGTAAACTTTGTATGTTGTGTAGAGCTCAAACTCTCACTTGTACAAGGTGTTTATTTTTTAGGAATCACTTGCTACGTGCTCAGTTTACTGACACATGGAAGTGAATTAGTGATATAATCTAGATATTATCGTTGTGTGCAAAGTGTAATCTCACATGAGGTTATCTGTCAGCAAAGTATAATAGAATAGAGCTCTCTCTCTCTCTCTCTCTCTCTCACACACACACACACACACACACACACACACACAATCTCAGAAGCCTAGTGCAAAATAGCGTAGACCATACACTTTCACTTGCTTTCAATCTATGCAGAATCTTCACTTACACACACACACACACACACACATCATCTCAAGGTTTCCTAACAAATACTATACCCACTTTGCAAAATCTTACAACACACACACACACACACACACACACACACACATGTATATTCTCAAGCACCTTACAATTATCCCTTTTGGTGAATCATGACAAAAAATGATGCCACAATTTGATGGTTAGACAACCTATTCGGACCAATATGTCTACCACTCTTGGTCATGATGGGAACCATTAAAGCTACCTCTTCCCACATGCATAGCCTCTCAAAAGCATCTACAATAAGTACTTTCAATAGTGCCGCCAAATAATTGATCAAATTTTGCAGCATCTTGACACACCAAAATAGACTACAAATTGGCATCGAAAGTGGACAAGTTCAATGGAAGGGGCTTCCATACCTAGAAAATTAAAGTGAAAGGCTATTTGATGTGAAAGAACCTGTGGAGTATCGTGAAACCCTTTCAACCGATGAAGCTAGCACATCCATTGTAGTTACAGGAGCACTATCTACCAAGCAACAATGCAAGGATGAGCAAGCATTAGGTATTACTCTGACATCTCTCGAAGATGAGTTTATTCATTACTTGGATGACATGCAATCTTCTAGTGCTGCCTGGATACAGCTAGAGAAGGTTTTTGGTGCTAAAGCTAAGTATTCAATGATGAGTCTAAATATGGAGTTGTACTCTCTCACTATGCATGCCGATGAAAACATAACATCTTTAGTTAACCGAATGGAGAGTATTAAAACTCAACTTGTTTATGTCAAAGCCCTACTGCCAAAAGAAGATGGAATAGCTATTTTGTGTGAGATTCCCAACCCACCAATACCAAAATTGGGATGGGGTCCTTGTTTGACAGGTCTCTATGCCTAATAAAAAATCAGAGTCAAGGTATCCTCAACCAACGCTCTTTCCCCCCTAACAGATGTGAGGACACAGCCGCTGGTGGACTCCTCTTCCAAGTGAAGAAGTTTTCTAAACGTTTTTAGTGTGTGGGGATGGATAGTTACCTGACTAATCAGGTCCACACATCCATGATTGACAACCTTAGTCAATCCCCACTTACCACCCCACACTCACACATGATTCTTTTGTTTTCTAATTACTACCAAATTGTTTTAACATTTAAAATAATGGTTTCTTTTAAATTTTCATCATCATAGTATTTCCTTTAATCAAGTATTAAAGACATCATTGAAAAGCAGTCTTTTAGCAAACATACATCTTTAAACTTAAGACAGGGTACTGTCAATCAAAACATTGTCCATAATAATCATAACCAATACTCTTCCTTGTTCACAATCCGGGGTAGATAAACACCCACCCAAGGTTCGGGGTGCCCATACACCAAACCAGTTGCCCATACAACCGGGCGGCTCCCCTAGGATAAAAACGGTATCCTAACTTATGTAGAAACATCAAGACATGACACGGAGTAGAAACTCATTGTTCATGGGGGTAACCGACTTATCCGTGGCTGGAAAACCATCATTCTTCATCAAAATATACCAAGGAGTCGGAGATGTCTTGAGACTAACTGTCTTTAGGAAGATCAATCATATCTTTCCTAACTCAACCAGCCTTAATCCAAAAAAAAATTTCCTACTTTATAAACAAATGCACGTTGGTTTCTTGGAAAATGCCTTCCATTTTTAAGCTAGTTTCACCTTTCCTAATTCCTTACTCCTCTTTTTCGTATACAATGTTAATAATTTTTAAAAAACTTGAAGTATTTAAACTTAATTATAACGAAGACCCACTTGGGATGGATCTAGCATTTGTTATAGTACTAGGACTTGTACACTCTCATTAGTAGGCCTAATACTAGGCCTGGCTTCGTCGTCGTGCAACGTTCTAGTTCTTTTTGGAGCTCCGTCCTCATCATTAGATGTAGGATTTTCTCCGGTCCTTTGAGGTGCCATAACTTCTTATCCTTATAAAAAAGGATCTCTAATCATTAGGTAAATTATCCAAAAGCTAGACTTAACCTTTGTATTCAATTTTACCCCAATCTAGGTTAAATTTGTAGTCTTAATTGATACATTCTTGACCTAGTAATTTTTTATTTACCTATATAGGTATAATAACATTTTCCACAGCTACCCTAAGGATTTTCTAAGCTCTCTTAATTTTCTTATAATCTTCTATATCTTTTTCCTAATTTTACCATCAAATTTTAAGCTTGGAATCTGCTTATTTTGAGCTTAATATTTATTCTATTTACATTCTCTTAAAGATTTCATTTCCTCAACTTTATATCACTAGTTTACACTTAATATAATTTTCCTAAAAAAATTCGACTTCAAAGTCTATTTATTTTGATTAATCTTTTGCTAAAAATAGAACTTTTGGTCAATTATAATTTTCTAAACTAACTAATTAACTATGGTATAGTTATCACAAGTAGATAATGATATTTTTGATCTTTGGTTATTAGATTCTTTTTATTTTCAAACTTAATTATCTAATTTTCCCTATCTTTTTACAGCTAGAATTAGTATAATTTGACTTAGATAAATATTTATATTAATTTTCTAGACTTGAGATAATTATCATGGCTTCTTTATTGTGTAATCTAACTTCTAAAAATAGAATGTAATTATCTAACATGATTTACTAATTTCCTCTATTTAATTTTTATCTATAATTAGTATAATTAGACTTAGATAAATATCTATATTGATTTTCTAGCTTTAAGATAATTATCATGGAGTTTTTATTCTTCAACATAACTCTCATAAATAGCATGTAATTATCTAACATGATTTACTAATTTCCCCCTTTAGAATTAGTATAATTTGACTTAGATAAATATCTATATTGATTTTCTAACCTTAAGATAGTTATCATTGCTTTTTCTTCATGTAATCTAGTTCTTATAAATAGCATGTAATTATCTAACATGATTTATTATTATTTATATTTAATTTTCAACTAGAAGTAGTATAATTTGACTTATATAAATATCTATACTAATTTTATAACCTTAAGATAACTATCATGGCTTCTCTATTATGTAATATAACTCTGATAAATAGCATGTAAATATCTAACATGATTTACTAATTTTTCCATTCAATTTATGCTTAAAAATAGACAATTTTAGCCTAATTAATTAGCTAAACTAATTTTCTATACATGGCCTTATTATCCCAGCTTTTTAATAGTGATTTCTAACTCTGATAATTATGGTATAATTTTCTAAGTGATTTAGCTAATTTCCCCCTTTAATTTATGCTTTAAAACATACTATTTTAAGCTAACTAATTAGCTAAACTAATTTTTTGTTCAAGGCCTGATTATCTTAGCTTCCTAATAGTGATTTCTAGATATAGTAAGTACTATATAATTATCTAAGTGATTTAGATCATTTCCCTCTTTAATTTGTGGCTAAAAATAGATAATTTTAGCTTAATTAAATACTTAGATTAATTATATATTAATGATGTAATTACCTAGTATTGCTAACAGTTTTTTTGAATTGTGATAATTAACTTAAGAATTTTTTAGCTAATTAAGTAGGTTTCCCATCAGCTTTTTGATTAAAAATACATAATTTCTATTTAATTAATTACACAAACTACTCAAAAAATTAAGAATTAATTTTTCTAGCTTCTTGATAGTCTAATCTAGCTCTCATAATTATCTTATATTAATCCAAGTTCAATTAATATAATTATCCTTAATTTAAATCCAAAAACATTACTTTCAGTCCTAATATGGTTTAATAATTTATTAGACTAATATCCCTAATCTTAATCTAGGTAATGAGCAAAATATTAAGAGTTAAGAGAGTAATTTAGATTGTAAATAAGGTTAATCTTCTTATTTAATTAAATAAATTAAGAAAATAGAGATAAATTAGCATAATTTTGCTAATTAAAAAGGGATTACGCTAATTATTGTGGATAGTCAACTAGATTTTTTTCTCTCTAGTGATTTTTGAGTAGAGCTCTCTCCAGGTGGGAGAGAAATGGCTAGGACTCTGAGTCTGTGTGAAATTGTGAAGCAAGGGGTCTTATTTATAGGTTTTTGGGCACTCACTGGCTAGAAATGGTAGTAGCTTGCATCCCAAGGCAGCCCTACAGCTCCCCTAGCGCCCCCTACTACTTTTCTATCCCTGGCAGGTCAGTGGTGACCCCTTCCATCACCTGCCAGTTTTTAAAAATCAAATCTGCTATATTTTGACCTATTTTTGCTTAATTGGTAAATATCTGTAAAATATCTCCAAAGCCTTTAGTAAAGTCTATGCTTAAATGATTACTGCAATCATTCAATTTTTTCTTAATAATTTAATTTACATTGAATCTTTTGGAAGGACTAATGGGGTCAGTTTTTGTTCGAATTAAATTTTGAAAATTTTTAGCCCAAGGTTTGTTGTGCTTAAGATTCCAAAAATAACATCTTTTATTGCTTTTGAGATAGTGTTTTTACCTGATTGTATGACCAATTCTTCTCCTAAAGATTTGAGTTCATTCTCGGTAGCTAGAAAGGTGGAGATCTTACATTTTGTTAAAAAGTTTGCCAGATAAATTCCATCAGATTATTACTTTTTAAAAAGAGAAAGATCCGCTGCCCTCCTTGGATGGTATCATCAATTCATTGTAGGAAGAAGAAAGAAGGGTATCCCGTTCCAATTCTCTCATTATTCCTAGTGCATACACAATATCCCGTGCAGTATCCCCCATTAGTTCTTCTAATACTCCCAGTGTCAATGCAGTCAGTAATTGTGCTTCTACCTCAGCTTCATATTGACCATCCATTGGTACCAAGTCTTGTGCCATTTGTGGGTGCAACAATCACCAGACAAAGGACTGTTTCAAGAAGAATCCTTGTGTTCACTGTGGTAAGAAAAATCATCCTTCAAATAAGTGTTTTCAAAAGGGTAAAAATTAGATTCATGTGATTAATGGAGACACCGAATCCCAAGTACTTTATGTTGATAGTGATGTTCTTTAGATCAACTCTTTTTTCTATTTGTCCTAGTCAAAATAAATTATACAGGTTATCAGCACTGCCACACATGAGTGGTAAGACCTCCCAAACTACCAATTTTTGTCCAAGTCCTATTTTTGTCGCACTTCTCTTGAGGTTATTGGGTACACCTTAAACCCAAGGTTTGGTAGTGAACCAAAAACTCCATTTTTTGGTAGCTAATTTTTGACCACAACACCCTATCTATGCTTAAGGGGTGGTTCACTACCATAGCACCAGGTTATGGGTATACTGAAACCCATGGTTGTGAGAGAACCTAAAACTCACAGTTCACGAGTACACCAAAAACTTGAGGTATCATGAGAGTGGTCTGTCTAGTTCAGGCTAGAGGGGGGAATTTTGTTGGGTTTCCAAGCCCAAGTGGTGTCATTTTGTGGGTACATACTCTATAACATGCACTCGGGGGGTTCACTATGTGTAAAAACTACCATATCACGTGCGTTCCAGACATGTTTGTAAAACCCCTTATCTGTGAAGTTTGTTAAGAATATAATGTACCCTTTTCTTTTAAAATCTGTAAGTTTTTTTCAATTTTGGAAAAATAATGCCCTTCTGTATATACATTTCTGTAAGTTTCAAGAACTTTAAATACCCTTCCGTTGAACTCACGTGATAGGTTACATTTTTATTAGGTGACCTCCCCGGGAACATGCAGGGAAGGACACAATTTAAGTAAAGTTTCTTGCATGGAAAGTTTTACATATATGTAATGTTTTCAAATTGAGCCAAAAAAAAGGTTATTCTTTTTGCACTATGCCGAGCTCATTCAATCTCTCTCTCAGCACGTCCTCTTTGACATGGCTTTCTCTTGCCACCATCCATGCTAGCCTAGCCTCCCTAACACACTTAATCCTAAAAAACACATCACACATAGCACTGTAGTGTGTCGTTTCTAACTTGATTTAAAACAAGAAAGACATTATTTTCAATAACCATTCAATCAATCAAGAAAAAAATCAATCAATAAATCAAAAATCCATCAATGAGTCATGCAATCACTCAGTCAGTGAATCAGCTAGTCAATGACAAATTTATAAACACTAAAGATAGTGATATAAATGAGCTAACACTAAGAAGTGTATAAAGCCTCACTAACAAACATTTATAGAGATATACCAATTGCAAACCCAAACCTCAAACAAAAACTAAAAATAAATAATAAAGGTGATCAATAAATTGAATAACTATAAATTGCCTCAGGCCAGACAATAAGTTTAATAACAAGAACAACCCTCCTTCCATAACGATAGAGCTCTATAGAGGTAGATCCAAGTAGCCCCTATATTATAGAAAATATACCAACATTTATAGCTAAGTGGAAGTCATCACCTCAAAATAAAAGTGACAATGGGAAGTAGACCACCTATTTAGTCTTCTCAAAAGTGGTCCACATTATAACTGCATCCTCAGATACAGCTTGAACATGTGAGCTCCTCACATTGCAACAATTACTTCCCTCATTCAAAATTGCTTGCTCTGCAAAAATAATTAGACTATACTCCCCTAGAGGAATGTAGGGGTTGTACTCCTTATGGATTTTTTTGGTCATTTTTTGTTTCTTCTATAACAAAACAAAAAAGCAAAAATAAAAGAAAATTTTTCTTTTTGGGTTTTGGTTGTTTTTTACTTTTTTTTGGATTTTGTAATTTATATTTTTATTATTTTTTTCCTATTCTAACCTGTGTAAGCAACGCTAGAATCCAAAGCCCATCTTCCCCTACACATCATCATTTGGATCTCTCACAAACATGTGGTGAAATAGAACAGGTGCATTGGCCAAACCAAAAGGTGTTACACACTTTATTGTTTTATAGAGGTGATTTTAATGACTAAATTTGAAGGTTTTTATACAAATTTGTACTTAATTTCTCTAAATTTTGTAGGTTTTCTCATCTTCTAATTCAAATTCTAGATGTAGCTCTAAACATTTGTGGGTGGGATCACACAAATTAGACTAATTAAAGGCCTTAAAGAGTAGGGAATTGGGTCCTTTAGGATCCATCATTGCATTAGGCTAAGAGTCTCTTTATTTGTTTCTCGTAAATTGTGGTTGCTTCCATTAAGATTGATGAGAAGGCATATATTCTCATGTGCATCTTGGAGCTTTCTATTTTAGTTGTGGATTTAAATGAGGAGTAGATAGTAAATGAAACCTAGGTTTAGTTATTCAAGATAAAAGCTCAAAACACATTTTATAAAAACAAATAGTACATCTGCCCTACATGAACCTTGCCCAAAGGGGTGGCTATCTCCTGATGTGTCTCTCCCTAGTTGATTTTGTCCTTACAATCACCTTCGACCTACGTATACACTCAATATAGCATACCCACCTTTTGAACTATACAATCAAAAGTTAAAACTCCAAGGGTTGACTAGGCTTTGCATGGCCTATACAATAAAAATCAAAATTAAAATCCAGTCGTTTCTTTTTACTAAGACTTAATTTCAACTTGCACATCTTAAACTAGGAAGTGATCTTGAACTCTCTTTATTAATCTAATTTTTTTTTACTGATTTAGCTCGTTCTTATATCCTTTGATGAAATTTGAAGTTTGATTTTTGAAGTCTCAAGATTGGGAATGAAACCTTATGCTCTGTAGATTTTTCAACATGGAGTGCTTTCATTGTTGATAGAATACTACATAGTACAATCACACAAAGTGATAGCTCTTATTTTGACTGAGTAGTGGGTACTCCCTTCAATGTGATTTATTAAAAAATTTCAAATTGTTAGCATTGGAGTTTGCATTAAGACTCAAGATCTCAACAAATTATTTTTTATCTTTGGATTAGGACCTGATTTTCTTGCCTTTCATGTTATTGGGGCATTAAGTCCACTGTTTCCCAATTTGTATTACGACATCGACAAATAAAAGAAGATAGGTAGATGTACCAACTTTTTTTAATGTACCAAGTTTTATGCAGCAAGTGTTCTCAATGTAATGTTTCTGTGCAAAAAGTTTAATTCTTTAATGGGTTGGTTTGTAATGTGTTTTGATTTGATAAGAGAAGTTTTCCATGGTTGTTTATGAGCATTCCATTATTTGTTTAGAGAATGATCCATTTCATATGTGTGCCTTAAATCCCATGTGGGAAGCCTATTGAGTAGCTGGCTAGTATCATTTGTTTTGAGATTGAGATTTGTATCCATTTACAAGGGAAATGTTGTCCATTTTGACAAATTACATTGAATCAACTGGTTTATTTTAATCTATTATTCATTATATCCGTTTCTTTTCATGGTGGTTTGTTCTCTCAAATGAAAACACATTACATTCTATACTTCTATTCATTTCAATATTTATTTTTGCAAAAGCAGGTGCTTGTAAAAATGTCATGTTACTAATATACATAAAATAATGGGTCATTACATTCCATAAAAAATCCATATGAGGAGGGACAACTCATTGTGATAATGTCCATATCGTGTCCATATGTAGGGGGTAGGCTAGCATGTAAGATACCATACATAGGGGGTTTCTCTAATTTGGATGCACGTAGGTGACATCCCCCCATTACTAATAGTGAATCCCCCAGGTTCCCACTAAACAGTTAAATTATCCTTTAACAACACAAAAGAGTATTGTGTCCGTGGCATACCCTTTATTAGAGGATGCTTCAACATTTTCAAGTAGGTAGTGCATGCTAATGAGAGATTTGGTCTCACCATCCTCATCCTCCTTATCACTTACTACATTTACAAAGTGCCTCGTATGGTAGGGTAAAATTGGAGTCGCTGGGTTTGTTGTTTCCCATTCACCAGTACCACCATATATATATCAAGTGTTACTTCATCCATTGAAGAACTCTCAATTTGGGATGCAAATACCTCGGTGGTATCCAATTCCTTGAACTCCTCATCCATTTAAATCGACAATTTTAGGTCAAAATTTGACGCATTTTGAGTGTGTAAATCCCTATTTTGAGCTAAAAAATGCAGTATTCAACCATTACACACATCAAACCTTCAATCAAACATTGGATTAATCATGCACATTAATCAACTTTTAGGCACACCCACACTAATTATTGGCAATTTTTACCAATTTTTAGGTGCACACACACAAGTGTTAATCATGTCGAAATTGCAAGTTGAACACACAAATCTCTAATTAGGCATGATCATAACACAAATCAATCATCACATTAGAAAAATCACTAAGCCCACATTTTGGCCTCCAAACATGGATTTCAATCCATGTCCACATGGTGATAGCTTGACTTGAAAGTTTCTCAGGCTATAGTGCATATATAAGGTAACATATCTCCAAGTCTAATTTTGGGGAAAAAAAGAGAAAATTTGGGTCAAAAGACATCAAAGTCTAAGAAAAACTCAAAACCACAGATCAGACCTAGGGTTTGGCATTGACCTATCAAAACAATTCTAATTTCAAAAAGATTTGAGATACAACTTGTAGGCATAGAGTGTAACAAGCTCTCTAGCGATCAACTCTAGAAGTGGTGGAACATGGATCACAATCCATGTCCCCCAACCTCAAAAATTGGTATAGAGCCTATAGATGACCTTGTCTAGCTACTATTGACAGGGGTCATGGATCACGTATACCTCTTCATAGTGAGGGTATATGATTTGATAACCTCTAGAGACCAAGATACAAGAAAACATTCCCGTGTCTTAGTCTTCAGACTGTTTTGAATACTGTTTGAAGTTCATTTCACCAAAATTGCTCTAACTTTTACTACACGACTCCAAATTGAGTTAGGTAAAGCTAGGATAAAATCTTGTGAGCAATAGGACACCACCTGTGATAAATTTGGGAGCCTGAATTTGATAGGTTTCCCAATTACAAACTTAAAAGGTACCCAAAACCAGTTTTCTTAGACCAAAGGGTAAAAAAAAACCTAACTTTTGAGAGATTTGCCAGGAAGAAAAAGAGAAGTTATATTAAGCCAAGGTGGGCTTATCAAAGACTTTCTTGAGAGTATTGAGTGAGAGTTAGCCATGACAAATCATCCACCACTAGGGGTTTCTACACAGCTAAGAGATATGCAAACCACAAGAAATGTTACAACACCTTCGGTAATGGAATTGAGATGGAATGTGAAGGCGTATCAAATATACAACACCATACCTCAAGACATGGCTCATGGATATTTTCCAGGTGATTATATACCTCATTGGGAACCCTTATATACAAGTAAGCTCAAATACATGTTCCTAGAAATATGAGAGCGAAAATTGATAAAAAGCTAGAGGTGAAGCATCTGCTGATCAACAAACCCAATGTGCAATTCATCAAAACCAACAAAGCCGTTAACAATTTACGCTCATGAGGGATTATATAGACTGACAAACGGGGATCAACATAGCTTCTGGAAGTGCATAGAACCCATTTTTTGGAGAGTTGACATACCATAAGAACCTTTATGCATTCACATATACAAATGCCCAAAGAGTGAAAGTTTTGATGGGGTAGATAAGTATGGATGAGAGTACAAACTTGTTGATCCAATTGACCTAGAAATATATACACACAAGTGTACTTCGATTTCTACAAACTTTCAATCGAGCAATAGTGATCTGTGAGACCAAAACACAAGGAGTTGAGACTCAATATATGGGAGGAATGGGATTCAACGAGTCTTTTGACTCATGATTTAGAAACTTAAGTTATGGGGTCAATAGGACCACCATTCACACATAGATTTCCAAAAATGTTGTGAGAGCATATATTGGAGAGGATTTCACCAAGATTTTCTCCAAGGTGAAAAGAGAGAGCGAAAGATATCTTTGCAAGAGACCCTAAATTGGTCAGGTTGGTGACTAAACCACATTATATGAGACCATTTCACATGGCCAAATGTGTCAAGACAAAGTACAATGGGTCAGATGATCCATATGCACATGTATCACTATCTATACATGTGTTAAGGGCTAAACAAGTATCTAATTTCCATACACAATATGAGGGATTTGGCTTAACCCTGGAAGGGATAGTACTAACTTGGTTCCAGCCATTGAACATAGAGGCTTTTCCAAACGTTGAATAGCTCTTGTAAGAATTTTCATTGGAGTTCTCTAAAAGGGGAATTAAACATAACACGGTGTCACAAATCTATGTCTTTAAGCAAAAAGACAATGAAAAGGTGAAGGAAGCATTGCTTTGGTTCAAACAGTACCTTGAGAGATGTCCCATATGAGAGTTACCATAGGAGGATATATTGTCAGTTCTCTTTATAGAGGGCTTAAAAAATAAAACTTTTGAAGAAGATCTCTACTTAAAAGTATGCATTACCTTTGAGAAAGTCATTAGAGAAGCTTTATATCTAATTGACAATTGCAAGGCCTACAAAGAGGTGATTGAAGACGCAAAAAATACAAGTAGTAGTGCCTTTTCCATGATGAATGAATCCACAACAAAAAGAAAAAATTTCAAACTCCTACCATGCCGAACATTGATCAATTGGTCATGGAGGTGCTAAGGAGAATGAACCAAAGTTTTAGACAAAACTTGAATGTACGACAACAATCAACAAGGAGATGGGATACTTATGGAGGTGATCATACCACCGCATGGTGTAACACTCAATCAAGGACACAACATATGCTAGGGCAACAACCACCTCTTGTAAACAATAATAGAGTAGTCAACTACACTAAAACATCATATGTGCCACCACCAATGAGAAGAAATCATTATTCCATGATTGAGAATACCTTAATGTTCATAGCCATTAAAGATTATAGATCAAAGACCATTCTTAAAAAGCAAGAACAAGCATCAGCTACACTATCAGTTATGCAACAGGTAGGACCATGCTACGAGTGTGGAGAGTACCACACAAGGGTGATCGTAAAAATATATTTAGATTTTGTGATGAATGTGCAATCACTCGTTCTTTTGGATTGTCCCAAAAATCTTGATAACAAGGGGAAAATAACAATGAACATTGTAAAAGTGTTACCTTCTTCAAGTGGATTTGAGCAAAACCCACGGTTCCTATGAATGTGGTGACAAGAGCTCAAGCTCAAGAAGCTACCAAAGATAAACCTATCATGGAGGAACACAAACTGCCAGATCAAGCAAAAATAGTCAATGTATCGGTGAGGACTCAAAGAAAATTATGGAAAGCTAAATGAGACAAAATGAAAGAAAAAAGGATAAAAGAGAAAATTGCCTTAGAAATTGAGTTGCAAGAAGCTAGGGAGCAACTAGAGCAACTAAATTGAGTTGCAAGAAGCTAGGGAGCAACTAGAGCAACTAGAGAAACTAAATTGAGTTGCAAGAAGCTAGGGAGCAACTAGAACATGAAAATGAAAACAAGAATCAAATGGAAGGAGCGATGTCATCCAAGATATCATCAGGAGGTTTTGTCTTAGTGGACAAAGTTATAGAACATTTAGAGGCTTTATTACAACCTTATGAGTCCCGGATAAAAACAAATTAGACACTGGAACAGAGATTGTTGACATGTTTGAATCCTGAGGTTGAGAAATGGAGACTAGAATTGTTCAAAAGGCTCAAAGAGATAGCTCAAGCTCTAATGGAGCCAAAAAAACAAAACCTCCCTAGAAGAAGAGTTAATCCACAAAAGCGATGCAAAACTTGAGCACAAAAGAGACGAAACAACTGATCAAATGAAGCTTGGGATAGAAATACCATTGCACATGGTAGTGGCTAATACCACGGATGACTCCAAGTCACTATTGATGATTCCAATCGGAGAAGTGGAAGAGCCACGACCACAATCCTTATGGGAAACAATACAGAATGAAAAGGATGGAAGTGAAATTTTCAAGTTTGCACCTATCACTAAGATTGATTTGAATCATGAGTTCTACCCAGGGTACATTCAGTTGGGTCTACAACATTTGAAGAGAGAAAACCACACTCTCTATGGACTCTACCATCATATACGGGAGAAAATAAAACCAAATCTATGGTCATAGTGGTACCATCTCAAAGGGAGTCTTACCATACACCGAGCATACTTTACCGAGCAAAAGGAAAAACCGAGCGAGACCTCAAGTGCCTTTGACAAGCTCTACTCATCCTCTCTTTCCATGAAAGGATCTTAATCAAGCGCTTGAATGAAGTGGTTACAGAAAAGACATATAAGCACTATATCTAAATTTTGCTTTGTTTGTGCTCGAACCATCTTTGTGTGGACACAGCATACATTTGGACAGAGTATAGAAAGAGAGCAAAAAGGAGTCCTATTGAGAATCACGGCATGAGAAGTGGAATGAATCCTCCTTGTTTGTTGCTATAATCTATGTTACCGCACAAACATGGCATACTTTCAAACATAGCACAAGAAGAGGCCAGGGCATAGACAAGTCATGTTGAGGATCAAGAGACGGGGGGGGGGGGGGGGGGGGGGGGCAATCACAGAGCAAGGAGATACCAGTGCCCTCCAATTAGAGGAAAAAGGAGAAGGCATGTTGTTGTGTAGGTCTGTCAGAAGGGACGATGAGGGAAGGTGGAGAAGGAGTGATTGCATGGTGGACCATGGTTAACCTACTACAACAAAGCGAGAGGGAGAGAGAGAAATGCGCATGGCAACGATGTTGCTCCTTCTGTTGCCTTGGGTGATAACTCTCCTCTCTCTCTCTCTAACATCAAAATTGAGGAGGGGATTTCTTATGTAAGGATGTTGGGTCGCGGGTAGACCCCAAATTTAGGTAAATTGTGTACCTCACAGAAGTACATAAAATTTTGCGAAAATTAACAAACTACCCCTCTAATTTATACAAATTCCCAAAATACCTTTGTATCTATTTTGGTTGGATTGTTCAAGATTTTATAATCTTTATTCCCTTTTGACAATTGAGATCTATTTTTGCGTTATTAGCATGTAACTTGTTACAAATTACCTCACAAAAAAGGCGATTATGTCTAAAAATAATGAAGCAATTCATCTCCAAATCCTGCATAACCAACTCAAATTGTAGTGTTAGCATCTTGTGTGATAGACAATCAGTGGCATCTTCTATGATCTTATGAAGAGCTACAAAAAAATTATTTTTGGAGAAATTTACTCTCATAACGAGGGCTATTTTGGAATTTTGGAAAATTTGAAGGGTTCTTTGGGAATTCATGACAATATACCAAGGGTATTTTGGGAATTTCCACAATTTAGAGGGGTTTTTTGGTAATTTTTCCTAAAATTATTGGGGAGCTTCCAATCCGGGATGTATCCTCTTCACCAAAAAAGTGTGAGAGGTGGTGGCAACGTGGCATAGAGGGGTGATGAGCAAGGAGGAAAGGAGAATAAATGAGTGAGAGGGAGCATGGAGGAAACATGTTGTGAGGGTAGAGGAGACGGAGGTTATAGGAGACTCTTCAAGGTAGTGAAAGCCGCTTTGTGCTCGAAACCTCTCCGCACCGGCGCGGCACACTTTTGGATAGGAAACCATGGCCGGCACAATTGCTACGCTTCACAAAAATAAACTTTCCTTCCTTATAACTTCCTTCTCATTCATGCTTGGGACAGTGCTCAAAAAGGTCCCACGTCGACGCGAGACCTTTTCGAGCACTGTCCCAAGCATGAATGAGAAAGGAGAGCGATAGAATGCATGTACATGCGTGATTAGAGTGAAGGTGCAGTAGGCGAGAGGCAGCAAGGAGCAAGCGGGGTGCTATGATGGCAAGGCAGCTAGCGGCCACACAAGTAGACTACCACCCAGCTCGTCAGCTTTCAATTAGAGTATGGGAAAGGCTTGAATGATGTGCATCCACTGCACTGGAAGCATTTGGAAGATTTGAAGCTTCAGTTGGAGCGGGGTGGTTACAATTCGATGGCCTGAATTCCTTATTCTCTTGGCTCTTTGATCCTTTCTTAGATCTTGAAGCTGCTATACATGGTGCTACAACTGCTGCGGCCACAACTACTATATTGGAAATGGGTGCTTGCAGACATGAAGACGAACATGATCACAAGGAAACAATTTGCAGCAATGGAAAGGTAAGGTGATCAATTGCTATATTAAGCAAACACCCCATCCTAGCGGCAGTGTTGTCCTCCTTTGATGCTTCCCTCCACCACATCCCTCCTCCTTGATCTCTCCCATCCAACTGGGTGCCTAGCACCTAACACCACAGTTCTATCTTCCCTCCTCCTTCCTTTCTCCTATCCAGGGCGCCCCAGCTCTACTCATGATTGCTCTTCGGCTACCTCTTTAAGTCAATGTGCATGCTCTAATTTCATCTCTAGCTATTCACTACAAAATAAAGCCTCGCAGTCTTGGCCTTTTTCTTCACCTCTACTTGTATAAGCCCGTCACTAGCCCACAACGTAGTGCCGCTTGATCTATAGAGAGATATTTATAACATAGGCAATCTGACTTCATCGATCGCCACTTTAACTTTGACCTCGTCTGTCATCATCGCGGACTTCCACTGTGTATATTTACATTAATATTATCAATAATTCTCTTGCATTTTTTACATAGAATCGTTATTGCTTCCTCTCTTGCATTTTTCTTTTGGGAAAATTACCAAAATACCCCTCAAATTTTAAAAATTCCCCAAATACCCCCGGTATTTTTTCATAAATTCCCAAAATTCTCGTAATCAAGCAGCTCTCTCTCGCTCACGCCTCCCTCGTCTTCAACTTCTGCATGTTAACGTATTGCACAAGGTGAAAGCAGCCAGAAAGGCTTCTACGGTTGGAGAGAGAGAGAGAGAGAGATCCATGCCGTCGTAGCCTTCCATGCAACCAAAAGATAAAGAGAGGGAGACATGGAAGTGTCAACTGCTACACTTCTCTCAAGATTTTCCTTGCTTTTCTTCTACAAAACAGTATGACATACTAGATGTAGAGCTTTCAATTCAAGATAACCGTCCATGTTATCGCTCCTAATACCTTGTCACACTCGTCCACCCAAATGAGGTACATGCTTACTTGGTCCAATCGTTTTCTCTTCCCTCAAGTAGCAATGTCATACAGAGTAGTGAATAGAGACATGTTTAAGTGTTCTTCTTTCCAACCTATGGTGGAGAATTTTTCCAAGTTTTTTGTAGTACCTATTGCATTCTGTTAGCTTGGTTTACTTAAGCAAGTATGCATTTTGTATCAAGTTTTTTACAAGCTTCGCTCGGAAAAATACGTTGCTCGGTTTTGTTCGCTCGGAATGTGGATCCCCCCTCTCAAAGGAAAGTCACACAAAAAATTATTGATATTAAAAGATTGCACGAATTGATGTCAGCTCCTATAAAATGCCCGACTACTCTCTCAGAGTTGTTGAAAATCAAATCACATCTAAAGTTTTGTGATCAGGAAGTGTATGATATAGCTCCCTATTTTATGATAAATGTGTTGAAGGAAACTGTAAGGGAAAATTGTGAGTATGAAAGCAAAACGGTGAGACAAACAACTATGTCATGAATTATGATGCAAAAGCACAAACAAAGGAAGAAAAGCAACCACAACATCATTGACATACCTGAAAAATAAACAATGGTTGCTTCAAAGAATCCGACTCTCAAAAATGCACAGTAGGATGTAGATGAAGAAGCAGTGTTCCAAGTTCCACATCAGATTTTCAACAAACTCAAGATCAAGAAAAGAACAAGGATAAAGCAAAAGATCAATTTTCTCCTACAATGATCAGTTCTGCTTATATGGAGAAACAAAACTCACATTTACATGTTCGGCTATGATAGATCCTTATGCTGCAAAGAATCTAAGTCTATGGCACTTGGATAATGATGGAAAATCTACCAATTAAAGAGCTGGAAGAAACAATGTACACAAGTTCTAAAACACCAATTCCTAGCTTTCTATTCCTCTTTGAGATAATTCCTTGATAAACTCTTCAAATACCTCCTCCGTTGACTCCAAATCTCTACGTTCATCAGAGTCAAACCAGGTGGTAGAATCCTCCTCTAGAGTTAATCCAAATCTTGCAAATTGTGTGAGAAATTCTAATACATCCTCAGCCCTAATGACACGCACAAAGGCTGCCACAAAATCCCTTGGATCCCTATTTCTAGAATATTTCTTGTTAGCCCATTTTTGGACTTCAAAAGGTTTGATCCTCCAGGGATCTATGATTCTAATCATAGGATCCTCTATTCTGTTTCTATGAGCCCTTTTTGACCTAGGATATGGTACATGTTCCTCCCCTAGGGGTGCTCCTAGTCCATAATTCCTAATTGGTCTAGCAAGTGATCGTTCCTCTACTCAGATTCTTTCTTCTCGTTCTCATTCTTGATATGGTGCTTCAGTCCCGGTCGGATTTAGAATTCTCATTCTACTCTCATCTTGGGATTGTTGATGGAGTGGTGGTTATGATGATGCTTCCAACCCTGACATGGCATGATATCCACCCCCTTTCATGTTCAGGTCTAGTCTTGCAAATTTTATGAGCCACGCTTGAAATGATAGTGGTGAATTTTTTGGGTTTTGAGGGTTAGGCAATGGTTGTTTATTTGACTGTGTTGTGGTGTCGTAATCATTTGAGAAGGAATTTGTAGACTTGCTTGGGATTTCTATGGCTTTTGATTCCCTACCAAAGCTTGTGACATCAATCTTGGTGTTATCACTTTCCCTACATCATCTGGGTGAATTGGTTCGTATTCTCATCTGTACTTATCAATAACAATAATATGGTTTCCCATCATCGAATCATACAAGAACAAGTACAGGACTTTGTCTATGCTTAACTTGTTCACATGGGGCTCCATGCACCGGTAGTAAGAGGTGACTCTTCCCTCCTTGTGCTTGTAAATCCCAATATTTTCTTGAATCATTTCCATTCTCTCCACTCTCTTGTCATGAATGTAGTAGGCTCCAAAAAGAGTGAGTTTAGGAGGTATTTCTGGGGTGTCCATAACCATCATCCCTTTTGCTACATTGTCTCCAGATCGATTGTAATTTTCTAGGTCTTTGACAATGGTATACTGGTTTTCCTCCTCATCGCGAAGCCTATCACCATCGTTGATTACCATGATTACTGCTAATTCTCTTGCTTAGCTATTCTTCAATACAAATGCATTGATGTCCTCAAACATCAACATACACCAGGGCCCCATGGGCATTGGTTCCCTTAAGAAACATTACCATGTATTTTGGCATGTTTAAGGGTTTTTGATAGGTACTACCCCCCATGGTCCCTTGCTATTGGAAACCTCCAAGTTTTTGGTTAGCCATCCACTAATATGATTCTTTGAAAGAGGTGTCAGTATCACTACCCTCTTCTGTGATTGGTGCTAGGGGATCTATCCTTGCTTGGTTTACATTCTCTTCCATTGACACTAAGCTAACTTGATCTCCTACCACTGTTTGATCTCTTTAAAGACACCTTTCGGATCTCAAATTCATCAAATTCTTCACACAAACCACTATCAACCCAAACCTCTTACCTTAGAAGTCTGCTTGCACTTGCTCTTTTGTCTAGGGTTTCTTCCAAGCTGCTTTTCAAACTGGTAGAGTACTTTGCAATTCCAACTGATCACCAACTTGTAAGATCCTTGGTTCTGGCTGTCTGTACAAAACTTTAAACTCTGCAAATCTCTATCAAATCAATAGTTCTCACTTAAGTGCTCTATCGTGTAAATTGGTTTCACTAGAGAGTTAATCCCAACCCATTAAATATATACAAGGAATTATTTCCCTATATGCACTAGTTTGAAAGACAAATGGGATTCTAGGGTTCCAAGAAAAACTTTTGGACCACCAAATTCACAGTCTGAGTCCTAAGTTGGGCCCTTAGACATCATACGTGTTTGATTTCTATGTGGTTTGAATCAACTCAAACTTGAATCTTGTACTCTCTCTGATAAACTATGTTCAAATCTAGGCTTACTTTGAAGTTTTAATCCCTATAGGTAGGTCAATTTCTCCTATGTAGGCCTTGGTCACTACCAGCTTCTCCAAGAGGTTAGCTAAACCAAAAATGATTCAAATTGGGTGAAACTTGGTCCTTAGACTTGATTTGAGGCTCTTCAGATGCTTATAGCACCTTGGGTCGATTTTCAGCATGGGAGAGCCTATATAAGAGTGAGCTCACACACACACACACATGATCACACACCCACTCAGTACACACACACACACATACGTACACACACCTTGGGGAGGTGCTGCCGGCACACATAGTCTTTGGAGAAGAAGCAAAGGAGGGAAGTGCTGCCTGATTCTCATCTCAAGAACTCCATTGGATCAGAATTTTGAGTAGATATCAGCCCTAATCACGGTAAAATCAACCTTAGTTTATGCTTTGCTACAAATCTCTCTCATTCTCTTAATTCCGCAACTATTATGCTTAATAGCTAAATTACTCAATAGATGCTCTCTAATTATCCATATCCTTAGTCTACTACATAATTCTTAATCTAATAGGTAATTATGCAAGCCATTGACCTCTCCTTATCATAGATTAATGCATGATTAGTAAGAAGAAATCTCCCGCTAGTCATCATAGTAAATAAATGTCAAGCCGACAATGATGTGGAATTGGTCAATTTCACCCTATTACCACACAATGTTTGAGTAACTAAGTTAGATTTAATATGTTCATAGATTAGGATGTAATTAAGGGAAATTAATCCGTCATTAATCCACTAGGAAGGGAAAATCCTCTCACCTATGCATATGGTAATTGTGCATCTCTCTACTTACATCAGGAAGGTGATTGAGAATGTCTAATTCACCCGTCTAGTAATTTGATTAGTAAAAATCTGAAATTCCTAATTACCTAGACCAAGTATTTAACTTTAGATCCAATTCCCGCAGGAACAAGTAAGGTACTATCCATAAATTACTATGTCTTGAAGGAAATCTAAACCCCTTGTATAAAAGGAATTGTTCAGTGATTCTAATTTGTCATCTTGGTTGTTGTGGTACTCTTGGACATTATTTCTTTTTCTCCAAGTTTTTCAATTAACTAGTGAATATAAAATGGCCCCGGTAAAGAGAACTCGCTTCGGTGGTGCCCACAACCGTGAGGTGGGAACAAGCAACGTGAATGGAAAAGGAAAAGCTCCCATGGACGACCAAGTACCGGCCATCTCAGGGGTCAATGTTGGAGGAGGTAGGTCACATTTTAATTCAAGTTTGTTTAAATTAACATTGCATACGATAAGTTAGGAAAGAACATACCCCTAAACATGTTAGAGAAATCCGACGGAAACCTCGGCATTTGAACTGAAATGTATATTAAATTCTAAGTAGGAAAGAATGATTGTTGGATATACTGTTTGAGATAGGAAAGAATGTCTGCTAGGGAAAATTTAGCTCGGCATGTTCATTTCTATTTTCAATGTTGAAACTAGTCCTGATCCCCCCTGCTGAGGGGGTGGCTCGCGATGATTTCGCAGTAGCTAGAGTTACTAGCTTAGGGCCTCTATCCACGACTTGTGTTCTTTGGAGTGGATACCCACGTCTTGCGTTCTATGCGGTGGGAATATCCATGTCGTGCGTTGTATGTGGTGAACATACCTAGTTGTATGGGCAGCTAGGCGACAACGGGAGGAGTAAACTCTCGCTGGAGCGGGGATGTTGTACCTCCAGAACATTGGAATTTTAATGAATAAGTTTTGAGTAAAATTTTTACTAGAGTTACTATCTTGGTGCCGCTTTGCAATATTGGTTGAAGGGCTGTCTTAATGAACCTTGTGAATCGGAACCTAATCAAGGAACTTATATGTTGAACAATCATTGTGGTAGTAATTAGGACACACAAAGAAGTGTGAGTGTGGGGGTGGAAAGTGGGGGCTTGGCTCAGGTTGCCAATGCCTATGAGAAGGGTGGTCCCGATTGGTCTGGAACACTCCGTCCCCATAGTGTTATAAATCGACTCTAGTAACACTCATTGCCCCAAGTGCGGCGAGGTCTCATGTGTACGTGCCTCTGAAACATGGAGAAAAAGGCACCTGGGATTTCTCTCCTCTTGGAAGGTGGGTCTTAGGATCGCTAGATAGGTTAATCACGCTTCCCCTACGAGGTGGAGCTAGATCTCGTTGCTAGTAGGTTCGAACTCGAGTCAGTTTGTGATGAGAGATCGTCCGCTAGATGAACCCTGAACCACTTTTTTTTCTTCCGCTATAGATCTAGTGGCCACCAAGTTTACCACCAGATCCGTTGTTTGAGACGGCGGGGTGGGGACCTCACACCTGGTATTAGAGCTGAGGTTAGGTTAGACTGAGAAATAAAGACGTATTGTTTGAATATTTAAAAGGAACTAAGGGTATATATGTAGCTCATCCGAATTCCTTGCATTGGTGTTGCAGGAAGACCCCGTGCTAGAATATCGGAAGTTCCAAGTGTTTGAGATTATTTACGAACAAGCTCGATGATCCCTAGTTTACCAATTCAGGCGAGATGTCATGGAGATGCTGCTGAAGGCTCATACTCCACACTCCACTCGCATCAATAGAGGATGGGGGATCGATTGGACACTTGAAGGAGGGGTTTACTACATCAACACTCGGAATCTAGGATGCTTGGCTGCCGATTTGAAGAAAATACGTTGGGGAGAAGAATTGAAGGTGGTGCAGATATTCTACTTGCTGCCTACACGTATGGACCTGACTGTCTCTGACATCACCAATCAAACCCTCAACGAGTGGCTTTTGGAGAAGGTCACTAATGTGATCCCAACAAATAGAGTTAGAACTTTTGGAGTACCAAAAGTATTATCCCATCTCGACACCATAGTTTAGTATCCTCTCAAAGATGAGTATAGGAACTACTTCACGAATAAAGTAAAGTATCATGTGAACAAAACCTGCTAGGCGTATCTTATAAGCATTACAAAAGCCATGTAATAAATTGATCATGAGTTATCCTAAACCTTGAGGGGTTTCGATTATAATAAATCTTCATCAATAAAGTGTTTTTTTTGTCTCTGAGTCTCTGTCTCTTAATAAGAGGGATCTTGAATTTTATTTAAGTCTCGTGTCTATTTGAAATCCAAGTAATGGTATCAAGAATCTCGTGTAAACCATGTAGGCACCGCCTGCTGCTCTCTACTCCACGGCGCAAGAAAAGAAGCTCCTCATCAAACAAGCCCAACCTCCACTCTTTAAGGGCGAGGGGGCAAATGTGGAGAGAGATGCAGAAGTATGGATGGAGGCTATGGACGATTACTTCGAAGCTGCGGGAACCCAACCCGTGAATCAAACCATGCTTGCAATGTTCCGATTGTCTGGCGATGCCAAGATATGGTGGAAGCAACATTGCAGGGACCAATCCTCGGAATACATTAAGGTTGTAGTGATGGGGCGTTACTTACCACCCGCCTATAAAACCTTGAAGATGAACAAGTTCTTTTCACTTCGGCAACAGAAAGCTGATTTCATCTGTCGAAGAATATTATTCAAAGTTCGTCACTCTTCAGAGATATTCTCCTAAGATGACGTTGGAACAACAGGTAGCAAGGTTCTGCCAAGGGCTAATTGATCCTTTGAATACTCGGTTGGAACCTCTCAGGCCGACAACACTACAGGATGCCTTGTTGAGGGCAAAACCTTTAGCTCTTGAAGTACAAAAAGTTAATCAGAATAGGAGGAATCATTTGGCAAAAAGGGCAAGGACAAATGTTTGGAATAAGAGACCAGCCAACCAAGCATATAACCAACACCCTATTGTGGCTACCACCACAACTATGGAGTTCCCAAACGTTCGATGCTACGAGTGCGGCAAGTTTGGGCATTATAGATCCAAGTGCCCCAGGAAGACTCAGGAAACCAGCGCCAATGCCATACCCTTGAATGTCCATGGGCGTGGCCAACCTAATGGAAGAGGAGGATGTGGAGCTACCGCCAGAGTGAATTCCGTAGTGGTACAACCAACTGTGGGAGATGAAGCAGTGGAGAGAGCAACCTTGCATGCGACAATTGACAACCCCAATGGTTCCGAGCAATACGCAATCATTCATACACCAGGATCTCTCAGAGGTGAACAAGTTAACTTCCTTATAGATTGTGGTAGCACTCTTTCATTTCTTTCACTCAGATGCATGAGGAAGCTAAAGCTAGATAAGTATCCAACAATCAAACTAGTTGTAGAGTTAGCAAATGGCAAGGAGGTAGTATCTCAACACTCTGCAGGAAAAATCAACTTTGATCTATGGGACACCCAACTTCTGTCCAATTTCGAACCCTACCCTTAGGATGCTTTGATCGGATACTAGGGATGGACTGGCTAAAGCAAAATTAGGCCCACATCCATTGTGCACAAGGGAACTTTACCTTTACAGATAACTTGGGTAATGAAGTCTTAATCCAGGGGGAAAACGGGAGACCTAGGACTGCTCTAGTTAAGGCCAGTAGACTTTTGAAGAGACTAAGAAAGGGGCAGCAAATTTATGCGGTACAGCTCAACAAGGTGGATCAATCAGATACCACACTTCGACCAAACTGGTTGAGGGAGTATGATGATGTATTCCCTGAATATCTTACGAACCTTTCCACCACATAGAGAGGTAGATCATGAGATTGAGACTATCCCTGGATGTGAACCTATCTCAAAGCGACCTTATAAAATGTCACTTCGAGAGGCCATCGAACTCAAGGAACAACTTAGGCAACTCATTGAACAAGGATTAATTCGACCCAGTACGTCTCCTTGGGATGCACCAGTTCTTTTTCAGAAGAAGAAGGATGGGACCTTAAGGCTATGCATAGATTACCGTGGACTGAATCGGGTAACTGTCAAAAACAAGTATCCAATTCCAAGGATTGATGAACTCTTGGACACACTCCATGGTGCCAAAATGTTTACAAAGATTGATCTAAGGTCAAGATATTACCAAATCAGGATCAAGGAATCAAATATTCCAAAGACAGCCTTCAACACTAGGTATGGACACTACAAATTCACAGTAATGTCTTTTGGTCTAACAAGCTTCAATTGACTTATGCAGGATATTTTCAGCCCTTATTTGGATGATTTTGTCTTGGTTTTCTTTTATGACATTCTGATCTATTCTAAGAATGAGGTAGATCATGAACAACATGTTCGCAAGGTACTTCATCTTCTTCGAGAACACCAACTTTACGCTAAAGCGAGCAAGTGTGCCTTCTGCTCACCAAAGGTCAATTATCTTGGATTTGTCATATCGGCCGAAAGGATTTCAGTGGATCCAGATAAAGTCAAGGATATCGTTGATTGGCCTCAACCATCCACCGTCAGCGAAGTAAGAGGATTGTTGGTGGTCATAGCACAGTGCACAACCCACCGACATAATGTCAATCCGGTGGATCGTAACCAGGCCGGTGCATGGATGCACCGGCCGCCCATTTTTAAAAGCCCTTGTATATAGGTCAATTCACAAGATGTGAAAGTTCATTCTTAGAGAGGAGAGTGTGAGGGAGTGTGGAGACCAAGAAGAGGAGTGGCTATGGAGCTTGGATCTTCCACATCATATGTAGTAGTCATTGGGATTAATGGAAGCTAAGTTCTCTATACTTTCTCTTGTCTGTCAAGCTTATGTGTGTTAATGGTGTATGATTAGTGTTAATCTTCTCTTCTCTCTCAAGTTTTCCCTCTTGTTTGAGCATTCTTGCTTCACATGTGTGCTAGATTAGAGTGTGTGTGTACGTGGGCTGCATACATTTCCTTCATTAGGCTTCTTTGTGTATGCTTAATGTGTGATTAGAGTGTGTGTGCTTGAGATTAGAGCAAAGGGATACACCATTGTCTGCATGATTAGAGAGTTAGAGTGTAGATTGAGAGTGTGTGTATGATAGATCTTGCTTCATCGGCTTTCCCTCTTCTCGTCTCTTTCTTTACCCCTCCTCCTAGAGTCCTCATTCCATCACATTAGGTGCATCCATGCCTCCGTGCACTAGCTGGGTTCCGATCCACTGGATTGACATTATGTCGGTGGGTTGTGCGTTGTGCTATGACCACCAACATTGGTGTCGTTGCCGGGGATCGAGCGCCTAAGCTAGAGGATCACCCTTGTGATGGTTTGAGTTTCTAATTTTCATTAGGATTAAGTATTGGTGATGGTGAATGGTTGATTTGTGATGAGATTTTGTTAAAAAAGTTGTGTGTAATTTTCATGTTTTCTCTTCATTTTCACTAATTGATCACTAATTTACTACTAATCCTCTAACAATAGGAGTGTTTTACATGTTTCTATGCCTATTTAGAGGCATGTGCATCACTCTTACGGGTTGAAATTTCATCAATTTTGCATGATTTGAGTGATTAGAAAGTGTGTAATTATGTGTGATTTATGCTCATTTTGATGTCTAATTAATCACTAAACTTGTGTGTTTTTGGTGCTACACATGATGAATCTCTAATTGGATGTTTTTCCTTCATGATTATGTGTTTGATTTGAAGAAAAATGATGCTACACATGATGCTTTGTGATAGGTGCTTGTAGGTGGAGATGCGGTGAAGCGGTTGCCTACACACACACACACACACACACACACACACACGTGTGTGTAGGCATGATGCTTTGTGATAGGTGCTTGTAGGTGGAGATGCGGTGAAGCGGTTGCCTACACACACACACACACACACACACACACACACACACACACACACACACACACACACACACACACACGTGTATAATCGTCAATTGGAGTGAAGAAATCGACGCGATTCTTGTTGTAATGTGAGTGCATTAACCCACATTAAAATCTGAAATTAAAGTGCAGGTTTGAGAATTGATTAGGTGCACTTAATCGGTGCAAATCTATGTGCACTAGTGTATGCCAACGTGAGGGCAAATGTGTACAAATTGGTGCTTGTTTTTTGGCGATTTTGATGCTAATGTGTTTGATGCAAAACCATTGATTGATTATGGTCATTATGTTGATATGGTTTATGGTTTTTGATTGCCAACGAACTGCTGTCCAAATTTTGGTAGAATTACGTGTGATTAATTGGTGCATTAAATGCTTAATTGTGCTTGTGTATACACACATAATTAAACTAATTGCAAGTGGCAAATTGAAGTGTTTATGATTGTATTGTGATGTTGGATTAGTGGTAAACAAGTGTATGCATAGAAATTTTCTAATTGAACCACCAATTGCACTAATTTTTGGGCCAAAAATGGAAAAAAAAGAGGTTAAAGCGGGTCTTGGTTTCATTGGCAATTGATGTGTTAAATGTAAGGTCTCTGACCCCGATTAAAAGAGCACCATTGTACCATGAAATGAACATAATGGAAAAAGTTACTATTTTTAGCAGTTTTCCAAATTTTGTCAGTGCCATGGTGTTTAGAATGTTTTAGAGCTTCGAAATGTGAATTAAAATAATTTTTGTAAAAAAATTCCAAAAATAGTAAGTTTTTGGTCACATGACCCGTCCAGTTTTGATTGTCTCGAAAAACTACACCCGTACCCCGAATTTCAAAAAATGCATTTTCGGACCCCGGGGGCTGCTAAATATGGCAGGTACTCGGGCCAATACGTCTTAGTTAGAGCTCCGTATAGCAATTTACAGCACCAAAATCCGACTCGTATGACCCGTTTTAGCCAAAAATCAATTTTTCCAAAAATTGAGCGGGGAGGCACAGGGGGCCCGGGACTGTGGGAACAGGTTCCAGGACACTCCAGACCAGCTTTAGCAGCTAAGGGGCGCCCTCTTGCCTTGTGGGAGTCCTGGAGAACCTGCCAAGCCAGTAACATAGTCTCAGAACCAATTAACCAAGCCAACCTGACACTTGGTGGGTAGGGAACTGGACTTGCCATGCTTAACTGGAGAAGCTCCCAGATGCATTTAGCAACCCAGGTCGATTTTCAGCCTGTAGGAGCCTATTTAAAGACCTGCACACACACACACACACACACTTATGCTCACACACACACACACACACAGTGCATACACACACACCTACACACACTGGGAAGGTGCTGCCGGATCACACACCTTTTGAAGAAGAAGACGCAAGGAGGGAGGTGCTGTCGAATTCTCGTCTCAAGAAGCTCGATTAGATCAAAAAATTGAGAAGATTATCAGCCCCTAATCACGGTAACCACTGTTTAATTAATGCTATATGTAAATTCCTTTCTCTACCATCTAAATTCCTCGTCTATTATGCTTATTCCTAGTCGTAATTCTCTATAACTACTCTCTAAATTCTCCTTAATTATATTCTATTATGTAATCATCATTCCATAGCTGAATTATCAGCCATTCATCACTCTCGATTAATGATTAGTGCATGATTATTAGAACTTTTCCTCTCTAGGTAGCATAGTAATTAGTCAGTAAGCTAGTAATTGTGTAGATTGAGGAGAATCACTTTTTCTATCACCCATTAATATTGTAACTAAATTAAATTCATTTCCTTTATGCATTAAGATGTAATTAAGGAAAAATTAATCTGTCATTAAGTCTCTACGAGTTGACTTTCCTCACACATATGCATAAGATAAATCTGCATCACCTAGTTGCTAGGAAAAAGATTAATCATACTTAATTCATCTCTCTGGTAATTCCATTAGTGAAATCCTATTATTCTTAATCATGTAAGCCGAGTAATTATCATTTAGAGCCGGTTCCCATAGGATTATGTGTCATCCATAATGATTACTATATGAAAAATTCTAAACCTCGCATATAGGAGGGATTAATTTATGTTGCTAATCTACCTATTGAATTGTTATTACACTTGCGAACCTTAGTTCTTTCTCCGAGCTAATCATTTAAATTAGTGAGTTTAAAATGGCCCCGGTTAAGAGGACTCGCTTTGGTGGAGCCCACGACCACGAAGCAAGAACGAGCAAGGTGAACAAAAAGGGAAAAGCTCCCATGGAGGAACAAATACCGGCCATCTCACAGGCCATTGACAAAGAAATGGAAGAGGTAGGTCATAATTTTATTTAAGTCATTTAAATTAGCATTGCACACGTTTAGTCAGGAATGAACATATCCCCAAACATGTTGGAGAAATCCGACGGAAACCTCGGCATTGAATTCATTGTACATTAAGTTCTAAAGTAGGAAGGAAATGATTGATGGGTATGCTGGTTGCAATAGAAAAGAATGTCTGCTAGGGAAAATTTAGCTCGACATGTTCATTTTATTTCCAATGTTGAATCAGTCCTGACCCCCCTACTGATCACAGGGAGAGTTCCTCGTTAAGGGCTCTTGAATCCACGACTTGCTTTTTATGTGGTGGATACCCACGACTTGCTTTTTATACGGTGGATACCCACACTTGCTTTTTATGTGGTGGGAACCCACGTCTTGCTTTCTATGCGGTGGAAGTGTCCATGACGTGCTTTCTATGCGGTGGACATACCTAGTTGTATGGGCAGCTAGGCGTTAACGGGAGGAGTGAACTCTCGCTGGAGGGGGGATGTTGTACCTCCAGAACATTGGAATTTTTATAAATAAGTTTGAGTAGAATTTTTACTAGAATTTTGTCTTGGTGTTGTTTGCAATACTGGTTGAAGGGCTGTTTTAACGAACAATGTGATTCGGAATTAAACAAGGAATCTTTATGTTGAACAACCTTTGTGGCAGTAATTAGGTCACACAAGGAAGTGTGAGTATGGGGGTGGAAAGTGGGGGCTCGGCTCAGGTTGCCAATGCCTACGAGATGGGTGGTCCCGATTGGTCGGGAACTCTCTGTCTCCATAGTGCTTACTCGATATTAGTAATGCTCATTGCTCCTAGAGTGGGGAATTCTCGAGAGTACGTGCCTCTGAAACATGGGGAAAAAGGAACTCGAGGCTTCTCTCCTCTTGGAAGGTGGGTCTTAGGATCGCTAGATAGCTCAAGTACGCTTCCCCTGCGACGTGGAGTTAGATCTCCCTGCTAGTAGGTTCGAACTCGACTCACTTTGTGATGAGAGATGTTCCGCTAGTCGAACCCCGAACCATTTTGTTTGCTTCCATAATAGATCTAGTGGCCACTAGGTTCACCATCAGATCCGCCGTTGATACGGTGGGGTGGAGACCTCACATTAAACACACACACACACACACACATATACACAAACGTACAGCCCTCTTCATTTTTCATACTTTATCTCTCTCGGATTCACACACACACACACACGTTAAAAAAAAAACGTACACACAAAAACCGCCCCCTTTAAATATTCCTTGATTTTCTCTTTGTTTCTTTCACTCACACACACCACACACACACACACACAAGAGCCCCCACTTAAATATTCCTTGACTTTCTCTCTTTTTCTGTTTTCCTTAATCACTCCTTGATTTTCTCCTTTTGTCTCTTTGCCCTCTTTCACTCACCCACACAAAAGATCTCCATTAAACACTCCCTTGATTATCTCTTTTTGTCTCTTTATCTCACTCGAATTTACACACACATACACATGCCCAAAAAAACTTTTTTTTGTCTTTCTTTCTTTGCTTCTCACACATATTCCACACGCATCACATGCCCCACATACTCGACGCTCGCGCGCATGTACACACGATTAAACACATTTAGAGCAGATACGTCCGAGAGTTAAGTTTTGCCAGATTTGAGTCCAATTGTACGCATAAACCTCGATATAGTGCAGATTTTGATTTTAGTCTACATTCGACGAGTTGACGAGGTTTAGAGGTCTATCACACGCCGAGAGTGCACGTATGATGGCCATGACCACTTCGTGCTCTGAGTACACATTGCTCACACTTGTAGGCGAGCACAGAGGCCGGCCCTTTTACACGGACACATATGGAAATTTCTTTGTCCAGTATCGTGCCTCCTTTGGCCCCACACAGACCCTTCAGGTGGTGCGAGTCCTTCTCGACAACACGCGGGATGGCACATTTAGAGATGACTATCGCGCCACGTATGTGGTCGACCATTTGATTAGGCTAGAGGAGATAGAGCTAGTACACGCAGATGATTGCCTTGAGGCATTCGACCATCCTGTGCAGGTTACATTACAGCGGGTAGGTCCTCGAGTGATCTATATAGATAGTGCTCAGCGCATATATCAATTAGAGTGTCGCACTTCTAGTAGACACCTATCCACAGATGTTGTGACACTAGTTGGCGAGTCTAAAGACAAATGCTACATGAGCATCAGAGGCACTGAGCTTTACTTTTTGACTTGTGGATCATCGTACGATCCTCGACGGACCCATCGCCCTACTTCAAGTAGGAGTGCCTCACCTCCTTTAGACACAGTGCCACCACCCACATCACTCAAGAAACCACTGCCAGGATTCTCCTCACCTAGACTTGATTTGTCGCCAAGCGTTTTGAGCTATCACGAGTCTAGAGCGATGTACATGGCGATTGCTAGCACTTTGCATACCACTCAGAGTGAGCCACAGATAGAGACCCAAAGCCTTCGAGGAACGTACTTTAGAGAGTCTCAACCTCGACACCTTGCACCATCTAGAGACCCATGCCAGCCTTTGATGACACAGATTAGAGAGCATACGAGAGAGTCTATGAAGACCACATCACCCCAATTGAGAGCACCAGAGGTAGGTCCCGGTAGATCACCCATTGTAGATATGAGTGCCCCTAGACCACTGACCCCCACCCTTCAGACACTATTCGAGACCAGAGAGACTAGGGATAGCATGAGAGATATAGATAGTCAGATCTTGCATATAGTAGGCCGATCTCCACGAGGGGTTGCATATTATGTTGACACTTATGATCACCCCTTTGTGAGGCTAGTCACCCCGCAGCGCATGATGTCTACACCTAGGTAGATTGTGAGAACCTACCCACAGGCCGATAGAGCAGTTTTTATTGATGAGCTCGAGAGCAGTATCTCTTGATTGAGACCCTTGATTTTGATGACATTGAGCGAGCACACCCAGATGACAACCTAGACACACAGACACATCCTAGGCTAGTGGAGCTTCAAAGAGTTGAGCAGACCGTGACCTATCTAGATGAGCTTGGTCGTAGGTACAGACGCCTGACGAGTGGTGGATCTAGAGATCCTTCAGCCCACCTTCTTGCATATTTGATAGGAGATCCACGTGAGCGAGTTTATAGGGATGTCGATCATGTAGTATATGTTTTGACTATAGGTCTACCCTACTCCCCTAGACTTAGACATGATGATTTATGTTTACCCACGATGACCACGCAAGCTCCACAGCTACCGAGAGCTCCGAGTCCTTGAGAGACACCACTAGAGAGATCACCTCCTAGGCTTCTTTTGTCACGTCGTATTCTACCACCTTGGGAGATGCCAGATGAGGATGATAGTGTGCCACGAGAGATAGCTCCAGCACCTAGCCTGCCACAGGTAGAGCCCCTGAGACTAGAGCCCAGTTAGAGTATTGTTAGGGAGACTACACTACCTACCACACTTATCCACAAGACTTCCAGCACATAGCGAGAGATCTCACAGAGTCATAGAATGAGTGACTCCGATGGCTTTGCTATAGATGAGACCACTCCACAGATTCTAGCTGCCCTTGAGAATCCTTGTTTAGATCTGTCGACCTCATTGAGGCCCTCAGAGGTAGCTGTTGAGCTAGATCCATCTACAAGAGTAGATCCCCCTATGAGAGAAGATGCAGAGCCGACAACATCACTATCCCACTCTTTTAGCTTGCATAGCGGTGTTATAGCCAGTGAGTCATAGAGAGAGCAACCACCACATATAGATGTTGCCCTAGTTCCATCTACAAGTGCCGATTCACGATCAGATCACCCGATTGAGCCAAGATCATCCACGAGCCGTACTTTTCTAGATCAGGTTCCTAGAGACCACATTACTGACACCACAGAGATAGAGGTTACACCACAAATACATGGACGTACACGGACTAGAGTGACCTCTACTGACACCCTATGTAGGGATATGATAGAGCCTGCTAGACTTGTTTGGAGACCACGTACACAGACATCTCAGCTATGTGAGATCCTTCTCTAGGCAGAGGCTCTGCGACGATGAGTAGTGCCACTGAGGAGCGACACACGATAGATCAGGCATGTAGCTCTCCACGTAGAGCTTTCAGGACAACCCAACAGGTATTTGTTCCCCGTGACGAGATACATGCTAGATTTTTACCTTGTGATGACACAATCATATTTCTAAAGAGCCATATGATCGACAACGGACTTTCACATGGTTGGCTCACATCTAGACGGTCACTTGGGACACATGATTACATTGAGGGACAAAGACATGTTTGGGTACCTAGGCCACGAGCGGTAGCACACCCAGTGCATACAAGATCATACCCTAGAGCGAGACCTCCACGAGCCAGATGTCAAGAGATGAGACTATCCCTAGAGAGATCGGTACCTTCACAGCAGATAGTATGTCCTACAGCTAAATGCACACGTAGACACGCTAGGAGAGATCAGACTGACATCCCTACGAGAGCGCGAGCATTGTAGATTTGGCTACCGAAGAGCCTTCCACAGACTATTCGAGTAGAGGCTGATGCCCACCCTACGACCATTCCTTGTGTTGTTGAGCAGACTTTACATATGGAGCTAGGTGTTAGCCAGCCCTTGACTATTAGAGATAGAGCTAAGAGATTGCAGATCATGCTTCATGGTGAGAGCTCTCTCTTGACTGCTAGTTGCACGAGATTTGAGATTTGTACACATCGATATGTGCACTAGATTTATGTGCATATACCAGAGGCACTTTTTTCCCTTTTGGGTTTTTTCCCTCTGGATATCCAAGTTTTAGACCCTAGCTTAGATGTTTTATTTTTTGTTACTTTTGTTATTTTATCTTGCCGCTGACATACCTCTTGGAGGTACAATGCTTTTGTTGATCTTTTGATGCAGCACATAGACAGACATTAGCTTGCCCATGGAAATTGGAGAACCATGTAGACATGATGTATCTCCAAACATGAGGAGCTTCCATGACATGAACCTCTTCATCAAACCCATGCATAGGTGTACTCCTTCCTATGCTATATGGTTTTGTACATTTAAATCTGTTGATTGTGGCTTCTTCTTGGTTTGATTAAGTGCATTCAATTATGTTTTGTTATCTGCCATTAAAGATGTATAAACTTGTCCTTTCTTTAGTTAATTGACTTAGAGTTTAGTTTTATTGATGAGCCTTGAGGTTAGGAGGCCGTGACTTTAGGTTAACTCCTTTACTTGACTACTATTCCTAGTTGGTAAAATTATTTGAGTGTTTGAAACCTTAGGAGTGTTTTAAGCATAGAGAGGCTTTCTCACCCAAACAACAAAGAAAACTAGTGGAAATAAAAAGTAAATGGAAGAAAAACAAAAGTGCCACAAGTGTAAAAGCTTAAGCTGGAAGAGAAATCCTGGCTTGATTTGGTACTTCACGCACATGTATTGCCTATGGTACTAGAGCCCTAGAGGATCCCAATGTGGGTGCTTTTCTTTGAGAAGCAAAAAAGCCCCGGGTATACAAATAAGCACACATGTAAAATGATTTTGCAAAATGTGAAAAATAACAAATGAAAAGCAAGAAAAATGAAATGAGAAAGACTTCCATTGAGCTTCAAGTAAAAAAAATTCAAGCTTTTGTTTCGAGTTGTGAAAGTTAGTTAGCTAATCTATGACAGACATAATTTGTCAGTTAAGGACGAAGCTCGACCCGTAGGTGCGTGGAAGCAAGCATAGGGTGTCAACCTACACTCGACCGATTCTCGACTAATTCCTACAGAGGTCTCTAGATGGTGCAAGGTGTCGAGGTTGAGACTCTCTAACGTACGTGTCTCGAAGGCTCTGGGTGTCTATCTATGGCTCACTCTGAGTGGTACGCAAAGTGCTAGCAATCGCCGTGTACATCGCTCTAGACTCGTGATAGCTCAAAACGCTTGGCAAAAAATCAAGTCTAGGTGAGGAGAATCCTGGCGGTGGTTTCCTGAGTGATGTGGGTGGTGGCACTGTGTCTAAAGGAGGTGAGGCACTCCTACTCGAAGTAGGGCGCTGGGTCGTTCGAGGATCGTACGGCAATCCACAAGTCAAAAAGTAAAGCTCAGTGCTTGTGGTTCTCATGTAGTATCTGTCTTTAGGCTCGCCAACTAGTGTCACAACATCTGTGGATAGGCGTCTACTAGAAGTGTGACACTCTAATCGATATATGTGCTGAGCCCTATCTATATAGAACTCGAGGACCTACCCACTGTAATGTAACGTACACGGGATGGTCGAAGGCCTTAAGTCAATCATTTGCGTGTACTAGCTCTATCTCCTCTAGCCTAATCAAATGGTCGACCACATATGTGGCGTGATATTCATCTCTAAATGTGCCATCCCGCGTGTCATCGGGAAGGACTTGCACCACCTAGAGGGTCTGTGTGGGGCCAAAGGAGCCGCGGCACTGGACAAAGAAATGTCCATATGTGTCCATGTAAAAGTGCCAGTCTCTCTGCTCGCCTACAAGTGTGAGCAATGTGTACTCAGAGCACGAAGTGTTCATGGCCTTCATATGTGCGCTCTCGGCGTGTGATAGGCTTCTAAAACTCGTCAAGTCGTCGAATGTAGACTAAAATCAAAATCTGCACTATATCGAGGTTTATGCGTACAATCAGACTCAAATCTGGCAAAATCTGGCAAAACCTAACTCTCGGACGTATCTGCTCTAAATGTGTCTAATCGTGTGTATATACACGCGAGCGTCGAGTATGTGGGGCGTGTGATGCGTGTGGAATATGTGTGAGAAGCAAAGAAAGAAAGAAAAAAATCATTTAATTTTTTTTGGGCGTGTGTGTGTGTGTAAATTCGAGTGAGAGAAAGAGACAAAAGGAGAAAATCAAGGGAGTGTTTAATAGAGATCTTTTGTGTGGGTGAGTGAAAGAGGTTGAAAGAGACAAAAGGAGAAATCAAGGAGTGATTAAGGGAAAGAGACAAAGAGAAAAAGTCAAGGGGTGAGTGAAAGAGGGCAAAGAGACAAAAGGAGAAATCAAGGAGTGATTAAGGGAAAGAGACAAAGAGAAAAAGTTAAGGAATCTTTGGGGGATCTTTGGGCGTGTGTGTGTGTGTGTGTGTGTAAGTGAAAGAAACAAAGAGAAAATCAAAGAATATTTAAAGGGAGGCGGTTTTTGTGTGTACTTTTTTTTTACTTTTTTTTTTTTTTTGGACATGTGTGTGTGTGTGTGTGTGAATCCGAGAGAGAGAAAGTAAGAAAAATTAAGAGGGGTGTATGTTTGTGTATGTGTGTGTGTGTGTGTTTAACACATCAATTGTCAATCAAACCAAGACCCGTTTTAACCTCTTTTTTATCCATCTTTGGTCCAAAAATTAGCGCAATTGGTGGTTCAATTAGAAAATTTCTATGCATACACTTGTTTACCACTAATCCAACATCACAATACAATCATAAACACTCCAATTTGCCACTTGCAATTAGTTTAATTATGTGTGTATACACAAGCACAATTAAATCTAGAATTCACCAATTATTCGCACACAATTCTATCGAAATTTGGACAGCAGTTCGGTGCAAAATTGGCAATCAAAAACCATAAACCATATCAACATAATGACCATAATCAATCAATGGTTTTGCATCAAACACATTAGCATCAAAATTGCCAAAAAACAAGCACCAATTTGTACACATTTGCCCTCACGTTGGCATACACTAGTGCACATAGATTTGCACCGATTAAGTGTACCTAACCAATTCTCAAACCTGCACTTTAATTTCAGATTTTAAGTGGGTTAATGCACTCACATTACAACAAGAATCGCGTCGATTTCTCCACTCCAATTGACGATTACACACGTGTGTGTGTGTGTGTGTAGACAACCGCTTCACCGCATCTCCACCTACAAGCACCAATCACAAAGCATCATGTGTAGCATCATTTTTCTTCAAATCAAACACATAATCATGAAGGTAAAACATCCAATTAGAGATTCATTCATGTGTAGCACCAAAAACACACAAGATTAGTGAGTAATTAGACATCAAAACTAGCATAAATCACACATAATTACACACTTTCTAATCACTCAAATCATGAAAAATTCATGAAATTTCAACCCATAAGAGTGATGCACAAACTTCTAATTAGGCACATAAACATGTAAAACACTCCAATTGTTAATGGATTAGTAGGAAATCGGTGATCAATTAGTGAAAATGAAGAGAAAACATGAAAATTACACATAACTTTTTTAACAAAATCTCATCACAAATCAACCATTCACTATCACCAATACCTAATTCTAATGAAAATTAAAAACTCAAACCATCACCTGGGTGATCCTCTAGCTTAGGCGCTCGATCCCCGGCAACGGTGCCAATGTTGGTGGTCATAGCACAACGCACAACCCACCGACATAATGTCAATCCGGTGGATCGGAACCCGGCTAGTGCATGGAGGCATGGATGCACCTAATGTGACGGAATGAGGACTCTAAGAAGAGGGGTAAAGCAAGAGAGGAGAAGAGGGAAAGCCGATGAAGCAAGATCTATGCACACATACTCTCAATCTACACTCTAACTCTCTAATCATGCAGACAATGGTGTATCCCTTTGCTCTAATCTCCAGCACACACACATTGAGCATACACAAAGAAGCCTAATGAGAGAAATGTATGCAGCCCACTCACACACACACACACACACTCTAATCTAGCACACATGTGAAGCAAGAATGCTCAAACAAGAGGGAAAACTTGAGAGAGAAGAGAAGATTAACAATAATCATACACCATTAACACACATAAGCTTGAAAGACAAGAGAAAGTAGAGAGAATTTAGCTTCCATTAATCCCAATGACTACTACATATGATGTGGAAGATCCAAGCTCCATAGCCACTCCTCTTCTTTTTCTCTACACTCCCTCACACTCTCCTCTCTAAGAATGCCCTTTCACATCTTGTGAATTGACTTATATACAAGGGCTTTTAAACATGGGCGGCCGGCCAAAAAATGTATAACATGCTGCAGGTATCTAGGCTCATCTATTCATCAATGTACAACTTGGAACCCACTATGAAGCCCATAAATACAAAAAATATATGCATACACATATGTGTACACACCAATGGATGCATAATTCATGTCATTGACGCTCGCCCGTCAACAAGGATTTCTTGGGATAAGGGGATGGTTCAGGATTTTTGTCAAGGAACTATGCACTTATTGCTACACCTTTGACGGAACTCTTGAAGAAAGACATGCGGATCGAATGGAAGACCGAGCACGAGTCTAGTTTTGCTAAGCTAAAATAATTCTTGGTCTTAGCTCCTATCTTAAAGCTTCTAGATTTCAGTAAGGAATTTGAAGTAGCGACAGATGCTAGCAAGTTTTCTTTAGGCAGAGTTCTTACTCAATAAGGAAGACCGGTGGCATATACTTCACGAAAGTTGAGGGATCATGAGAAGAATTATCCTACTCATGATTTGGAACTTTTAGCGGTTATACATGCACTGATATTATGGAGACATTATCTTCTCAGACACAAGTTTCAGCTAGTTACAGACCACAAGAGCTTAAAATGGATTTTTACTCAAGCTATTCTCAATATGCGACAACGGCGATGGATAGAGCTCTTACAAGAATATGACCTTGACATAAAGTATAGACCAGGGAAGGAAAATGCCGTTGCAGATGAACTTAGCCGAAAATATTTTCTCGGAGCTATCTCTATTCCAAATAATCCTATATGGGATAGAATTAAAGAAGCATCCTTGGTAGATCCAGAATACCAATGTATAGTATCACTAGTCCAGCAGAATAAGATGCCTGAAGCTAAAGATTACTCTCTTATGGGAGGATGTCTTTACTAGACATAGACTCTATGTACCCAGGGACCCAGCTTTGAAGAAGGCTATTCTGTATGAAGCACACGATAGCCCTACATCTGGACATCCAGGTTATGTTAAGACTCTTCATGTTGTCCAACAGGAGTTATTTTTGGTCCGGAATGAAAGGAGACATACTTCGCCATGTGAGGCAATGCATTTCTTGTCAGCGGATAAAAGCCAAAAGAACCAAGTTACCAGGGAAACTTCAATCTCTTGACATACCCCAGATGAAATGGGAATGCATCAGTATGGACTTTGTTACAGGATTACCTACTACAGGAGGTTATGACTCTGTATTTGTGGTTGTTGATATGCTCACAAAAGTGGCTCATCTAATACCCGTAAAGACAACCTTTACTACTTCGGATATTAGCCGAGTATTCATCAAAGAAATTTTTAGGTTACATGGTTTACCCAAGCGTATCGTCAGTGATAGAGATGCCAAGTTTACATCAAAGTTTTGGACTTCTCTTTTCCAATCTATCGGGTCACAATTAGCCTTTAGCACAACGTATCATCCGCAGAAAGATGGGCAGACTGAAAGAGTAAATCAAGTCATTGAGGACATTCTCAAGGTCTATTGTTCGCAAGAGCCAAAGAAGTGGTTATAATATCTTCCTTTGGTAGAATATGCTTATAATTCTTCCGAACACAGAAGCATTGGAATGTCACCCTTTAAAACTCTTTATGGACAAGACTGCTTAGCACCTCTTAACTTTTCAAACCCAACCATCAGGGTAGAAGCCTCTAAGAAGATGCTAGAAGACATGGAAGCTCAGACTAGAGCTATTCGCCAAGACATTCAGGCCGCTCAGGATAGACAGAAGCACTATGCAGATAAGAACCGTTCGGAAAGAACTTTCAAAGAAGGAGGTAAGGTTTTTCTACAAGTCCGATCGAAGAAAAGCAACTTATCTCTAGGCAGATACAAGAAGCTAATCCCAAGGTATTGTGGACCATTCGAGATCGTTAAGGTTGTGAGTGACTAGGCCTACAAGCTAAAGTTACTTACAAACTTAAAGGTTCATGATGTATTCCACGTCAGCTTACTCAAACTCTATATCCCTAATCCTGATCAATTCTTGGACTCAAATCAGATAGTCATGCAAGCACAAGGAATTCTCGAGCTCCAACCTGACTATGTACTTGAAACAAGGGAAAGGAAGTTACGCAACAGAACAATCACGGAGCATCTAGTAAAGTGGAAGGATTACCCTGAAGGAGATGCAACTTGGGAGGACGAACCAACGCTCATAAAATATTACCCAAACACATTCTTGAGATGAGGACATCTCAAATTCTTCCTGTTGGGGAGGTTGTAAGGTCTCTGACCCCGACCAAAAACAGCACCATTGTACCATGGAATAAACATAATGGAAAAAGTTACTATTTTTAGCAGTTTTTCAAATTCTGTCAGTGCCATTATGTTTAGAATTTTATAAAGCTTCCAAAAGTGAATTAAACTAATTTTTGTGAAAAATTTCCAAAAATAGTAAGTTTTTGGTCACCGGACTCGTCTAGTTTTGACTGTCTCGAAAAACTGCATCCGTATCCCGAATTTAAAAAAATGCATTTGCAGACCCCGAGGGCTGCTAAATATGGCAGGTACTCGGACAGGTACACCTTAGTTAGAGCTTAGTATAGCAATTTACGGCATTAAATTCCGATTCGTATCGCCGTTTTAGCCTAAAGTCAAAATTTCCTAAGGCTGTGCGGGGAGCGGGGAGCTCCGAGGCTCGGGGGCTATGTAGGAACAGGTCCCAGGCCACTCAGAGCTTGCTTTAGCAGCTAGGGGGCACCCTCTCATCTCTAGGGAGGTGTGGGAGAGTTGTCATGCTTGAGAGAGAGTGTGAGAGTCAGTTAGACTAGCTAACTGGACACTTGGTAGGCATGTAACTGGACTTACCATGCATGAAGTGAGTGCTCTTTAGATGCTTATAGTAGCTTAGGTCGATTTTCAGCATGAGAGAGCCTATATAAGAGTGTGCTCACACACACACACACACACACACACATATGCTCACACACCCACTCAGTACACACACACACACACACTTACACACACACCTTGGGGAGGTGCTGTCGGCACACATAGTCTTTGGAGAAGAAGCAAACAAGGGAAGTGCTGCCCGATTCTCATCTCGAGAACTCCATTGGATCAGACTTTCGAGTAGATCTCAACCCTAACCACGATAAAATCAACCTTAGTTTATGCTTTGCTGCAAATCTCTCTATCATTCTCTTAATTCCGCAACTATTATGCTTAATCATAGCTAAATTACTCAATAGATGCTCTCTAATTCTCCATATTCTTAGTCTACTACATAATTCTTTATCTAATAGTTGATTATGCAAGCCATTAACCTCTCCTAATCATAGATTAATGTATGATTAGTAAGAAGAAATCTCCCGCTAGTCATCATAGTAAATAAATGTCAAGCTGACAATGATGTGGAATTGGTCAATTTCACCCTATTACCACACAATGTTTGAGTAACTAAGTTAGATTTGATATGTTCATAGATTAGGATGTAATTAAGAGAAATTAATCTGTCATTAATCCACAAGGAAGGCAAAATCCTCTCACCTATGCATATGGTAATTCTGCATCTCTCTACTTACATTAGGAAGGTGATTGAGCATGTCTAATTCACCCCTCTAGTAATTTGATTAGTAAAAATATGAAATTCCTAATTACCTAGACCAAGTATTTAACTTTAGAGCCAATTCCCGCAGAAACAAGTAAGGTACTATCCATAAATTACTATGTCTTGAAGGAAATCTAAACCCCTTGTATAAAAGGAATTGTTCAGTGATTCTAATTTGTCATCTTGGTTGTTATGGTACTCTCGGACATTAGTTCTTTTTCTCCAAGTTTTTCAATTAAGTAGTGAGTATAAAATGGCCCCGGTAGGAGAACTCGCTTCGGTGGTGCCCACGACCGCGAGGCGGAAACACGCAACGTGAATGGGAAAGGAAAAGCTCCCATGGACGACCAAGTGCCGGCCATCTCACGGGTCAATGACGAAGAAATGGAGGAGGTAGGTCACATTTTAATTCAAGTTTGTTTAAATTAACATTGCATACGATAAGTTAGGAAAGAACATACCCCTAAACATGTTGGAGAAATCCGACGGAAACCTCGGCATTTAAACTGAAATGTATATTAAATTCTAAGTAGGAAAGAATGATTGTTAGATATATAGTTTGAGATAGGAAAGAATGTCTGTTAGGGAAAATTTAGCTCGGCACGTTCATTTCTATTTCCAATGTTGAAACTAGTCCTGATTCCCCTACTGATCACAGGGGATGGCTCACGATGATTTCGCAGTAGCTAGAGTTACTAGCCTAGGGCCTCTATCCACGACTTGCGTTCTTTGCGGTGGATACCCACGTCTTGCGTTTTATGCGGTGGAATGTCCATGTCGTGTGTTCTATGCGGTGGACATACCTAGCTATATGGGCACCTAGGCAACAACGGGAGGAGTAAACTCTCACTGGAGGGGGGATGTTGTACCTCCAGAACATTGGAATTTTAATGAATAAGTTTTGAGTAGAATTTTCACTATAGTTATTGTCTTGGTGCCGCTTTGCAATACTGGTTGAAGGGATGTTTTCATGAACCTTGTGAATCGGAACCTAATCAAGGAACTTATATGTTGAACAATCATTGTGGTAGTAATTAGGACACACAAAGAAGTGTGAGTGTGGGGGTGGAAAGTGGGGGCTTGGCTAAGGTTGCCAATGCCTATGAGAAGGGTGGTCCCGATTGGTCGGGAACTCTCCGTCCCCATAGTGTTATAAATTGACTCTAGTAACACTCATTGCCCCAAGAGCGGCGAGGTCTCAAGTGTACGTGCCTCTGAAACATGGAAAAAAAGGCACTCGGGATTTCTCTCCTCTTAGAAGGTGGGTCTTAGGATCGCTAGATAGGTTAATCACTCTTCCCCTGCGAGGTGGATCTAGATCTCGTTGCTAGTAGGCACGAACTCAACTCACTTTGTGATGAGAGACCATCCGCTAGATGAACCCTGAACCACTTTGTTTGCTTCCGCTATAGATCTAGTGGCCACCAGGTTTACCAGATCCGTCGTTTGAGATGGCGGGGTGGGGACCTCATAGAATTCATTTCAGACAGTTCCCTTGTGCAGACTATTCTTGATGCCTTGCCAGATTCTTACCAGACTTTTGCTAGTACCTGGAGACTTATGACCCAAGGAAATCTTAATGTTGTCAAGTTTGATGCATTGTGCTCACTACTATTGCAAGAGTCACTTTTCAAAAAACACAAGACTAGACAACGTGCAGTTAAACAGACTTTTATTTCTTCTCAAAGAAAAGGCAGTTACAATAATGCAGCCACTTCTCATGGTTCTTCTACGAGTGGAAACCACCTGTTCCTAATGCTTCTGCTAACAAAAAATTTTCTGGAAATTCTAATGATAAGGGCAAAAAGAAGATGTGATGCCATTATTGTAAAGCTAATGTTCACTTGATGAAGAAGTGTCCTAAGTTGAAGGCCAAAGAGGTAAGAAGAAAGAGGGTAGTTCCACCACAAATGAAGCTACTATTGAGGCTTTTGTGAAAGGAGACTATGATGCTGATGTTGATACAGAATGGGCTTTTAGTGCAGAGTGTACCTATAATCCTGATCTCCATGAGGCATGCATGTCAATTGCTACAGATTCACATGTTAGTATTTTGATAGTGGTGCTACAAAGCACATTACCTCACATCGTGATTTGTTCACCTCTCTTGAGTCTGTCCCTCATGGAAATTTAGTTACTTGTGCCAACAATGCCTCATATCCGGTTCAGGGAGTTAGAAAGATTGTGCTTACTGCTGCAAATGGCAGTTCTTTCACACTTGTCGATGCACTTTATGTACCTAGGATCAAGAAGAATATTTTTTCTCTATCCACACTTGATAGACTTGGTCTTGTAGTCAAATTTGTGTATGTCATATGTATAGTACATGATCTCAGTTATGGCATCTGGCATTTTATGTCGTGGGCTGTAAATGCTCACTTTGTATGACAAGTGTGGGAAAAATTTTGCAAATGCAATTGAGGATTCAAAGGCTCTTTCAGATACAAAACTTTGGCATGCACGTTTTGGTCATCTGAATTTTGCCTGTTTGCTGCGTTTGCAAAAATCTGATATGGTTTCTTCTTTACCGCCACTTGAAGCACCTGTCAAACATGTTTGTGAAGGTTGTATTTTGGGTAAGATGCAGCGTTTAAAGTTTTTAAAGGATGGTTCAATTAGGGCCACATGCAGGTTGCAGCTTGTGCATAGTGATGCTTGTGGGCCCATGCCAACTCCGTCCTTGGGAAATTACCTGAATTATTTTGTGACTTTCATCAATGATTACTCCAAGCATGCATGGGTATTTCTGCTTAAAGCGAAGTCCAAAGTGTTTATTTACTTCAAACAATTTTTGGCTATGGCTGAAAATGTCTCAAAATGTACTATGGGCACCCTCCGTTCCGATCAAGGGGGGAAGTATATGTCTCATGAATTTAATGCGTTTTTGGCTAGTCGTGGGATAAAACACCAACGTACAGTGCCTTATATGCCTTAGCAAAATGGTGTTGTTGAGCGAAAAAATAGGTCACTTACACAATGTATGGTCAAAAGTCAAGATTTTTTGCATTCGTTTTGGCTTGAGGCCATCATGTGTTCCACTTATGTACTTAATAGGTGTCCTACAAAATCTTTCAAGCCTATGACTCCATATGAAGCATGGCATGATAGAAAGCCTTCTATTGAGCACATGCGTGTTTTTGGATGTTTGGCATATGCTTTGGTGCCACAAACACATCGCAAAAAATTGGATGATAAGGCTGTCAAATGTATTTTGTTGGTTATAGTGCTAAAAGCAAAGGTTACAGGTTGTATCATCCACAAAAAAATTGTATTCTGGTTTCACGGGATGTTTGTGGAAGATTCTCTTTAGCCCTTGATGTCATGTACTAGAGACAATAATGTAAGTTGACGAGACATTTATGACACTTTATTGCCTCTTTTCAATGGTGGAAGTTCGAACGTAAATTCCAATGAGGCAAATGTATAGCCTATGGGGGTTTTTGAAAATGTTGCAGATCAGCCTATTACTAATGCAGATGTACTTGATGAGGAAAGGGCTAAAAATAAACAGGCTAGAAGTATGCCAAAATGGTTGGTACATATATTGCATGACAGTAAATTGGATGTATTTTTTCTTGTTGCACTCGTTTAGGCTCTCACCATGCATCTTATGCATTAGATTGTTATGCTTTGGCCGTGTCTAGCTTACATGATGTTTAGGAACCTTTGTATTTTGATGAAGCACATAATTCAAAAGCCAAATGGCTGCCATGTAATCAGAATATGATGCACTTATAGAAAATGACACATAGACTTTATGTGATTTTCCTTGTGGCAAGAATTAGGCCATTGATACAAAGTGGGTTTACAAGTTGAAATGCAAGCCGATGGTGAGATTGATTGCTACAAGGTTTGACTTGTTGCAAAGGGTTATGCATAGAAAAAAGGCATAGATTATTAAGAGAATTTTGCTCCCACTTGTCGAATGACTATTGTGCATTTTTTCTATGTGCATTGGCAGCTCATTTTGGTTGGGATGTACATCAATTAGACATTGTCACTGCTTTCTTGAATGGTGACATATTTGAAGAATTTTATGTAATGTAGCCTCGCAGTTTTGTCAAGAAAGGACAAGAGGATAAAGTGTGCAGATGTAAGAAAGCTTTATACGGGTTGAAGCAATCTCCTCAAGCTTGGTATGAGAAGGCTAACACTCATTTTGTCAAACGAGGCTTTCGTAACAGTCCAACAAAAATCACGTTGTATGTAAAGCGTGCAGGTGATGTATTTCTCATTGTGGTTCTTTGTGTGGATGATTTGCTGATAACTGGACCAAATGAGAGACATATTGTTGAATTTGAGGCTGGTTTGAATTCTAATTTCAAGATAAACGATTTGGGGTTGTTGCATCATTACTTGGGTATACAGTTTAAGCAATGTGATGGTGGTATTGCCTTGTGTCAGAAATGTTACACAGATACATTGCTATGTAAGTTTGGACTTGAGGATTGCAACCCTATTGCCACTTCCATGGAAACAGGTTTGAAAATTGAGTCTTCCTAATGCTCGTGATTTTGCACATGTCACTCTTTACCAAATTGTTGTTGGATGCCTCATTTATGTATGCAGCACGAGGCCGGACATTCAGTTTGCAATCTCACATGTCAGTAAATTTATGCATAGCCCAGGGTCTAAGAATTGGCAGGATGTCAAGAGGATTTTTTGCTACTTGAATGGAACTTTACATCTTGGCTTGTTTTATTCCAAGGGGGGGTCATTGCCGCCAGACATATATGCTTTTTTGGACTCAAATTGGGATGGTTGTCTTGACATGCAAGTGTCCACAAGTGGTTTTTGTTACATGCTTGACAGCTCATGTATATCATGGTTGAGCAAGAAGCAACCTAATGTGGCCACTTCTCGTTGTGAGGCTGAGTAGCTACGGTTGAGTGTGTATGGCTTAGACACCTCATGGTTGATTTGGGTGTTGGACATGACACTTCCAACACTATCTACACCAGTTGCTACAGCCGGAAGTCGTGGTTGCCCTGCGAAATACCAAAAATAACACAATAAACAGCATAAAACCGACTAGTCGGCATACCTGGCACAATCACGTGGTCGCATGATTGCAAGATACACGAACAAAGAGAGATAGAGAGTGGGAGAGAGTAAGCGAGCACGTGCAGGTGCACCTCCTAGAGCGGAGTGCTACGCCGGCACGGTGAGAGAGAAGAGGAGAGAGTAGAGAAGAACAATGTGGACACTGGGTGCAATCTCCCCCCGTGCAAGAGTGACCATTTCCCTCTTGCACGTATTTGTTATATATATTTCTTGAATGGTCAAATTGGTTACAAACTGGCCGGCCGGTCATAAATGGCCAAAGCTCATAAAAGAGCACTTGAATAATAAAATGTACATGATATACATATCCATTCACATAGGCCAAGTTGGGTCTAGTCTTTTCCACCTGTCAGCTACAATAAATAATAAAATATCAATTTTATAACATACCTGTCCGTTGGAAAGCAACTGTCCTCAGTTGCGAAGATAAAAATCTACAAACAATACTTGTCAAAAACAATGATTAGAAATTTGTATCAAATAGTAAAGAAAATCCATAAAATTAGACAACATTCCTTATGCATGCCGTCATCCACATACTACCTATTCTAGTGTCCCATACCACTAGAATAAGCAGTATATGTCATACCCTGATGAATTAGGATATCATTGTTCACACTCATCATCAACTCATAATGTTAAATCTCATCACGTAAACAATGCCATAATAAATTTCACCAGATACCAATTCCCAATCCAATTCCAATTCCATAGTATAAGTCCAAATCCGAATCACTTTCATTATGTACTCGGGTAACAAAATCATACCACTTACAGTGGTGGCCAGCCACTACAGCATGATTTTGTGATGTGTTGCCTCATCCGGCGAGTCTACACCAATAATGCGTGATGCCTACATCGGCGAATTTGCACTAATGCTGCCTAAATCGGCAGATCTGCATTGGATATTGTGTAAAAATAATAAATCTGAAGTTTATCAATGTGCTGCCTAAATTGGCGGATCTGCACCCAGATGAGTATTTACACACTGCCTAAATCGGCGAATCTGTGTGTTGGTGACCAATGGACTAGGCTAGACTTAAAAAAAGATAACAAAATTTCTACCTGTGTCACACCACATTGGAGTATAGTTAAGTAGCAGAGTACTTACAAATTTTTGTTCACTAACTCAAAACACCGCAATTCATATGAGTAGCTGCATAGCTTAATGCCAAATCCTCTCAATAGAATTTACATGTAGTGCAAGCACAAGTAAGAACTAATGCAAAGAAGTAAAAGATCTTTTCCCGTTCAAATTGTCCAATGGTATTATCTCTATTACAAACTGCTTGACTTTGTGTCCTTAAATATATGCACAAACAAAATGAACTTCCAAGCAAGTAGAGAAAGTGATTATTATTGTCGGAGTATGATGAGGGATCTCATGCAGTATAGACAGACAATATATGTTGCATAATTGATGATATCTGAAGAAATATGATAGCCATAGATACATATAGGAATGGATTCATTAAGGAGAATTAAAATACTATGGAAAACAATGGTAAATTACATACGTGGGGGTGGTGTGAAGAATGGACTAGTATCCAAATTGTCAAATGCTAAACAATTTTTTGAAAACAAAGGTCAACAGCAAAATTCATCATTTGAGTAATGTTATGCAAGCTAGAACAAAACAAAGCACAGATTCCATAAAGTTCAAGTCGCACAGATGGGTGTCAGATATCGATGAGGTGGATTGTATATGTGAGTAAGCTTTTAAACCATTGTTGTCACAAGAAAATTAGAAGCTAGTAAAATTTCACCCGTGTTATTGAAACTAGCTAAAATAGCAAAACAGTGGCTAGATTCCATTATTTCCTTCAAGTAAATCAGCAAAGTTTTACAAGTTTTAGTGTGAATACCTGAAAATTTTTGAATTTTGACCTAAAAACAAAATATCTTTAGGTGTGGAATTGTTTTTGGCAAGCCCTTAAAACTTGATCGACAAACATTGCTATGAGTACTCTGACCCAAAGAGAATTTCTCGTGAAAAATTTCGAAGGAACTACTTTCGATGGTCATCTTTGAATGGATACAACAAACACTATAGTACCAAGAGACCTAGCAGCACTTATCGCCACCTTAAATAGAGACACACAAATTGCAGACTGCGTAGCCACAAGCAATAACTACAAGCTATGAAAGACCACATAGAATAAGTCTTACAGTATGTGTGTGTGTGTGTGAGTGTGAGTGTGTATGCGTATATCATCGAAATTGATGAGTGATTGTGTGTGGGGGACAAGAGGTCATCGACTTGCGAGGTTGGGGGTAATCGAATACAAAGGTAGGGTACACAGTTTGGTTGAGTGGGAAAAGAGATGGAAAAAAAATGAAATGACATGTTATATTAACCGTCTTAAAAATGTAAAATTAAGTGTGAGAACAACTGATACAGTCTGTGTATCTATTCCGATGCCTGGGTAAAAATAAAAAATAAAACAAATTGAAGTACAATTAAACGCATAAAACCTAGAGCCTAATATCGTGAGATGAAAATCAATATCATCATCGCCAATGCGTGAGAATGCTCGGTAATGGACGTGTGTCGGATAAAATATTGCAGCAAGCACTGAAGAGCGTCGTTAATGTCCACCTCTATAGGTAGGCGTATTGGAGAAAGAGAGCGAAATGAAATGAAATGTTAAACTACTTGTGTACAAAAAGCCTAGGAGACCATGTTGATACAATCTTGAATGATCTAATTCAATACCGAGGTATGGCCTCTACACATGGATCAAAGCTTAGTCGAGCTTCATTTTGAATGATGACGTCTTCTTTGCAATTGTCCAAAACTTCCTCAGTGCTCAAAAATGGCAAGCGACTGAGGAGTTGTACGATGAGGTTGTGCAGCAGGGTTAACTCTTCATAGTGCTACCTTTGTCAAGGTCATGAAAGAGCTTACCAAGGCCCGCAGGTTTGATGTCGTGGAGAGATCGTTCAACAAAATGGCCAAGATTACCGTAGATGAGGATTCTACTACTGCTGTTAATGGTCTTGTGCTAGCCTACTACAAAGAGGAATTATATGATGAGGTCATGAACATCTACCACAAGATGAAAACAGACCTTGTCCCTCATGTCCTGACATCTTTCTGCATTTCTCTTTCTGCTCTTTGAGATTCGAGTAGCACTCGAATTATATGCAGCTGCACAAGAACAAGGAGTTGCCCTAGGAGTTGCCCTTGACATGAAGGCTTATAGCTGTCTGTGATACCATGGAAAAAGCTTGCAAGATCTCCGAGGCTGCATCCCTTTTGTCGTGCCTTTGATGTTGAAGAACTATGGTGTTAGGGCACGTAGTAGACGAGGGGAAGAGCGAAAGGTTGCGGCTGCACGCTCCAGGCGCGCAGTTCAATAGATGACCGTGGCTAGAGAATTGGCAAGGGGTGGTCACTGCGCTGTGCCCCATAGCCGTTGATATCCGGCTTGGCCATAAGGTAGGTTGAGGGAGAGTGGCGAGCCTTGCTGCTACATGCAACGAAGGCCAATAGGCTAATTGAAAAATGGCGAGGGCTGCTCCTTCAAAACTGTGCATGGCGGCTGGAGTGGATGCAGCAACAAGGAGGGAGAGAAAGAGATAACTGAGGTCAAGAGTCACTAAAAGATTTTGAGAGAAAGCCGAACTGATTTCCCTGCACCTCACGTGGGGAAGAAAAAAAAGCGAGCAAAGAACTGCGAAAAGAGAGAGAGAGACAGAGAGAGAGAGATCGACCGGTAAACTGAGGGTGGCAAGGGCGGTCCGTAAGTGGGGCGCTAAGTGTAGCACTAGCCCAAAAGAAGGGGCAGAGGGTAGATGGAGTTAGTCTGTACGTGGTGGATATTGCGCAGGCATGCAGGCCACCAAAAAAGTATGAGAGCCGCAAGGTTGGCACGATTCCATCTGTATGGAGGGTTGCGTAGTTGAATGTCTGCGCTGCGGTGCACTACCGTGCAGAGGTGGGTCAGTGGGTGGGGGGGGAAAGCGAGAAAGCATGGAGGGAGGCTAGATGACAACTCGATGTAGTGGGTGGCCGTCTTGCATGCAAGTCAATGGCTGTACTATGCATGTGTCTGCACGAGGGCTGCCTTGCATGCCGATTGTGTGACAGAGAGAGAATTGTGGGTGTGTAGCTGCATGTGGACGAGGAAGGGAGAGAGAGACTGGTCGCTAGTTGTGTGGGTGTACTGGACGCCGGCATGCATACGATGCGATATGTGGTCATGACTGTGGGCATCTCGTGACTGGGTTGGTAGACGACAACCAACAGGGAGTGGAGAAAGAGAGGGAGAACTACAGAAAGTGTCGCCACCTCTGCATGAGGGTGGTAGTGGTTTGTGTGGCTGGGGGATTCCATATGGCAGACCACGAAAAAAATAAGTGGGCGAGATTGAGTTTGGCTGCGTGTGAAGAGGAGAGACAGAGTGTGTTGGGCAGTGGTTGGCTCGTGTCAGAATGCCCTTGCGAGTGTGCATGTTAATCAGCGCCGCAGAGCGAGAAGGGTGTGGGGTTGCATGGTTGGTGAGAACTGAGAGAGGTAGGCGGTGCATGTGCGAACGGCTAATGCATGGGAAGAGAGGCTCAAGGGGCCACCAGCTGATGAGAGAGAAAGAACAATTGTCTGCAGTCATCGATCGCTCAGCACGTGTCCCAACAGGCAGTTTGCGTCGTGACGTGTTGAAGGGTGTCGTTATCGGCACAGACGGTAGTTGCTAATGTAGTGACAATGAGCAGGTCAGACGGCTTCTACTGGCGCTATTCTTGCAGTTCGACACAAGAGAGTGGAAAATAAAACAAAAAGTTAGCTTAAGTGTACAACGTGGGTGCTTTCCCACCAGGTGGAAATTTGTGTAGTTGTTCTCCTTGTACAATGGTCTTGATTATTTCGATTCCTTCTCGAGGAAGTTGGTTGAAAGTTATGAGATTTGTTGAGCATGTCTACAAGGTCTATTGGGATTGTCCCTACTACGTAAAAGTTCGCTTCTTCTTCATCTTCCGTGTCCTATACCTCGAATTTCCCTTATATATATACTCTGAGTCTAACATATAAGGCACATCTCCTATTTCTTACAGTGTATGTCATTAGTAGATACATAATATGACCACTACAGGAATGTGATATGGAGATCCAGGCCATTATCGAGCAAGGTGCTATGCATTAGCAAGAAGCAGAATCATGTGTGTAATAATTACGAAAAGAAAATTAAAGTTTTATGATAAAAAATAGTATAGTTTTTTTTTTTTTTTTTGCATCCTGTTATTCATGAATTCTAATTGGTTTGTTGCATTAGAGTCATGACCATTAGATTCCTCACTGTACGACTATTATAATCAATTACATTCACTATTTTAATTTCAAAAATACACTAATTATATCATACAATCAACATTAATCAGTACAAAGTGAAGCAATTCATGGAATCTACAAACACAAGAAAGAAAAATACTTAGCTGCTGCTTATCGATCATAATCATTTGTCTTGGAGTGTAGCCTAAGCTCTGATACCACTGCTATAGCCGGAAGTCGTGGCTGCCCTGCGAAATACCAGAAATAACACAATAAACAACATAAAACCGACTAGTCGGCATACCTGGCACAATCACGTGGTCGCATGATCGCAAGATACACGAACAAAGAGAGATAGAGAGTGGGAGAGAGTAAGCGAGCACGTGCAGGCGCACCTCCTAGAGCGGAGTGCTACGCCGGCACGGTGAGAGAGAAGAGGAGAGAGTAGAGAAGAACAATGCGGACACTGGTTGCAATCTCCCCCCGTGCAAGAGTGACCATTTCCCTCTTGTACGTATTTGTTATATAGATTTCTTGAATGGTCAAATTGGTTACAAACTGGCCGGCTGGTCATAAATGACCAAAGCTCATAAAAGAGCACTTGAATAATAAAATGTACATGATATACATATCCATTCACATAGGCCAAGCTGGGTCTAGTCTTTTCCACCTGTCAGCTACAATAAATAATAAAATATCAATTCTATAACACCAGTAGTCAGAGTGCATTGGTAGTTGCAAGGAACCCAATTTTTCATGCTCTCACAAAGCACATTGAGGTGCATTACCACCATGTCAGGGAAAGACTCTTAGAAGGAGAGATCAGCTTGGTTTATGTGCCAACACAGAGGAAAACCTTGCAGATCTTTTCACAAAGGCATTGTCTCATGAGAAGCTTGAAGCTTTTTGCAAAGCTTTGGGCATACTCCCCTTTGTGGACTGATCGTGTCCTCAGGGCATGGTAGTTCCCTTTACTCTATGTGCCAACTCTCATTCACCGCATCACTCCAGGGGAGATTTCTTACCATATACCTGTGGTAGTGATGTGTGTGATCACACTTAGGACCGCTAGGGCTTATTTTCCCTCACTAGGAGGTTTTTTCCCCCGTGCATTGTATATACGCCCATCATTTTAGGGCTATCTATCTTTCCATAGCACACTAAGTAATATACTATCTATTGCATGCCTTGAGCTTCCTTCGTCTTCTCCAAGATCTGTGTGTTTTCTTGAAACCCTAATTCCAACACTCTTTGTGAGATGGGTTGCGCACTTCTGAGATCCATCTTTGAATCTCTTCCCTAGCTTTTGTCTTGTCTTCTATGTCATCAAAGTAGTGTAGACCTGCCTCAATAGATGTGCTTGGCAGATCTACAAGGAGAAGGTCCATGCTCATAGAGTCCTTTTTAGTTGTCTATGGGACTTCCACTACTGCAGGTTGAGCCCTTATGGCACTAATGGCCATATCTTTCTATTGGAGAGCAAGGGCATGTGTTGTATTCTATACTACCAACAAATCTGATGCTTTAGCCAATTGCTCTTTGAGAAACTTGATTTTGTAAGGTCTCTGACCCCGATCAGAAAGAGCATCATTGTACCTTGAAATGAATATAATGGAGAAAATTACTATTTTTAGCAGTTTTCCGAATTCTGTCAGTGCCATGATGTTTAGAATGTTTTAAAGCTTCGAAATGTTTGCAAAAAAATCCAAAAATAGTAAGTTTTTGGTCACCCGACCCGTCCAGTTTTGACCGTCTCGAAAAACTGCAATCGTACCCCAAATTTGAAAAAATGCATTTTCGGACCCCGGGGCTGCTAAAATATGGCAGGTACTCGGGCCAGTACGCCTTAGTTAGAGCTTTCTATAGCAATTTTTGACATCAAAATCCGACTCGTATGACCCGTTTTAGCCTAAAATCAATTTCTCCAAAAATTGAGCGGGGAGGCACCGGAGCCCGAGGCTGTGTGGGAACAAGCTCCAGGCCACTCCAGGTCAGCTTTAGCAGCTAGGGGGCGCCTTTTGTTCTTGTGGGAGTCTTGGGAGAGTTTCCAAGCTTGCAACTAAGTGTGAGAGCCAGTTAACCAAGCCAACTGGACACTTGGTGGGTAGGCAACTGGACTTGCCATGCTTAACTGAAGTAGCTCCCAGATGCATATAGCAAGCAGGTTCGATTTTCAGCTTGAGGAGGCCTATTTAAAGGTGTGCTCACACACACACACACACACACACACACACACACACACACATGCTCACACACACCCAGTACACACACACACACACACACACACCTACACACACCTTGGGGAGGTGCTGCCGGCACACACACAGTTTTTGAAGGAGAAGCAAGGAGGGAGGTGCTGCCGAAATTCTCATCTTGAGGATTCATTGGATCAAAAAAATCATAGGATTCTCAGAACCTAATCACGATAATTATGGTTTAATTCCGGCTCTTCTTGATTCTCATCATTACTCTCCCATATTCTTCGTCTACTATGCCTACTTTCAGCTATAATTCCCAATAGCTGCTCTCTAAGTTTACATAGCTATACTCCATTACATAATCATCATTCAATTAGCTAAATTATGCAGTCATTCATCATCCTTAATCAAGGATTAATACATGATTAGGAAAGATTCTCTCTCTAGGCAGCATAGTTAATAAATTGTCAGCCAGTAATAGTGTAGATTTGATGAAATTCATTCTTTTACCACTCAATAGTGTTGTAATTAAATTAGACTCAATCTTCTCCCACATTAAAATGTGATTAAGACTAAAAATTAAACTGTCATTAGGCCATTAAGAAGAAAATTTTCTATCACACATGCCTGCGGTAATTCTACATCTTCAAATTGCTCTAGGAAAATGATTGAGCTTGCTTACTTCATCTCTTTTGTAAATCAATTAGTAAAATTCTGAATTTCTTAATCATCTAAGCCAAGTGATTAACCTTAGAGCCAGTTCCCATAGGGTAAGTAAAGAATTACCCTTAAAATTGCTAGGTCTCGAAGGAAAAAAAAATCTAATCTCTTGCTTAAGGAGGATTCTTTAATGATTCTAATATGCCAATTGGTTTGTTATGATGCTCTCGGACTTTAGCTCTTTTTCAAGTTTATCATTTAAAGTAGTGAGTAAAATGGCCCCGGTTAAGAGAACTCGCTTCGATGGTGCCCACGACCGCGAGGCGGGAACGAGCAATGTGAACGGAAAGGGAAAAGCTCCCATGGACAAACAAATACCGGCCATCTCACGGGCCATTGACGAAGAAATGGAAGAGGTAGGTTATAATTTTAATCAAGTTGTTTAATTTAATATTGCACACGTTTAGCTAGGAATGAACATATCCCCAAACATGTTGGAGAAATCCGACGGAAACCTCGGCATTGAATTCATTTGTACATTAAAGTCTAAAGTAGGAAAGAAATGATTGAAGGGTATGCTGATTGCAATAGGAAAAAATGTATGCTAGGAAAAATTTAGCTCGACATGTTCATTCTATTTCCAATGTTGAATCAGTCCTGACCCCCCTACTGATCACAGGGGGCAGAGTTCCTCGTTAAGGGCTCTTGATCCACGACTTGCTTTCTATGCAGTGGATACCCACGACTTGCTTTCTATGCAGTGGGAACCCACGTCTTGCTTTCTATACGGTGGGAGTGTCCATGTCGTGCTTTCTATGCGGTGGACATACCTAGTTGTATGGGCAGCTAGGCAACAACGGGAGGAGTAAACTCTCACTGGAGGGGGGATGTTGTACCTCTAGAACATTGGAATTTTAATGAATAAGTTTGAGTAGAATTTTTACTAGAATATTGTCTTGGTGCCGCTTTGCAATACTGATTGAAGGGTTGTCTTAATGAACATTGTGATTCGGAATTTAATGAAGGAATGTTTATGTTGAACAATCATTGTGGTAGTAATTATGACACACAAGGAAGTGTGAGTGTGGGGGTGGAAAGTGGGGGCTTGGCTCAGGTTGCCAATGCCTATGAGAAGGGTGGTCTCGATTGATCGAGAACTCTCTGTCCCCATAGTGTTTAAATCGATACTAGTAATACTCATTGCCCGTAGAGCGGTGAAGTCTCAAGTGTACGTGCCTCTGAAACATGGGGAAAAAGACACTTGAGGTTTCTCTCCTCTTGGAAGGTGGGTCTTAGGACCGCTAGATAGTTTAAGTACGCTTTCCCTGCGAGGTGGAGCTAGATCTCCTTTCTAGTAGGCTCGAACTGGACTCACTTTGTGATGAGAGATCGTCCGCTAGTTGAACCCTGAACCACTTTGTTTGCTTCCGCTATAGATCTAGTGGCCACCAGGTTCACCATCAGATCCGCCGTTGGATACTGCGGGGTGGGGACCTCACAGATTTCATCATCTTCCTAGCTCTAAATTTCCTTGTGTCCTACCATTTATGATTTGACGGTCATAGCTTTCTTGATCTAAAACCTCCTTTAGATCCTTGAGCTCATGTAAAGTCGAGGCAGGAGCTAATGAGGTAGAAGGAGGAGTTGGGAAGTCTTACATTTCTAGGAGTTGTGTGAGTGTTGTCTTGACAACCTTGTAAGGTTCTCCTATCTTGACATACTTGTGCCACTCTTTCTCAAGCTCTTCTTCTATCCTCTATTTCTCGACTTTTAAATTGATGTTTGCCTCATTAAAGTCCTAAGACCCCTTTGTAATTCGACGTAGAGCTCCATTTACATCCTTTGTAGTTCTTCTATCTTGTGTTGCAGCTGTTGATTAGACTTGATTGCCTTTGTTTTTTCCACTTTTGTTTCCTTTAAATCCAACTCTCTAAGGTTGTTGAGAGATCTTTGACACTAGAATTGTAATTGATATGCTCTAGGTGCTCATCTATATCAAATGAGTGCACCATTTTCTTTCCCTCTTCTAACAATGTTTGAGAGCGGGAGGACATCGGTTCCATATAAGATATGTGCCACCTACTGGAGGTGCCCACTTCTTCCTTTCTGCACCTTTTCTCATCCTTCATCTATTGTTGTTCCTTTTAAACTTTCTCTAGTGGGACTAGCTTCTTTTCTTCTTGTTCTTTTGTCCTTGTTATATCTTCAACTGACACTTGTTGCTCTTTCTTCTCAGTTTCTTGGTTTACCACTTGATCCTTTGAGTCTTGAGCCGGAGGAGGGGTGGTTGGTTGATTTGAGTTTGGTGGAATGTTATCAATATGGATTTCCAAAGGTTCCACACCACCCTCTTCTCCGATCTTTTCCTCTTTCTCTTCATCCTTGTGCTCTTGTTATGATTGTGCCTCTTTAGCTTCTTTTTTATCTTTAGAGAGGGTTGATTCATTCAATGATTTGAGGTCATTGATTTTCTGCCTCTTAGTATCCTCTTGTTCTCTCTATTTTAATTTCCTCTTGAGTTCATTGCGATGTTTTTCTGGCAATCTCCAAGTCATCTTTGGGAGCTCTTCTTTTGTACAGCTTAATCTTTTCTAATATCTCTGCTTTGCATTGCTCTAGAGGTTTTTCTTCATCATGATCCACTTCATCATCCAACTCATCTCCCCAATTTCTTTTCTCTTTATCCCTTTTCATGCGGAGTTCCTCTCTTTGTGCTTGTGCATCTTCCATAGACCTTTGTGTCTAAGAGATAGATATATTATCTTCATGCTCCGCAGATCATCGTTTCAGTCATACTTGGCGAAGGGTGTTTTCTTCCTTCTCCTCATCATCTTCTTCCTCTTCAAAAGTTTGGTATCCTCAAGGAGTGTCCATGTTCTTGGGCTTGATTTCTCTATTGAGCTTTATATCAAATTTTGTCTCCTCACTATCTGATTTCTTCCTTCTAGATCTTTTCACAGTTGCTTTCTTGGGTGGTGGCACTCCTGAGGGAACTCCTGAGGGTGGTGGCACTCCTCATGAAATTAGGGTCTTCACTTTCGTGCCGTCAGTTGGCCAATGAAAATGTTAGTAGGTATTTGAGCAGGCTCTTCTTCTGATGCATGAGCTTTCTCGTTTGATGAAATTTTTATCACTTGGTAGGATGGTGCTTCCCATTGCTTCCTTGGTCATATGTGAAGCATTCTGTGATCAGAGATTTTTGAGATTAGATCCAGAACTTGGCCAACAAGTTGTCAAGAAAAGTCCAAAAGACACAAACTTTGATTATTAAATGACAAATGAGTATAACTTGATTAAAACAAGTTTAAATTTGTTCAAAATTCACCCAGTGCATCTAGGGTAGCTACAACCACTAGGTAAAAAGGTTGCAGATCAATTCTGGCTCAGGGGGTCATGGATCACGATCCATGTTGGGTAGCATTATGAACATCTGGTTGTACCATCTGATCAAGCAAGGGCTGTGGATGTTATGGTTCACTTCTTTTTGGATTCGGATCACTGGTTGGGATTTCAAGCCAGATTTTGACAACTTCATCTCTAATTTCCCTAGTTTCCCAAGTTATAGTCTGATTTGGTTTGACTTTTCCATATGTGGTTTTGGGTGGCACATTTGATCTGTTTGGCATTTGGCTTTGTTGATGATTTGAAGTTAAAGAAGAACCCCAACCCCATCTCTATGTTGAGTTTTATCCCCTTTGGAGTCTGTTTGGCCACTCTAGGCCCTTTGGAAAGTTTGAGTCATTTCTCAAGCATTTTTTAGCATTACTGTTGTCACAACAAGTTTTTAAGCTTCTTTGGTGCCACAACTTGCTCAAAGTCACAAACTCTAAACTCCTATGACTTTGCTAATCTTGACATTTGGAGCTTTTGAGATGAGAAAATGGTAAGAATTTGAGATATTTTCCACTTAATATCACTGCAAACAATTTTCACTCATTTCCTGATCAGTCTCCTTCTTCAAGGAACATGGATCACGATCCATGTTCTGACACTATTTTGCACAAGACTTGTAGGGTATCTTCCAGGCATCCTCCCTAAGCTATTGGTGTACTTTTTACTGAATTTGGGTCAAACTTTTCCAATTATGGGTGGAAAAGGGAATTTGCAAACTAAAAACCCAATTTCCATTGATTTTTTTTAGTTTCAATGTCCATTTTATGTCAAATTTATAGGGCACATTTTCCAAGGCAATAGCAAACTGTATGTGCTAAGATTTCCCTATTAGGTCACGTTGGGGGACATGGATTGCCATTTATGTTTTGCAACAGTTTTGAACTGTAATTTTAGCAGTGAGGTAGTGATTTCAAGAACATTGTTTTGACCAAATGTTTCTTCCAAACTGAAATGGGGGGTCATGGATCATGATCCATGTTCCACCCCATTTATGGACTCTAATTACATGCTCGGGTTCTTGCCAAGTGAGGGGAACATTCTTGTGCACTTTTCTTGAAATTTAAACTTTATTTACCCTTTCAAAAGTTCTTTTTAAGTTTGCCCAAATCCCTATTTTGATTTGATTTATTTTTCTTTCATGATTGTTTGGGTGCACTTTTGACCATACATATCTGTTTTTGTACAGATAAGGAGCATACTTGTAAAATCTAGTGCGGTCTGAAGGTCTGGGGTGGCTATAGCAGGCAAAAGTGTGGCCAAAAGCTTTAGGTGAAAAATCTCTCTCTCTCTCTCTCTCTCTCTCTCTCTCTCTCTCTCTCTCTCTCTCTCTCTCTCTCTCTCTCTCTCTCTCTCTCTCTCTCTCTCTCTCTCTCTCTCTCTCGGTCACACTGTAATGATGTCTAAATTGCCCATTTTGCCTATTTGTGCTTGACTTACCCCAAGTGCAATTTCTATACTTACCTTAGTTGGCCACAATTTTCATATCATAAGACTTCGGATTAAACGGTTTTCCGTTTGGACTTTTGGTCATCATTTTCTCTTGATTTTGCAATTTTGGTCTGTTTGAAGTCAGTCCAAATTCAAATCCAAAATTTATTGGCTCTGCTTATCAATTCTTGATCATTACTAAATTAAAAAGAAAAGAAAAGTACTAAAATTTATACCAAATTCTTGATCATTACTAGATTAAAAAGAAAAGAAAATTACTAAAAATTTTACCAAAATTATTCCTCACATCATATGTACATACTCTCACTATAGGTATCAAGCCCGTGGAAACTTGTCGATATGGCTCAATACTTTGCCAGATAAGAGTAACAATCTGCTCAAAGAACAAAAATTTAAGAATCAAACACACTATACATTGCACACCTAATTTCTAAACATTTTGCAGCCTATCATCTTGCAATTTGCTACGTCAGCTATTGTAGCCATTGTTGTTACTCCCCCTTTTCCCTTCTGAGTCGCTCCGAACAAAGGTATGTGCAATGTGCATGGGAAAAAACAAGTTGTCTATGCACAACCATGTAAGGTGGCCATATTATGCTCAAAGAAGAGATGCATTGGGTGACACAGTGATGTGCAAGATGTGGGTATTGAACTAACTATTTAGTGGCTTTTGCCGACAAGGTTTCAATCCATGTGCATTTATTGAATAGAAGTTGTTGAAGCTATGATGCCCTCTCCTTAATGCTTGGGTTGGTGATATTCCCTGGTTTGGCTAATGGATGATTGGATTGGACTTTATGGATCCATTGAGATTTATTTCTAAAGATTGCGACAATATCAGGGTATTTGTTGTTTTCCTTTTCCATTCCCATCTAGATGTGTTGATTTTTGTGGTAGCTCTACTTTGGATTTCAGAATCCATTTGCAGTTGGTTAAGCTTGTTGAAGCCTGGATTGGTCGATTTAAATTTTAGTGTAGATTTTGGTTAGCTTTATTGGTTTTGGAACTTCAAAGTTTTTTTGGTGGTGAGGCATAGGATTGAGTTACAAGAGTTGTCTTTGGGATCCATAATTGAGTCAATTTTAATGCCATGATTGATTTTCGGATCCAAACTTTGGTATTAATATTTACATGTTTTCTTGCAGGTAGTTTTGGTGTACAACTAAGCAATTCTTTCTCTATTTCACAATCAATTGAATCCTTCTCTTCATCCCAGATGTGATATGTTTGTGTGAATGGCATAACATAAGACTGATCCTTGGGAGAATAATGAATTGTGTCATCCTTTCTATCTAGAACTGTTTTGTAACTTTACATCCATGAAACTCCCAAAATGATGTGCTCATTGAGATCTCTATCAACCATAATGTGGAACCATTGTGGGTAGTGGTTTCCATCAATTTTAATTGAGACATTGGATTGTCTTGAACTAACCATGGTTTCCTTGTTTGCACACTCATAATTTACCATTCATTTGAGGAATCACTACAATTGGTGACACCCACTCCAAGTGTTTGATATCATAGATAAACTCTGCCTATTTCCGTTTGTCTATCTCCTCCTTAATTTTCTTTGCAAGGCTTTCATTCTAAGTGTATGGATGTTTTCAATGTGGTTTAGCATCGCTCTTCAGGGGAATCGTGTGTTGGAAAATACTAGGATCTATCCCTTTTAGATCTTTGTAGGACTAGGAAAACACTTTTTATATTGTTTGGGTGTTGTGTGACAATCTGAGAAGAGATATTTCCAAATGTTCCAATATCTTCAAAATGTATGACTCCTGGTCATTCACTTAAACACCTCTTAGTTGTGGTAGCTTGCTTATAATACTCAAGTGAGTTATAAATAGAATCTACACACTATGTTTGATTTAAGCAGGTTACACCAATAGTTGCACAGGGACAACATTGTGGAAAATCAAGATGTTTCTCTTGGTTTCATTGGAACTCCTACTGAATTGTATACTAGAAATATGAAGAGTTGGACCTATGAGAGATGCCACTATGGAAAAAAGTATTGTTTTTTATAAGAATATACAAATTTTGTTTTGAGAACAAAAATGATTTCCAAGGGGAGAGTTATGTCATGCCAAGGGTAGGACCAAGAGGGCACGACCATGGCAAAGTGCTGGATACACTTGCAATATAGGGATCTATAAATAGCTAAGAGTTAGAGATGCACGGGCATATATATAGGATGGTTGGTGGTTATTTGCAAGGTGGTCTCCCCTCATTCTTATAGTAAAGACACTCTAGGGTGTTAATATTAGCTTCATGCTATGCCGCTACCAATTGTTGCTCATGGAGGTCAACATTATGTGATTCCTCCTTTGCTTGAAAGTCTCATTTCCATGCTTCCTCTTGTCTTTGAAATTCCCATTCTGTGTTTAGAAAGGTGCTATATTGATGGATATTTGAAGAAATATCAACCATCTTGACCTTTCCTAGTGGCAGGATCCTCAAAATATTGTCCATCTTTTTGTTGAATATACCCATAGGCACCAATTTTTTGTCGCACCTAAACCTGATGAGCCGAAGGGAGTTCAAATATTGTGGTATGAGTGTTGATATGTGGGTGTGATCTATCATAACATAGCTATCTTGAAACATCACTTGTGGAGGAAACGCATTGTACTATGAGACCATTTTGATAGATTTCACAAAAAGCTCTTTGCATAATTATCTTTGGTATAAGGGTGAAATTTTTTGGAGATTTTAAAGCACCAATAACACACTTTGATTCTCCTCGTATCTCACATTTCTCATGGTTGCACGTAAACAAGGCTCACTCTTTCCTAGAACATGTGACGTTGATGTTTAACCAACATTATATAGAGCCTTGCTAGATGATCCTTCACCTTGGTAAAACTTCTTGGTAATCTGCTCCTACGAGACATCAAGGAATGAGTAACAATGTGGGAATTGAGGGAGTGAAAAGAAAAAAACTCAAATGAGTGCCAAGAAAGGTCAAACATGACTATGGGTGCTAAGAGAGAAAAAATATATTGAAGAGGAAAAAGTGATTGACAAGATTGAGCAAGACAATTGTATAGAAGAAACACACATAATTATGACATTGACAGGACGAATGCTATCATGACAATGCTCGTAATTATGAGTCATGGTGCATTGGGAAGTGTTTGACCAAATGCATGGTTGACATGTGGTAGGACATGGTGGGGCTACAAATATCATGTACACACACACATATATTTATGTGTGTGTGTGTGTGTGTGTGTGTATGTGTGTGTGTATTTTGCAAGGTTGTGGAATAGAGCGAGGATAGTGTTAATAGAAAAATGTACACAAGGCTCCTTGCTTTGTGCCACAATAGGCAGTCGTGCTACAATGGGATGAGGTTTGAAATGATAAATATGCCCAAGGCCTCTTATGTTGGCCTCACTACCATGTGTACCAAGTATTCACACCACAACACGAGGGGCCTTGGTGGGTATATTATCATTTCACACCTCATCGCATTGTAGCACGACTACCACAAGTATTTTTTACATGTGGTAGTTGTGCCACAACATGAGAGTCCTTGGGAATATTTATGATTTCACACCGCATCCATGAGGAGCCTTGTGTACATTTTTTGTTCACACCATCCTCGCTCTGTATTGTGACCTTGTGCATATTTTAACTACAACCACGCTCTCGCATTGTACCGTGACCTTGCAATACACACACACACACACACACACACTCCCATATATTTAAATATATGTATAGGTATATGCCTGCGGAGGTCACCTAATAAAAATGTAACCTATCTCGTGAGTTCAACTTAAATTTTTTGAAACTTATAGAAATATATATACAAAAGGGGATTATTTTTTCAAATTTGAAAAAACTTACAGATTTTAAAATAAAAGGGTATATTATATTCCTTAAAAATTCACAGATAAGGGGTTTTACAAACATGTCTTGAACGCATGTGATATAGTAGTTTTACACATAGTGAACCCCCCGAGGGTATTTGTGTCGGGCATTAACTACAATCTACTCAAAGCAATGATGAGGGTGTCAATGGGCATCAAAAACCTTTTGTGAGAATGGTATATAAGAACCGCCTATGTGCCTTGTCTGTGTGAGTCAAGCATGCATCCCTATCTTTCGTGACATATTTCTTAGTCACTCCCTACTCATTATTTTTAGTCATATAATCCATGATGGACCCTTTCTAGATCGAGATTGAAGAGGAGGTAGCTAGTGCTCAAGAAATTCCAAATGACAATCTATCTCATTTTCTCTATCGTATTGGCTTCTGTGACATTCTAAGTATCCGACAATTTCTAGCCATTGAACATGTTCCTGATACGACATGCTAAAAACGATCTAGAAAACAACTTTGATCAGCACCTAAGGACTTTGTCGTGACACAAAATTGAAATAGTGGGTGCCAGTGCCAATCCCAGAGACTCATATTCTCCACATGTGGAATATGTCTCATGTAAGGGTGTCTAAAAAAAGAACATCGAGATGTACTTGTGTGTGGAGGTAGCTAAAAACACTCTACGACGGGAGTGAGAGGGACCCTCATTAGCCTTGATCCACACTGGCTAAACCAGACTCGTTGAGTACCTAGACCATGTTGTATCCCATGTGACAACATGTGCCAAATAAAACCATACAAGTGGGTCCATAACTGCGTAATGCAAAAGTTGATTTTGGACACTACAACCCAAATTTCTTGGCTCTTACATGACCTTGTCATTTATCTTAAGAGAAAAAATGGATCACAACATAGTTTATGCATCCAAATTAGATGCATACCTGGAGGTTGAACATTGTGTTCACTTATCCGTATTGAAAGGCACCTGCCCAAATTTCCTGCCTGCACATGTAACCTTGGGCGTTTCTGTTGCAATCCAAACCCCTCGGTTAAAAATAAACATTGTCAAACCGCTTGGTTAGATTTTTGTATGGAAACTGCTCAAATAGTAGCCAACAGTATTTGAATTTAACTTTGGAAGGTGAAATATATCCATTAGCCCTTATCAGCTTATGGACTTCTTTCCTTGAAAGTGCAAGTGTGAAGATTCCAAGAATTGACCATCACACTTTAAAAGAGATTTAGTAATCACGATCTGGGTCTTACCCCCAAACTGTACACATATAGACACTCTTAGTGCTATAGAAAACATAGAAGATCCACTAAAGTGGGAATCGCATTCACATCTGGATCTTTTCCAGACCCAAAAACCATAATCTTGGGTTTTTGTGAACAGCCGTGCTGTTTGAAATGCTGGCTTCATCTATAATCCGTGGTAGAGAGAAGCTTGTACGAGTTTAAGACGTTCAAAAACTCAACTTGATACTCTTAGCCTTTCCTCTTACCATATTGACATAGAAAGATTTCAAAAAAATTATGCCTAGTTTCACCTTTCCCGCATGTTGGGGGTACCATCATTGCATAGCTCCAATGACCAACAAAATTATCAATTCGGAGGGATGAGCTACCCGGATAGGGCATAGAAACACTCACACGATTAGTGAGCTAATCATGGAAACACAAATGGTGGCTGTAACATTTAATGGCCTAGTAACTTGTGTGTAGCGGAAAATAGCATGAACATAGTGACCATTTCATTAGAATAGATTCCTAAAGAGCATAACAAGAGTGCTTGGGTGGAGAGAGAAACAAAAATCATAACACCTAGTTAGATAGGCATGAAAAATACTTCATAAGAGAGAGAAATTAATGTATTGACAACAGTTGAGGACCAGATCTACATGGAGCCGGTCCCCCCTCCAAAAGCCTTTGTATTATAGGTTTCCCCCATCAAGGGAGACATTTTACAATACAATTCTTTGTGTTCCTTCAGTAACTAGCTAGTGCAATGAAGATGGAAACTTCAAGCACTAAGCAAACACTTATAAAACACAACATCAATTCCCTCATGGCCTCAGACCCAAGACCTCACACACCTTCAAAGATGGTGAGAGCTAGTGAGGTATGAGAGTAAATTGAGAGGAAGGAGTAGTCTTATGAGAAAGAAGTATATCTCCTCACATAATCACTCATAAAATCTTAGCATAGCTTAGTAATTAGCATGGTAGAGGAGAAAGAAGTATATCTCCTCACATAATCACTCATAAAATCTTAGCATAGCTTAGTAATTAGCATGGTAGAGGAGATGAGCATGCATTGAAGCTTGGCTCTTGGTTGGTTTTGCATCACAAAGCCAAGAGTTGTTGGTGTAGGCCTCCCTTCTCACAAGCTTGGAGTAGATGATGATCTTTCCATTAAAGCTTGAGAAGGAGAAATAGAGTCTTCTTGCTCCACACATGATATTGTGTGAGTGTGTGTGTGATAATGCCTTGACAAAATCAGCCCCTCTCTCTCTTGGTTGACCCCTCTTGCAAATTACTCATGCTGGCACCCCATTGGACCCTACAAAGCTTAGCCAATGAAAATTGAGAAGCATAAATGATAGCCTTGTGACATGTGTCCCCCTTTCCCCTTTTGTGAGAGCTTTAGGTAATTAATTAAATAAATTAAACTCTCATTTCACCCCTTTTTCTTCTGGTCAATAGAAAGTAGACAAGCCATTGGGCTGTTGAATGCTCATTGGACCCCTTGGGAGACTGTCCAATAGTCTTCTCTAGAAGATTGTCCAATAGTCTTCTAGAGAGCTTAATTCTTATTGGTTCTTTTCTCAAGTGTTTTTAAATGAATTAAACTAGATTTACTCTAGCCTAATTCTCATTGGTCCACCTCTATGGTCATCCAATAGGATTTGAATGCACCTTATGGGCAATTGGGCTAGGGAGCTGACATGTTTCCATTATGCCCTTTGTGTAAAGGGAAGCCTTTGAGTGTGTGTGTGTTTTGTCACAAGATTCTCTCTCTTCCACTACCTTTAGGGCTCGCCCCCTCCTCTTTAGGAGCCATGAAAGACTTTTTGGTCATCACTAAACCACCCAATTTTCCCTAGGGCTGGACAATTGGACATAACCTCTGAATTTTGGAACCTTAGCATCTTGGAAGTCTTAATGGGCTAAACCTTAGGGTCTTTTTCGCCCATTGTTACACATCGCTCATTTGCAGATGGCCCCCCCTTTGGGTCCCTATTTTCCCTCCTTTGGATCCCTATTGTGGCCATCGGTCTGCCAGCCTAACCAATTTTCTAGCCTTTTCTCCCTTGGTACTTACCCCATATTAAATGATCAGTTTAACATGAGAAAATCATTTAGGAGAATTAGATATTAGTTATTATGACATTGCCTCTCTCTTGAAATCATAGTCGTATGGTGCATGGCCTTTGGGAGTTGACATACTCCACCATTTCTTCAGTTAAGCCCGCACAAAATTGTTGTTTTTGCTCTCCAAAATCCATCTTTTTCAAGACACTGGCTTTGAGATGTAAGTCCCAAAACTTATCTACATATTTATAAATGGATTCGTATGGAGAGAGCTTCAAGCTTCACCATTCAGTGAGTACTTTGTCTTTGGCATCGGTAGCCAAAAACTGCTTTATAATGGAAGCTCTTAGAGATGCTCTTGCCTCCCTCTTTGAACTTCTTGAGCTTGGACGATCTCTTCCACACGGCATAGGATTTCCTATGGCCTCTTATTTTTTATGGTTCAAAAGTTTCATTAGCATTTTCTTCAAAAGATGAAGAATTTGAGGAAGATGGATAAGAGGGTAACCTCTTTCTTGCCTTTTTCTTGCCTTGTTCCTCCTTGTCTGCACCATCACTTCTTCATAAGAGGAAGAGGATGAAGAATATGGAGAAGAGGATGACCTCTTTCTTGCCTTTTTCTTCTCTTGATTTTTATCATCCCTCTTTGAATTATGGTGTGGAGAGGTGTACGATGGTCTTCTCCATTTAGGAGGTGATGGAGAGCGTTTTGCTTGCTGTCTTCATGGAGGCATCTCCGCCAAGGTGGCAGGAGACTCACTTATTTCTTGTTCCTTCAGTGGGGGCTCTTGAGTTCTCCTTTGGGAAGGAGATGCGTCATCAAGAAGCAAATTTTTGAGCCCTTCATATGGATCCTCTTCTTCTTCCCGAATCGGAGAGAGGCCTCTTTGGGGAGTCTCGCAAGGAGGCTTCCTAGGTACGCTCTTGTCATGGTGGGGAGTTTGGAGAATGCCATGAGTAAGAAGTTGCCGTTCCACTTCACTTTGGAGGGATAGATTGCCCATGGCTTGTTGAAGCCTAGAAACAAGGTAGTTAACAAGCATAGGGGCATCATTAGTAGCCTTCTCATTAGCAAAATTAAAGCTATCAACATTAATTTCACTCTCTTTACTATTGTCAGCCATTCTAACAACTTTTAAGTATAAACTTTTTTTAGGTGTACTTTGGCACTTCAAGCTCTAGTTGCTACTCCTCTTTACCCTTTAGAAAAGCTATTGTACCCGTGGCTCAAATACCATTAATTGCAAGGAATAGAAGAGAGGTTCGTTCAACACCAAAAAAGCACTGGCTCCTGTCAAGCCTCTAATAGCTCAGTAGTGGTTAAGCCACAGGCAAGCCCCGTAGGACTCCACTATTAAGACCATAGCTCTTGACGGTGATGCCCCGTTATCTGCACAAAGGCAAGCGCACTGCAAGGCTGGAAAATCCCTATTCTACTTACTTAATTGTAGTTAATAATACCAACCATTTATAGATAGCTTGAGGACCTCCCTTCTTGAGAAAGAAAAGAGAAACTTTGTGCTCTAATACCAATGTAACATTTAATAGTGAGAATTTCATTAGAATAGATTCCTAAAGAGCATAACAAGAGTGCTTGGGTGCAGAGAGAAACAAAAAGCATAACACCTAGTTAGATAGGCATGAACAATACTTCAAAAGAGAGAGAAATTAATCTATTACAACAGTTGAGGACCGGATTTACATGGAGCCCATCCCCCCTCTAAAAGGCTTTGTATTATAGGTTCTCCCATCAAGGGAGACATTTTACAATACAATTCTTTGTGTTCTTTCAATAACTAGATAGTGCAATGAAGATGGAAACTTCAAGAACTAAGCAAACACTTATAAAACACAACATCAATTCCCTTATGGTCTCAGACCCAAGACCTCACACACCTTTGAAGATGGTGAGAGCTAGCGGGGTATGAGAGTAGATTGAGAGGAAGATGGAGTAGTCTTACGAGAAAGAATTATATCTCCTCACATAATCACTCATAAAAGCTTAGCATAGCTTAGTAGTTAGCATGGTAGAGGAAATGAGCATGCGTTGAAGCTTGGCTCTTGGTTGGATTTGCATCCCAAAGCCAAGATTTGTTGGTGTAGGCCTCCCTTCTCACAAGATTGGAGTAGATGATGAGCTTTCCATTAAAGCTTGAGAAGGAGAGAGAGAGTCTTCTTGCTCCACACATGAGATTGTGTGAGTGTGTGTGTGATAATGCCTTGACAAAATCAGCCCCCTCTCTCTCTTGGTTGACCCCTCTTGCAAATTACTCATGCTGGCGCCCCATTGGACCCTGCAAAGCTTAGCCAATGAAAATTGAGAAGCATAAATGATAGCCTTGTGATATGTGTCCCCCTTTCCCCTTTTGTGAGAGGTTTAGGTAATTAGATAAATAAATTAAACTCTCATTGTACCCGTAACACATTAAAAATATTCTTTATAGATTAGAACACCCATTGAGCCCGTAACACATTAAAAATATTACAATGTCTTGAAATAAATTGGGAATTTACAATACATAACCATTTTGGGAGAATGTGAAAAATGTGTAACCAATCTTTACTGCTTCTTCATGTTGATCTTCAATGTGCATCCGTAAGCAAGTTGGTACCCCTTTAAGAGTAGTTTTTGTTGTCAAGGATATGTGCTCTTATCTTATTGTGCATTGTGCATGAGTGTTGGACTCGACGACACTCCACCAATTGTCAGTTAATAGATTTTGACTCTTATGCTCATCTCATCCAGCATGAGTGACATGACTTAGATATGCTCAACTATTCCAGCTTGAGTGTAAGCCTAATAACTATGACTCTTAGCACAAAATTTAATATGACTTGAAGCTTCGGGACTAATTCTTTGCTCATTTTATGGCTCAGCAACCCGACTCTGACTATGCCAAAGAGTGTTTTTTGCACCTTGGCAACTTGACTTTTTACATTCTTGTGCTTACTACAAACATTTCTTCAGATAAAAGTAAGCTTGAAATCCTCAAAAAGAGGAGTACTGAAGGACCAAGTTGGCATTGAAGGTTTCTTTTGCCATACCTATTTTATCTTCTTTGAATTTTCATTCGCGTTGGTTGGATTGTCCTTCTTTCACTGTGAAGACTCCATTATCTGTTTGATTCTCCAATTAGGATTTTTGATAGGAGTCTTTGATGTTTTTGTATGCCTTTGTTGACTGTCAGCATCTAGCTTTTGACTCGGTTCATTGGAAGACTTAGGAATCCAAATCTTTTAAAGACCTTTGTATCTCCTTTGTTGACTTTGTTGAGTTCTAGGTCTTGTTGAGTTCCTGAGATCTTCATGCAAGTCTGGTGTAGTTGCAGTTGGCTTGTGGTTGACTGGTGGCCAAATCTTTGTATAACCTGTGTAGGATCTTTGTCCAAGAGGAAGATTCTTAGAGATCTATCTTTGTTATGTATCCTCTTGAGAGTTGTGGTAGACTTTCGCATCTTTTGATGTTGTTCGGTTTTATACCTACTTCTTAGGTATCCTAGGATATTGTCAAGGTTGATACCTTGTGGGCCTTCTTTCTTGGGAGGGACTTGACGTTACTTCATATGCTCTAACCTACAGTTTTGGTATCCATATATGTATGTTACCTTTATAGTACTCATGTTCTTTTAAGCTCCATTGTGATACTATCCATCCCATGTGTTTGTCCTTTGGTGTTGATTTCTCGTCCTTAATCCAAATTGGATCATTGACTTTCACTAAACTGCTCAGAACAAACACTTGAGTGACTTTCCTTTGCTTTTTTTTAGTACTTTGGCTGAAATATTTTGCTTTCATGGGTGTCTTCTTAGAGGGTTCAGTTGGGTGGGCAATCGCCTTGAAGTTTTGAAAGCTTGACTTGCTTGAAGAAACTGATCCATGAGGGTTCTTTGATGTAGAGGCATATGATGTCATACCTTCCTTGATAGTCAGTGGAAGTTCCACTTCAGCTTTATCTTTGTCTGCATGATTTGTCTTTGATTCTTGTGGCTTCTACAACTTTGAATCTAGCATTAACGGTACCTCTAAATGTTATTGGCCACCTCTTATAAAAGAGAGTATTAGCATTTTATCTTCTTTGTAGGCTTGTGTTGCTCTAACCACTCATGTTGAAGGATGACATCTGCAAGACTTTCCTTTGAAAGCTTCACCTAAAACTTATTTGCTCTTCATGTTGTTGGATGCTAAGAGTAGCAACCATTTCCTTTTGACTTGTAGCCTTACCCATGATTTCTATATTATCTAGTTTGTCTAGAGTAATCTCTAGAATGCTTTGAATATTGTCTGCAACTATATTTCACTTTTCTCCTTTATCCGATAGAGCATTGCATTCATTTACACTATTGAGGACTATAGCTATTCTCATTGTTGGTTCTATTGAGGATCTTTGTCCTGCATTTTCCATGGTCTCATCTTGATCTAATTGTGTCTCTATGGAGGGTGGCTTGAGACTCTGTTTTCCAATCTGACTTTCTAGCTAATTTAGCTAGAAATGTCTGGATCCTTGGACTTCCTATTGCTTCTTGGGTGTTTGCAATTTTGATCTTCTTTACTTCTTGTCTCGGTGGCATTCTCTACTCTTTTTTATCTGCACTGTTGTTACCTGATCTGCTTCTAGCTCTTTTAAATTTCTACTTTGTCCTGCATTTTCCATGGTCTCATCTTGATCTAACTGTGTCTCTATGGAGGGTAGCTTGAGACTCTGTTTTCCAATCTGACTTTCATCAGCTAATTTAGCTAGAAATGTCTAGATCTTTGGACTTCCTATTGCTTCTTGGGTGTCTGCAATTTTGATCTTCTTTACTTCTTGCCTCGGTGGCGTTCTCTACTCTTTTTTATCTACACTTGTTGTTGACTGATTTGCTTCTAGCTCTTTTAAAGTTCTACTTGATGGAGATAAATCATCTTCAATAAGATGTGTTTTGATATCAGTCTCCATTTTAACTGTGCTTGAGAACTTTGTGTTGTCGTCCACAAGTGACCAGTCTTGGTCTTCATTCTTTGTTTTCTTTGAAGACTGCATCTTGTTTACATTCTTTATCTCTAACATCTTCTGGGCCATTGGCATTCCCATAATGATGTCGTCTGGCATATCTTTTGTTGTGATCACGTGGAATTGAGCTATGATGATCTATGAACTTACTTCAATGGTGGTGGAGATGATTCCCCAACATTTTGCACGTTTATTTCCATATATCCTCACAAATTCAGAAGCATCTTCCAACTGTGGTTGGCCAGATCTTTTCCAAGTGCAAAAATACATGAGGTTCTTATCTAACTAAAAATCTAGCTTTACTTCACTTGAGAGTTTTTCTTCATTCTCACCAACAATGTTGTACTTGATCGTCTCAGGATTTGTGTCTGAATTGACTACTTTTGCTATGACAGTGTCCTTTGGTTGAGCTTTATCTTCATTTTCTTTGCTTTGACCACCTGCTTCAATCGATGTTGACTCCATTGGTTGTAATATTGCACTTTTTGTTTGCAATTGATGAACATTATCTGCCTGCATCTGAGTTACCTTTGATCTTAGAAGATCGACTCTACTTTCTGGCAGAATCTGTCTCTTCGGAGGAGATTTTGGTGGTGACCTTTGTGTATCCTTCTGGAGTTTAGCTTTTATTGATTTTTACTTTTATGTCACCTATTCTAGCAGCTTGAGGCTTTGCATCATCTTTAGATAGTTTTTGACTTCAATCTTACCATCCATAAGGGTTTGTACAAGGTCATGAACCTATTGGTATTCATTGCCATTTGCATCTAGACATGCATATGTGAGCTTGGTCACATGTAACTGTTTGAACACTATTGGATTTGTCAGCTTTTGGCCCTGACGTGTGGAGATTAGCTGAAACTTTTGTCCCTTATGATCTTCATAGAGGCATTTATCTATAGACTCTGATGGAATCTGGGTCAATTGGAAACTTCCAACAACCATATGATCTTTCAATGGTTTTTTCTTTGAAGGGGTCTATTGGATAAAAGTTCTTGGGCTTCTAACTAGTGTAGCATGTCCTTGTACTAGAGCTAAGCTTGACGGATTTGCAGCTCCCCCCTTCCTAAGGTGATCACTATAGCCTGCTTCATTATGAGAGTTTCTTTTAGGATTGTGAAGGCACATTTTGGGTAGCACTGTTGATGTTTGTTATCTATAAACATTTTGCATAGTTTCCTATGTATCTTCATGAAACATGACAAATTATTCTGCAAGTCAAGCTGTAGATAGCATTATCTTTGCCCTGATATTGTCTATCCCATGGGTCTCCTATGATATGACCTTCTATGGTTTCAGAACCCAAGGCATCATAGATGCGAGAAGTATATCTACGACTATTTTGATCAAAGTATATGCTCATTTGTTACAACTTCAAATCTTGATTTTCAATGGAGGAGAGTTTGGATCTGAACAGATTTTTGGGTTCACTCAGGTAATATCCTTCTTCTCTAGAGAGGATGGGCTATAATAGATTCTTTCTTTGGAAATGAACCATCCTTTTTTATCTATCATTGGACGCACTTCTATGATCTGGTATGTGGGCCGTTCAAACACTGGTTGATCCTTTTTTACAGTTTCTCTTTTTGGTCTACATAATGTGCATATGAATTATGGGTGCCATACAAAGCTACCAGCATTCTGTTTGATGTGTCAGACTCGTGAATGATTGCACACTTGTGGTAGTGGATGCAAAATCATTTGCAAACCTAACAGTCTTTTCAAAATTCGATGATATCTGGACATGTTGACCAAAATCACGTAGGAGTTTGTTGTTCAAATAATAAATTTTAAGCTTTTTAGGTGCCTCTGCATCTTTATGCTGATTTTGAACTTGTAATTTTTTTAGTGGTGCTTCTTATGGTAATGTAGAATCATCTGATTTCATTAAAAGTGACTAGTTGGATGCACTTACATCGAGATTTGCATTTCCAATTTGCTATGTGGCCTGCTTGGCAATTGATGTGTCCCTGTTGTCTGGATTTCTTGGACAATCTTTAGAAAAATATCCACCTTTCCGTCTTGACCTTTATACTGTCTTTGAATTGGTTCTCCAATCAGACTGGCTTCTTTTGGTTGATTTGTTGGATCTTCCATTTTTGGTTCTTGACTATGGGATCTGGTCACTATAATCCATGTAAAAAGATCCTAATTACATATGCACTAAATGGATGCTTTGCTGGCTTGTGCAGGGTTTTGGCTAACCACTTGGGTCAATTTTTTGCACTTCATCTTTGAGCTTGCAATACCTGGCTCCACTGAAGTCTGTGAACATCTGAGAGTTCTCTAGATCTGGCTTTACTCTGATCAATAGGAGTTTGGATCTTGTGTTGCTTTTGTTGCTCATCAAGTATCTATGGCCTTCTGAATCTATATACAAGACTTTATCTCCATTATAGTCATATAGTTGTAGAAGCTGCTCTTTTGCACTTGTGTCTGTGTTGCCACCGCTACTAGCTTGCTCTGCTGTACTTGAACTCTCGGCTCGACTTGAGTCCATGTTGGCTCAATCTATAAAAACTGTCTCCTAGCAAATTTTGACTTTGATTAGCAGAATTTCTCCTGCTCGGGTTTGATAAAACTACTTGTGTCAAAGCAATTTTGCAGTTGACTGCTCTTAGACTCACAAGAGTTTATTAACTCTAGCTCGATAGTGTTAGAATTGATTGTAGGCTTTAAAAGGATGACAATATATGCTCTGAATAGCCTAATCTGCACTCCATCATGATTTGTGCTCCTGTTCGTTCGATTAGAAGCTCAATTTACAGTGCTTTATTTTGACACGGCTTTGAGTTGGTCTTTTGGCTCGCTTTTTTCAGCTGATCCAATTTATTTTGCGGTGTGTGATTCTCTCGGCTTTGTTTTTTTCGACTTGCTCGCTTTTGCGGTGTCTAATCTCTTTTCAACGGTGTGTTTTTCTAATTTTTTGCCTCTTTCGATGACTCTCTTTTCATTTTTATTATTTTTTGTGAAATTTCCAACTTTTTGTTTTTTGGTACTTTTATGATTATTTATTTAAAAAATTGGAAATTTTTAATTTCTAAGGTAGTTTTTAATGAATTTTGGAATTTTTGTAGAAATGTTTGAAGGTTTTATGAGCTTATTGATTTACTATGAGTTTTTTAATCAATTTATGATTTTTAATCAATTTTTTGTGAGTTTCTATGAATTTTTTACATTTTTGTGCATTATCTGTGTTTTTTTTATGAGTTTTGTGAAGTTTTTTTTTTTAATTTTTAATTTTTTTATAATTTTTTAAAAACTTTCTTTGATTTTTTAATGGTTTTTTTTGTTTTTATGTTTTTCTTTTTTTTAAATAGTTTTTTGTGATTTGTGATTTGTGATTTGTGATTTTTTTTAGATTGACTAAGAAACAAACAAAAACAAAAAAATAAAAAAAATACATGGCTTGCAGCGTGTTGACCTGAGGGCTGACAAAGATGATGGAGGCGTGAGTGAAGGCGCACAGTAGACAGACAATTTGTCTGTTTGGGAATCTGGGGCCTGGGGTGTTTGACGGCGGGCTTGGCATGGGGTTCAGAGAGAGAAGAGAGAGTGAGAGAGAGTGTACGTGTGTGGTGGCGTGTGACAGCGACAGAGAGTGAGAAAGTTAGAGAGAGAGAGAGAGAGAGAGAGAGAGAGAGAGAGAGAGAGAGAGAGAGAGAGAGAGAGAGAGAGAGAGAGAGAGAGAGAGATTGTGTGTGTGTGTGAGTGTGGGGTGTGTTCATAGGCCATGAGAGAGAGAGAGAGAGAGAGAGAGAGAGAGAGAGAGAGAGAGAGAGAGAGAGAGAGAGAGAGAGAGCGGGAGGGTGTTAGTCAGAGGAAGAAGAAGAACAAGATTATTTTACATTGTAGGAAACTATCCCAAGAGACCGTCAAGATCTATCCGACGAGGTGTCTTCCGGTGTCAACAGAGGAGAGAGAGGAAAATACAATAGCAAGCGGGAGAGCGTTCATGCGTCGAAAGGCACGCTCGGGAAAAGACAAGTGCCGAAGCTTGAAATTTGACCGTCGAGTCCACACAACCGTCAAGATTTGCCGGAACGGGCGCCCAAGCTCGAGATCAACCACCGGTGCTCGTCGAAGCAAATTTTTTAATGTTTCATTTTCTTGATGAGCAAAAAAGCCAAGTTTAGTCTGAAAATTAGCCGAAAACACTAAAATTCACTCGAAAATCCAAAAAATCATTGCCAATCAGAATCAAACACTTTCGACGCACAAAAGCAAACCAAAAAATGGTAATTTTTATTGAAAATATGATTTACGACAAAATCAACAACTCGGCCTCCGAAAATAGCGAAACGCTCAAAAATCGACCATAATATGCTCAAAATGATGCCGTAAATACGCACACAAAACAACTCGTAAAGATCAGCGATATCAAATTTTTACAGAGTTAAGAAAAAATTAGCAAAAAATTGCCAAAAATTTGTTAAAAATATCCTTTTTTAATAAAATTTCTCCACACATAGGGGATTAGTGCAGCCAAATCAAATCACAAAAATCACATCAATTCAATTGCCAACTAATTTCATCAATAAAATCCAAACTAGGCAATTAAACCAACAAAATTAGGTCAAAATTTGACGCATTTGGAGTGTGTAAATCCCCGTTTTGAGCTCAAAAACGCATCAATTAACCATTACACACATCAAATATGCAATCAATCATTGAATTAATCATGCACATTTAGCACTTTTTAGGCACACAAACACTAATAATTGGTAGTTTTTAGCAACTTTTAGGCACGCACACAAAAGGGTTAATATTGTCCAAATTGCAATTTGATTTCACAAATCTCTAGTTGGGCATGACCACAACACAAATCAATCATCACAATTTAAAAATCATTAAGCACACATTGATTTTTAGGTGCACAAACAAGGGCAAAATAGTGCACATACACCTTAAATTAGGCATACACACACTCAATTAGAATGCACACACACTTGCAATTGACCATTCAAGCATGCAATTAGATTAATCAGTCACACAATTAGCAATATACATTCACCAATTAGCAATTGAACTTGTCAATTTTATATACCTCCAAAGCTGGAAAATTTCGGCATTACGACGGCATGAAAATGAACAATTCTAAAATTTTCAAAGCATAACATAGAATTGACATGGCATTGCAATTAACATAGCATCGACATGGCATTATAATTAACATAGCATATCATAGCATAAACATGGTGTTAATTACTATAGCATAACATAGCATTGACATGGCATCATCATGGCATCTCTACACATGTTTAGATTCTAGGGAGGTTGAGAATACCACCTTGATTACCTTTCCAATGAAGATCGGTTGAATGGTTAAAAGTTCCAATCCTTAGTAGCAAATTAGTTTGTAAGTTAGCAAAAATTAGTGAAATTAGCAAGGGGTTAGTGTGAAATTAGAGTGTGTAAACACACAATTGGCAACATGCAGTGACAAATTAGGGGAAAACGAACACATTTCTTCATGCACACACATTCAAAATCCACAAAACCATAAACACACAAGTGAAATTAGTGATGTATTAGTGAGGAAACACATTCGATTATGCCACAATTACACTAGCGTAGGCCATCATCCCCGACAACGGCGCCAAATGTTGGGGGTACCATTGTTGCATAGCTCCAATGACCAACAAAATTATCAATCCGGAGGGATGAGCTACCCGGCTAGGGCATGGAAACACTGACATGCTTAGTGAGCTACTCATGGCAACACGAATGGTGACTCTATGAGGTAAGCTTCTCGGCCTATGGAGGAGCTAAGCCACAATGATTGTCAATCTCTACGTCCACTTCCCTTCACCTCCAATCAACCCAATCACACACACTAACAATTACAAGATGCACACAACACTAATCTTATCATGCAACACACTAATCACAAGCACACACACATAGATCTATCGAGCACCACACTCCAATCAAACCTACATGCACACACAAGCAAAAGAGGGCAATCAGACAAGATTAGAGAGGGACTAACCACTAATTAGTTACGATCTAGCTAATCAAAGCATCATTAGCAATCACAAGAAGCATGAGAGAGTCTTAGTGAAAGAGAAATAAGCATTGATTATTGTTAATCAAGTCACATGTGCAAGGAGAAGCTCAAGTACTCCATAGCCACACACCTCGACAGCTCTCACCAAAGAGTGGTCTCAACAAATGAGCTTGAGAAGCACTTTTTTTTTTACACACTGCCTTATATACCTAGGGTAAAAATATGCAATGTTTGGGCATCCAAGGCTTTTAGGGATCCACCACTTACTAAATCTGAAACCTAGGCACACTAACTAACTTGTTCTTTACAGCTTGGAACTCCCATTGAGACCGTAACACATTAAAAACATTACAATGGCTTGAAATAAATCGAGAATTTAGAATACATGACCATTTTAGCAAAATGTGAAAAATGTGTCACTCCAATCTTTACTGCTTCTTCATGTTGATCTTGGATGTGCATCCATAATGTAAGGTCTCTGACCCCGATCAAAAGGAACACCCTTGTACCATGAAATAATCATAATGGAATAAGTTACTATTTTTAGCAGTTTTCCAGATTCTGTCAGTGCCATGATGTTTAGAATGTTATAAAGCTTCAAAATGTGAATTAAAATAATTTTTGTAAAAAATTTCCAAAAATAGTAAGTTTTTGGTCACCCGCCCGTCCAGTTTTGATCGTCTCGAAAAACTGCACCCGTACCCCAAATTTGAAAAAAATGCATTTTCGGACCCCGAGGGCTGCTAAATATGGCAGGTACTTGGGCCAGTACGCCCTAGTTAGAGCTTCGTATGGCAATTTACGGCATCAAAATCCGATTCGTATGACCCGTTTTAGCTTAGAACCAAATTTCCGGAACTGTGTGGGAACAGGTCCCAGGCCACTCCAGATCATCTTTAGCAGCTAGGGGGCGCCCTCTTGCTTTGTGGGAGTCTTGGGAAAGCTGCCAAGCCTACAACTCAGTCTCAGAACCAGTTAACCAAGCCAACCTGACACTTGGTGGGCAGAGAACTGGACTTGCCATGCTTAACTGGAGAAGCTCCAAGATGCATTTAGCAACCCAGATCGATTTTCAGCCTGTAGGAGCCTATTTAAAGACCTGCACACACACACACACACACACACACCTATGATCACACACACACACACACAGTGCATACACACACACCCTCATACATTGGGAAGGTGCTGCCGGATCACACACCTATTGAAGAAGAAGCTAGGAGGGAGGTGCTGCCGAATTTTCATCCCAAGAAGCTCGATTAGATCAGAAAATCAAGAAGATTACCAACTCTTAATCACGGTAATGACAGTTTAATTAATGCCATCTGAAAATCCCTTTCTGTACCATCAAAATTTCTCGTACATTATGCCTATTCCTAGCCGAAAATTTCTATGACTACTCTCTAAATTCTCCTTATTCGTACTCTATTTTGTAATCATCATTCCATAGCTGAATTATCGGCCATTCTTCACTCTCGATTAATGATTAGAGCATAATTACCGGAATCTTCTCTCTCTAGATAACATAGTAATTAATCGGCAAGCTAGTATTTGTGCAGATTGAAGAGAATCACTATTGTAATCACTCATTAACATTGTATCTTAATTGAATTCATTTCTCTTATGCATTAAGACGTAATTAAGGAGAAATTAATCCGTCGTTAAGTCTCTAAGAATTGGTTTTTCCTCACACATATGCATAGGATAAATCTGCATCATCTAATTGCTAGGAAATAGTTTAATCATACTTAATCCAATTCTCTGGTAATTCCAATAGTGAAACCCAAATTATTCTTGATCATGTAAGCCGAATAATTATCTTAGAGCCGGTTCCCATAGGATTATGTGCCATCCTTAATGATTGCTTTATGAAAGAAATCTAGACTCTCATATAGGAGGTATTAATTGATGTCACTAATCTACCCATTGGACTATTATGATGATTGTGAACCTTAGCTCTTTCTCGAAGCTAATCATTTAAAGTAGTGAGAAATGGCCCCGGTTAAGAGGACGGGCTTCGGTGGTGCCCATGATCGCGAGGCAGGAATGAGCAATGTCAACGGGAAGGGGAAGGCTCCCATGGAGGAACAAATACCGGCCATCTCACGGGCCATTGATGAAGAAGTGGAAGAGATAGATCATATTTTTATTCAAGTTGTTTAAATTAACATTGCATACGCTAGTTAGGAATGCTCATATCCCCAAACATGTTGGAGAAATCCGACGGAAACCTCGGCATTGAAATCATTGTACCTTAAGTTCTAAAGTAGGAAGGTAATGTTTGATGGGCATGATGTTTGCAATAGGAAAGAATGTCTGCTAGGAAAAATTTAGCTCGGCGTGTTCATTTTATTTCCAATGTTGAATTAGTCCTGACCCCCCTATTGATCACAGGGGGCAGAGTTCCTCGTTAAGGGCTCTTGAATCCACGACTTGCTTTCTATGCGGTGGATACCCACGACTTGCTTTCTATGTGGTGGGAACCCACGTCTTGCTTTCTATGCGGTAGGAGTGTCCATGACGTGCTTTCTATGCGGTGGACATACCTTGTTGTATGGGCAGCTAGGCGACAACGGGAGGAGTGAACTCTCGCTGGAGGGGGGATGTTGTACCTCCAGGACATTGGAATTTTTATGAATAAGTTTGAGTAGAATTTTTACTAGAATTCTGTCTTGGTGTTGTTTGCAATATTGGTTGAAGGGCTGTTTTAACGAACCATGTGATTCGGAATTAAACAAGGAATATCTATGTTGAACAACCTTTGTGGTAGTAATTAGGTCACACGAGGAAGTGTGAGTGTGGGGGTGGAAAGTGGGGGCTTGGCTCGGGTTGCCAATGCCTACGAGATGGGTGGTCCCGATTGGTCGGGAACTCTCTGTCCCCATAGTGCTTACTCAATATTAGTATTACTCATTCCCCCTAGAGCGGCGAATCCTCGAGAGTACGTGCCTCTGAAACATGGGGAAAAAGGCACTCGGGGTTTCTCTCCTCTTGGAAGGTGGGTCTTAGGATCGCTAGACAGTTAAGTACGCTTCCCCTGCGAGGTGGAGCTAGATCTCATTGCTAGTAGGCTCGAACTCGACTCACTTTGTCATGAGAGATCGTCCGCTAGTTGAACCCTGAACCATTTTGTTTGCTTCCGCTATAGATCTAGAGGCCACCAGGTTTACCATCAGATCCGTTGTTTGATACGACGGGGTGGGGACCTCACACCTAGTATCAGAGCCTAGGTTAGGCTGGGAAAACAAAGTCGTACGAGGATTTCTTGGAATAACGGGATGGTACAGGATTTTTGTCAAGGATTATGCACGTATTGCTGCACCTTTGACGGAACTCCTGAAGAAAGGAATGAGGATCGAATGGAAGACCGAGTACGAGTCTAGCTTTGCTAAGCTAAAAGAATTCTTGGTCTCAGCTCCTATTTTAAAGCTTCTAGATTTCAGTAAGGAATTTGAAGTAGCGACCGACGCTAGCAAATTCGGTCTAGGCGGAGTTCTTACTCAAGAAGGAAGACCGGTGGCATATACTTTGCGAAAGCTGAGAGATCATGAGAAGAACTATCCTACTCATGACTTGGAAAATTTAGCAGTTATTCATGCGCTGAAGTTATGGAGACATTATCTTCTTGGGCGCAAGTTTCAGCTGGTTACAGACCACAAGAGCTTAAAATGGATTTTTACTCAACCTATCCTCAATATGCGACAACGGAGATGGATAGAGCTATTACAGGAATATGACCTTGACATAAAGTATAGACCAGGGAAGGAAAACGCAGTTGCAGATGGTCTTAGCCGAAAATCGTTTCTCGGAGCTATCTCTATTCCAAATAACGCTATCTGGGATAAAATCAAAGAAGCATCCTTCAAAGATCCAGAGTACCAACGTATGGCTTCATTAGTCCAGCAGAATAAGATGCCTGAAGCGAAAGATTACTCTCTTATGGGAGGATGTCTTTACTACAGACATAGACTCTGTGTACCCAGAGACCCAGCTTTAAAGAAGGCCATTCTATATGAAGCACACGATAGCCCTACATCCGGACACCCAGGCTATGCTAAAACTCTTCACGCCGTCAGAAGGAGTTATTTCTGGTCTGGAATGAAAGGAGGCATACTTCGCTATGTGAGGCAATGCCTTTCTTGTCAACGGATAAAGGCCGAAAGGATCAAATTACCAGGGCAACTTCAACCTCTTGACATACCTCAGATGAAGTGGGAATGCATCAGTATGGATTTTGTTACAGGGTTACCTTCTACAGAAGGTTATGATTCTGTTTTCGTGGTTGTTGACATGCTCACAAAAGTGGCTCATCTAATACCCGTAAAGACGACCTTTACTGCTTCAGATGTTAGTCGGGTATTCATCAAGGAGATTTTTAGGGTACATGGTCTACCCAAGCGTATCGTCAGCGATAGAGATGCCAAGTTTACATCAAAATTTTGGACCTCTCTTTTCCCAATCTATTGGGTCACAGTTAGCCTTCAGCACAGCGTATCATCCGCAGACTGACGGACAAACCGAAAGAGTTAATCAAGTCATCGAGGACATTCTCAGAGCCTATTGTTCGCAAGAGCCAAAGAAGTGGTTACAATATCTACCTTTGGTGGAGTTTGCTTATAATTCTTCCGAACACAGAAGCATTGGAATGTCACCTTTCAAAGCTCTTTATGGACAGGACTTCTTAGCACCACTGAACTTCTCAGATCCGACCATCAGAGTAGAAGCCTCTAGGAAGATGCTAGAAGATATGGAAGCACAGATTAGAGCCATTCGCCAGGACATTCAGGCAGCTCAAGATAGGCAGAAGCACTATACAGATAAGAACCGCACAGATAGAACTTTCAAGGAAGGAGATAAGGTTTTTCTCCGAGTCCGACCTAAGAAAAGCAATTTATCGCTAGGCAGATACAAGAAGCTAAGACCAAGGTATTGTGGACCATTTGAGATCGTTAAGGTTGTAAGTGACCAGGCCTACAAGCTAAAGTTACCTGCAAACTTGAAGGTTCATGATGTATTCCATGTCAGCTTACTCAAACCATATATTCCCAATCCTGATCAATTCTTAGACTCAGATCAGATAGTCATGCCAGCACAAGGAGTTCTCGAACTCCAACCTGACTATGTACTTGAAACAAGAGAAAGGAAGTTACGCAATAGAACTATCACGGAGCATCTGGTAAAGTGGAAGGATTACCCTGAAGAAGATGCAACTTGGGAGGATGAACCAACGCTCATAAAAGATTACCCAGACACATTCTTGAGATGAGGACATCTCAAATTTTTCACGTTGGGGAGGTTGTAAGGTCTCTGACCCCGATCAAAAGGAACACCCTTGTACCATGAAATAATCATAATGGAATAAGTTACTATTTTTAGCAGTTTTCCAGATTCTGTAAGTGCCATGATGTTTAGAATGTTATAAAGCTTCAAAATGTGAATTAAAATAATTTTTGTAAAAAATTTCCAAAAATAGTAAGTTTTTGGTCACCCGTCCAGTTTCGATCGTCTCGAAAAACTGCACTCGTACCCCAAATTTGAAAAAAGAGCATTTTCGGACCCCGGGGGCTGCTAAATATGGTAGGTACTCGGGCCAGTACGCCCTAGTTAGAGCTTCGTATGGCAATTTACGGCATCAAAATCCGATTCGTATGACCCGTTTTAGCTTAGAACCAAATTTCCTAAAAATTGTCCGGGGAGGTACCGGGGGCCCGGAACTGTGTGGGAACAGGTCCCAGGCCACTCCATATCATCTTTAGCAGCTAGGGGGCGTCCTCTTGCTTTGTGGGAGTCTTGGGAAAGCTGCCAAGCCTACAACTCAGTCTCAGAACCAGTTAACCAAGCCAACCTGACACTTGGTGGGCAGAGAACTGGACTTGCCATGCTTAACTGGAGAAGCTCCAAGATGCATTTAGCAACCCAGATCGATTTTCAGCCTGTAGGAGCCTATTTAAAGACCTGCACACACACACACACACACACACACACACAGTGCATACACACACACCCTCATACATTGGGAAGGTGCTGCCGGATCACACACCTATTGAAGAAGAAGCTAGGAGGGAGGTGCTGCCGAATTTTCATCCCAAGAAGCTCGATTAGATCAGAAAATCAAGAAGATTACCAGCTCTTAATCACGGTAACGACAGTTTGATTAATGCCATCTGAAAATCCCTTTCTGTACCATCAAAATTTCTCGTACATTATGCCTATTCCTAGCCGAAAATTTCTATGACTACTCTCTAAATTCTCCTTATTCGTACTCTATTATGTAATCATCATTCCCTAGCTAAATTATCAGCCATTCTTCACTCTCGATTAATGATTAGAGCATAATTACCGGAATCTTCTCTCTCTAGATAACATAGTAATTAATCGGCAAGCTAGTATTTGTGCAGATTGAAGAGAATCACTATTGTAATCACTCATTAACATTGTAGCTTAATTGAATTCATTTCTCTTATGCATTAAGACGTAATTAAGGAGAAATTAATCCGTCGTTAAGTCTCTAAGAATTGGTTTTTCCTCACACATATGCATAGGATAAATCTGCATCATCTAATTGCTAGGAAATAGTTTAATCATACTTAATCCAATTCTCTGGTAATTCCAATAGTGAAACCCAAATTATTCTTGATCATGTAAGCCGAATAATTATCTTAGAGCCGGTTCCCATAGGATTATGTGCCATCCTTAATGATTGCTTTATGAAATAAATCTAGACTCTCATATAGGAGGGATTAATTGATGTCACTAATCTACCCATTGGACTATTATGATGATTGTGAACCTTAGCTCTTTCTCGAAGCTAATCATTTAAAGTAGTGAGAAATGGCCCCGGTTAAGAGGACGCGCTTTGGTGGTGCCCATGATCGTGAGGCAGGAACGAGCAATGTCAACGGGAAGGGGAAGGCTCCCATGGAGGAACAAATACCGGCCATCTCACGGGCCATTGATGAAGAAGTGGAAGAGGTAGATCATATTTTTATTCAAGTTGTTTAAATTAACATTGCATACGCTAGTTAGGAATGCTCATATCCCCAAACATGTTGGAGAAATCCGACGGAAACCTCGGCATTGAAATCATTGTACATTAAGTTCTAAAGTAGGAAGGTAATGTTTGATGGGCATGCTGTTTGCAATAGGAAAGAATGTCTTCTAGGAAAAATTTAGCTCGGCGTGTTCATTTTATTTCCAATGTTGAATTAGTCCTGACCCCCCTACTGATCCTCGTTAAGGGCTCTTGAATCCACGAATTGCTTTCTATGCGGTGGATACCCACCACTTGCTTTCTATGCGGTGGGAGCCCACGTCTTGCTTTCTATGCGGTGGGAGTGTCCATGACGTGCTTTCTATGCGGTGGACATACCTAGTTGTATGGGCAGCTAGGCGACAACGGGAGGAGTGAACTCTCGCTGGAGGGGGGATGTTGTACCTCCAGGACATTGGAATTTTTATGAATAAGTTTGAGTAGAATTTTTACTAGAATTCTGTCTTGGTGTTGTTTGCAATACTGGTTGAAGGGCTGTTTTAACGAACCATGTGATTCGGAATTAAACAAGGAATATCTATGTTGAACAACCTTTGTGGTAGTAATTAGGTCACACGAGGAAGTGTGAGTGTGGGGGTGGAAAGTGGGGGCTTGGCTCGGGTTGCCAATGCCTACGAGATGGGTGGTCCCGATTGGTCGGGAACTCTCTGTCCCCATAGTGCTTACTCAATATTAGTATGACTCATTGCCCCTAGAGCGGTGAATCCTCGAGAGTACGTGCCTCTGAAACATGGGGAAAAAGGCACTCGGGGTTTCTCTCCTCTTGGAAGGTGGGTCTTAGGATCGCTAGACAGTTAAGTACGCTTCCCCTGCGAGGTGGAGCTAGATCTCGTTGCTAGTAGGCTCGAACTCGACTCACTTTGTCATGAGAGATCGTCCGCTAGTTGAACACTGAACCATTTTTTTTGCTTCCGCTATAGATCTAGAGGCCACCAAGTTTACCATCAGATCCGTTGTTTGATACGACGGGGTGGGGACCTCACACATAAGGCTCATCCTTTAGCAGCTTCTGTTTACTGACGTCAACTTAGTTAACACCACATAGAAGCTGGAAAGAGAGAAAGAGAGAGAATGTTGGGATGAGAAAAACCCCTTATTCAAATGTGGTGTATGCCTCTTGCATAAGATCGAGTGCAGACCATGTCTGTGTCATAGCATATCCTATAAATGTACCTTTACCATGCACACATAGAAAGAGGTCGCATGAATCACATCTTGACCCACTTACCTTGTATGTGAGTGTGATTGTACTAGTGTGACTTTAAGTACGACATTTTGCTTGTGAATAAACATTAAAAATATTTTAAGATAACATTCAACACTTACCTTATCCTTGACAGAGTAGTTAGTGTTATAGCGAAAGTGCTAACAGCACTGAGGTAAAAGTTGATCTACCTCACGGGCATGCCATGCATGCAAAGGTGTTGCCCTTTGCAAAAATGACAGTCTCAACCATGTGATCCCCTCATATACATGCCTTGCATGATTACATTGGCATGGATACATCACAGTGCAGCATTGCATAAACCGTGAGCTTATATCCATGTAGTGCTAAAGATGTGTGCCATTATCATTGATTGGAAGTCAATCGATAATACCTTGGCACATAAGACAAGCCGTGCTTCACATGAAGACATGAAAATCATTTTGCTTCATACAATGGCTCCTTATGGAGTCTGCCCAAGCACTTTGCTTTGTACAGCAGAGAGATCTTTTCAGAAATGAAAAGTAAAACATAGAGAAAAACAAACATAACTTGAGAATTGACTAACCTTGTCGCCCACTTGTGGCGAGGTTTCTGGAAGTGCGCTCAAATCCGGCTCATAGCCGTACATGCAAATAACTTGAGAGCTGTCTGATGTCCCGCACATACCTTCTTGGCTTCTTGGTTTAAGTTGATCTCTAGTGAGAAAACATGCAGACATGTTGCATAGACATCCAAGTTCGTATGTTGATAGCATATTTCGAACATCAAAAACTGCTCTACAGTATGTCTTAGAGGGAAGCTTGGTTTCCTAGAAGCCGATCAGTAAGATGAGACTGAATGGATACTGAATGCTCATAGGAAACATGTATGCTTGTTAACACACATGTTTCCAAATAGAGAAGAATCGACCTTGTCAAAATTTTATAAAGAATTGGCCTTGCCGAATCGTGCAGCGTATTAAGAATCATGAGATTTCCCAATATTGATAGAGATAGTATCTAGAGCTTAAATATCCAGAGTCAACTATTGACAAACACATTTTTTGTAACCATTGCCCTTGGCATTGGAAGGCGTAGCATATTTGTTGATGCCCATCTGCTTCATATAGAGTTTTTTTTCTCGTATTGTGGCAGGTTATAAATATTATGGAGTGAATGTCCACCCAATGCATATATATAGGTATGGAGCCTTGCTCTTGAAAGACTTGCTTTTCCATGGTTTTGAGTGTCTTATCTCTTCCTCGACTCTAGGTCAGAGATACAAGCTTCAATGTTATGAAAACTATTAGACAACAATTGTTTACACAATCCTCGCTCGTGGGTGGCCACATACAGAGTCCTACTTAATAGTCCAAATATGCTTTATGTATCCAATATGTGGAGCCATGCTCTTGAAAGCCCTGCTCTCCCCCTCCTTGAGGTAGCACATGGAGGTGAGATCAAAAATATAAGCTGATGTAAAATAGAATCCGATTATGTATCGAATGTGTGGAGCCATGCTCTTGAAAGCCTTGCTCTCCCCCTCCTCGAGGTAGCACATGGAGGAGAGATCAAAAATATAATAGCCGATGTAATATATTGCCAGATTAAATGGAGTTTAAAGTAAATTAACCTTGTCAATTTTTGACCTTGTCGAACAATGTACCGAACTTGAGAACATCTATAGTAACTGTAGAAACAAAGCGTAGCTGTTGTCCAATACTACTGGCATGCACGTTTTGCTAGTTACTCTTGAAACCTTGTCGGATCTAGCTTTCTGACAATGGGTTGATCACGAATATTGTGAATTTCAATGATTTTAGAAAACTTTCTTTTAGGAGCCATGCTTTGGCATGCATGATCAAAACTAGCAACAAGCCTTGCCTATGCATTTCAATTTTAACTTGTCGATTTCCATCCGTAGGTTCCCATAAAATAACCGCACATACGGATGAAAAAAAAGGAACTTGAATGAAATAGAATACCTAATGACCATGTTGATACTGCAATACACATCAAAAAAATGCCTTGCATATCAAAAAATTTGTAGCCGTATGATGTATCACGGTCTCCAATAATTAGCCATGCTAATTCAATCCGTCATCTTAATTGAAAGATTAAATTGGCTTCAAAATCAAGACGTACTTCAACCTCAATTACACCGGAATCCCAAGATGTTCTTGGATCTGTGGTTGTATTGAGGTTCCAAGTTACTTATTGCCGTCCAGTTAACTAGCCATTCCAATCGGAATATTCTTTGACGAGCTTCCCGTCGAACAACTTCCAAGTAGAAATGCTTTAAGACTTCAAAAGAGGAAGGAAAAATTCTGCAAGTGCAGCAAAGCGGCTAGCCGACGATGTGCTGAAACCCTTGCAAAAACTTTCTGAACCCTTCTAGGATACGGGGGAAAAATTATGTGGGCACTTGCCCCAATTTGAAAAGATCCTTGCCCTAAGGCCAAAGGCCTTTGGGCGTCTGTGTGTGAAAAAAAGAGCTCCAAGGCAAGCTATGGTGCGTAGACCAACAACGGGCAAGGAAGAGAGAGAGAGAGAGAGCACACATTTGGTTGTCTTCCTGGCCTGGACCCTGTGTCGAGACGTACTTATCCCCGCCTCGTGCTCTGATCGAGCCCACCTGCAAGCAAGATGGTGATGATTGATATCCTCCCTCCCCCTGACCTAGGGTCATTGCACACGGACCTTCCCCGTCCTCCGGATCTGTTGCCTATCAAGTGAGCTTGCACGAAGTAGGCTCCTTGCTTCCCTTAGTAAGTGACCTTGCCCTTACTCCTTTATATGAACATGCAATGGCTCCACGCCTTCATGCCCCAAACAGACCTTGCTCTGATACCAGTGTGAGACCGAGGGAAATAGACATGCCAATAACCACCCAGCCATACCTATATATAGGCCCTTAGCCCTCTGGCTCTTAGCTATATATAGCCCCTATACTGCATGTGTATCTGTCGGCTTTTGGCAAGGTCCATGCCCTCCTATAGTCCTACCTTTGGCATGACAACCTCCATCACTGCGATGCAAAAATCAAGCCAATGTTTAATCCGGAGTTCTTGTTGCTCAGAGGGTTCACCTCTTAGACATGTAAGCTACCACGTGTTCAAATGAATGGGTTTTTAAATTGCCAAACCTTTAAAATTTTAAAAGCACTATATTAATAAAAGGGGTCTCTTCATTGATTTTAGAGAAAAACACCTAAATTTTTGAAGAAAAAGTGGTCATTTTATTACCTTAAACATGTAAGTAAAGGGGGTTTTCTAATACCCTTTGAACACATGTTATATGAATAGTTTCTTAAACGTGCACCCCCCGAGTCTTGTTGTAAGGCCTGATAGCTGTTGAGCATCACTTCCTTGCAGAATTTGACCACACCTACCAGCAACAAACTGCTAGTGACATAGTTGAGATGCAAGGAATATGATTTACACATACAAAGGCCATAAGTTTTGATCACTCAAAAAAACATATCTTCTCTAGGAGAGTTAATTGAAGCTTCCACCAACACATATACAAAGAAATGACATCAGATGCACCCTACATAACTGAAATGTCGGATGGTTGAATACTATGCAAGTTTCATTCTATACTTGCACTTAATTTTGAAAGAGCATGTGGATACAGTAGAGCAAGCCCAAAGTGATGATCTGTCTGTCAGGGGTGGCAAGTTGGTGCCTCATTAAAGTGGGTCCTTATAGGTTTTAAAGGGTGTAAAGCTTCCGGAAGGTGCTTTGCCTACAAGTGTCCTTCCTACCACCCCGTTTGATGATTTGCAGTATGTAATTCTCAACGATATCGTGGAGTTTTTGACTTGCGAGAGGACTATTGCCTTGCCATAGTGGCATAGAATCTAGAAGAGGATGATGCCATCATAGACCATGAACATGACAAGTACTCTTTGATAGATGCCCATGTGTCAAAAGGTGAGTTTGTAGATCCAGCAAGTGCGCTTTCAATGATCTACAATGATGTAGTCAGGTGTGAGGCGACACTTCCAGTGGAAGAAGAGTTCAAAGTAGTGCAAAAAAAGCTGGGAATAAAAAACATGGGAAAGACCAATCATCGGCTTCAACATCTAGGGCACCAAGCAAAACAGACAGTGTCGTTAACTTATGGAATGAGACACTACTTAAGGAAGATTAAAATTAGAAGGTGAAGTTTTCTTTTCTTCTGCAATTGTGTATGAAAATACTTCTTTTGTATTTAATAATATTTTCTACTAATTGCTTGCAATTGGTTGTTTATGAAAATAACTTCATTCATCATCCTCATGGGGGAGGCATGGGAGACTTAGGAAAAAAATTCTCCTTCAGCCCCCAATATTTGAAGAACTTTAGCTATGCAAGTTTTTTTGTCTTCCATTTTTCCTTCTCCAATGATAACATTGAGATACCTCCAATGACCTTGAAGACCCTATCAAGATATCCAGGAGGCACCCTTATAAGATGGAATACATACAAGATTATTCTTTTGGAGAAGAAAGCACGAGAAGCAAGCATCATTAACAATGTTCAACCAAGGACCAGGTGTGTATGGCTTGTGGAGTTGTTATTTTTGACACAAGCAACATATATTCTAGCATGAGGAATCACATACCTTGGCCAATTATTGGATTATGAAAAGCATGCTCTATTTTGCAATAAGTGACCATTCTTGGCTGCTACAAAATAAATCGTTCATGTTGAAATAGAGACTGGGACAATAGTGCCCGACCTAAATGTGCCATCTGCAAAAGAAGCTACACATGTCATTTCTATCAAGAGACTAAGGCAAGAGGAGGAGAATCACTCACACAAGGCCAAAAGTCATGAATACTTTGTGACATTTCTAGAGGAAGAGGACTACACAAGCTCCAATGTATATTTCTAGTGCAAGAAAAAGGAATATATCGTTTTTCTTGTTTTTTTTGTTTGTTGTAAAATTAATAACAATGTTGAAAAGTGAGATTACATCGTTATTGAATGATATCAAGAGTTCTTGTAGGGACTTGCTATTTTTAAGAGCTCTTAGACAACTTCTGATGGAGTTTTCCAAATCTTTCCCATGCATTCTTTTTGTAGCCACCACTCTGTATATCGTATTGCAATAGACGATGCCTCTCATATTTCCTTCCTTTGTATTTTTCTTGCCAATCTCAATGCAAATATGGAAGACTTGTGGAAGGTCTCTAAAGCCTCTTTAAAATGTGTATAGTCAGAATCCCTCCATATACTGAGCTCACATAACTAGAATATTGCATCCAAGCTTTTCCACACATTTGCCTTGCATCATTGTCTGCATGGTCAACCACTGCATTGTGCAGATTTTTCCACCTATTGTATCTCAATGCTTGCCTTGCTCATGCACTTTGACTTTACACTGTCTGCCACTTGTCAGCATTGATAGGAAGAGCCGAGCTTTCACACCACCAATAGAGAGACTCTTTGGAACGTCCCAACCATTCTTAGACCTCTTCTCATATTTCTCTATCTTTACATGCCCTCCATGTAGGCCCATATTTGAGAAAAATGTCTCCTGAGACAAGATAGACCCTTATTTTGTAGGTGGGAGCCGAGTGGTCCAAGTCAAACAAAAGTAGAGAAACATGAGTTTCTCACTGATCCCACAAAGTGCATACATCGTGTATATGTGAACCCTAGCTAGTGGGATGTCCAGCACCACCCGAAAGTTAGGGTCTTGCAGGTGCCTGCCCACTGCTCTCCTTTAAGACCGTTTGTGAAGGTTATGGAGTCCTCCCATGTAGTACAAACAAGGTCTTTTTCTTGTTGCTCCTTTGAGACGTTGTACATACACTTCAAGGTCTTCAAATCTCCAACCATATGCCACTCCACTGTGTAAGATCCCATGCATAAACATCAAGTGTCTTTCCACTTCTCTGGTCACTTATTACTTCAGGGATGCTTTTTTGATGAAAAACTCAATTCAGTATATCAAAGGTCTCTACAGGCAAGAGCAATAGACAAATTTAGTGAGCTGAATTGTCCAGGATAATTGTTTTGTTAGCACACCTTGAATGTGGCGAGTAGGAATATATGTTATTTTTAGATTACACGCTAAAGTTTCTAGATCATTAGCTGCAATGCTTTCATCTAGTGCTCTGCTCTTTAGTGTTATTGTAACTTGCTCAATTTTACTCTCCTTCATAAGCTCACTCATCTAGTTTATTTAAAACCTTAATAACACCATTGCATTCTTGGGGAGTAACTTCAAACATCTATACAATGTATGTCTACAAAGTGATCAAATCATAAAAAATATTGTTGTACCTTTCATAAACCACTTCCTCCACTGATGGTGATCTATATGTTGATTGAATGTGGAAAGTGCTCCCTAGCATTTGCAACACCTCCTTGTTGACCTATTGTCTTGTCTTTTGAGTGGAGAAAGGGTTTGGTAGCAGTGTGTGCTTCAAGTGAAACTTCTTACCTTGTTTTTGGATGGAATTGAAAAGAATAAAATTTAGTAAGTTGAGTCCTCTTATAGTGTGAGAGCGTTGCCCATAATATTACATACCTAAAAATTATAGAATATCCTTTATTTGAAATACCAGCTTCATCCAAAATAGATTTAACATCCCATGCAGGAAGCTAATTCTCTTTCAAAATAGTATCAAGCTGTTTGGCGACAATCTTGCCATAACGCTTGTCATCTAATAGCCCAACAACATCTTTTCGATTCAATACAACGTTGCATTGAGAAACAAAGTGGGTGTGTTGCACTTGCCATCTTGCCCGGGGTGAAGCAACAATCTAGGTAAGCAAGTCAAGAGTAAGATACAAGACAAAGAGACTATGGAATTAGATGAGCTTTTTTTATGGCCTTTGTTGGGGTAAAGGCTCTACACCCTTTTCCCGGGGCAGGACGTTTGGTGTTCGGCCGCTCATCCACGTGTGTACATACCCTTATTCTTAGTATACATAAGAGTAAGGAGCTCCTCACTACTAGCTCCCTTGAGGTTGCTCCACCTTCACCATCTTGTGCTCCTCCTCTTCCCTGCATGCACGCATCCATGCACACGCACACTCACAAGTGGTATAGGAGCTTCAGTGTGACGAACCACGCATGCGACCACTTCTTGGTGACAGACACGACAGAAACAGAGCTTGGCCATGGTGGATTGAGCTCGACGATGGTGGATCCGGCTTGTCGGCATCGGATCGAAGCTCCTCGGCAGCACCAAACAGCAGTGGAAGCAACCGAAGGCTTGAGAGTCGAACATAGCAAGTAGAAAGTTGGGCAAAGGAGCTTGCTTGAATTTTATTGTACACACACATACACACACTTAATTGCAGCATGCTATCAGAGAACGGTTGAAGAGCTAAAAAAAATAAAACTTTTTTTCTAAAATTGAGCCTTACACACTTTTTGTGTGCAAAGGCATGCTCCCAGGAGGGCTTTCAACACCCTGACCCCAACTCTCCACCCCGCTTTGACACACCAACTCACACACATGTCCGAGAAAGAGAGAGAGAGAGAGAGAGAGAGAGAGAGAGAGAGAGAGAGAGAGAGAGAGAGAGAGAGAGAGAGAGAGAGAGAGAGAGAGAGAGAGAGAGAGATGTGAGAGCAAGGATTTTGGGTTTCAATGATCATTGAAGGAGTACGAGCGGAAGTGCGACGCGAGAGAGAGTGCGAGAAGAAGAGCACGACGATATGGTGAACTCGCTCTACTGTAATGTGTAGAGCATAGTGAGTTCTTATTAGGTTTTTACAAAAGAATATGTGTACATACCTCGCGGCCCCCCACTTACCTAGGCGACCACATTGGGCTTTATACCCCAACAACCTCCCACTTAAAGTCCAATGTGGTACTTAAGTGTGAGAGAAGCTACTATACAAGCTAATATACAAGAGATGTAGAGAAGTGATGTACTACCCTACACCTAACTGCTTGCGAAAATGCGCAAAGCTCTCTGAGGGAAGTCCTTTTGTAAGGAGATCAGCAGGATTTTCTGTGGTGTGAACTTTGACAAGCTGAAGTTGCTTATCCTCGAGCATTTCCCTGATGAAATGATACTTCACATCCACATGCTTTGTCTTTGAGTGATAAATTGGATTGCGAGCCAATTGTATAGCACTTTGACTATCACCATATAACACAGGCATCTCTTCTTTGATTCCCAAATCTGTTACTAGTCAATTAAGCCAAATTGATTCTTTGCATGCCTCTGATGCTGCAACATATTCAGCCTCTGTAGTAGACTGAGTAACACAATCTTGTAATCTAGAACGCCATGATACTACTCCACCAGCCAATGTAAAGACATACCCTGACGTAGACCTTCGGTTGTCTAAGTCACCTGCATAATCTGAGTCTGTAAAACCCTTTACACTTAGCTCCTGACTCCCATAGCATATACGCATACTCTTTGTAGCTTTCAGGTATCTCAATATTCCTTTCACTGCCTCCCAATGTTTCTTGCGTAGGTTTGACATGTATCGGCTTACTACTCCCACTGCAAATGCAATGTCTCGGCGAGTAGCAATCATTGCATATATCAAACTACCCACTGCAGACGCATATGGAATCTTATCCATTTCAGCCTGTTCTTCCTCAGACACAGGACAATCTTGTTCGCTAAGTTTCACATATTGTGGCAATGGAACACTCAATGCCTTTCCCTTCTCCATATTGAAACGTTGCAAAACCTTGTCAATATACTGTGTTTGAGATAACCAAATCAACTTCTTTGATCTGTCTCTCTCAATGCGCATACCAAGTATATGACTTGCCTCACCCATGTCTTTCATGTCAAACAATTTTGCCATCTTTGACTTCAAAGCTGAAATTTCTTCCAAGTGCTTGCCAGCAATCAACATGTCATCCACATACAAAATAAGGATCAGCCAACTGCCATCCTTAGCCTTCTTTGTATATAGACAGTGATCGAACTCACTACGTTTGTAGCCTTGAGAAAGCATAAACTTGTGGAATTTATGGTACCATGCCCTCGGTGATTGTTTTAAGCCATAAAGACTCTTTAACAACTGGCATACCCAATCTTCCTTGCCTTTCTCAACAAACCCTTCTGGCTGCTGCATGTAAATTTCCACATCTAAATCACCATGCAAGAACGCTGTCTTGACATCCATTTGGTGCAACACCAAATCTAATATGGCAACCAATGCAGGAAAGCATATCAATGTAGTCATTTTGACCACCGGAGAGAAGACTTCATCAAAGTCAATGCCTTGTCCTTGCTTAAAGCCCTTGGCAACAAGCCTTGCTTTGTACTTTGGCTGACTATCATGAGTGGTGATCTTATACCTGTAAACCCATTTACAGGGTAGAGCCTTTTTGCCCCGTGGCAATTTAACTAGCTTCCATGTCTGGTTTTTATGCAGAGCTGTCATCTCTGACTGCATGGACAATTGCCAATTCCCGGAGTCCTTCATTTGCACTGCTTCCTTGTAGCATGAAGGCTCATTGCAATCAGTCAACATGACATAGTTCATAGATGGAACAAACCTATCAGGATGTCGCGTGACACGTCCAGATCTACGCACAATAGGTGGCTCAAGCTCAGCCACAACTTGTGGTTCCACTCTATCCTGTCCTTGCTCTTCTTGAGCCCTGACATTTTGTCTTGCACGTGCAGGTCCATCTTCTTGGAAGACAACTCTTCTAATCTCCTCAACCCTCTCTGCTTTAGAATGATATTTGGATTCATTAAAGTGAACATCATTGCTGCAGACAACCTTTCTAGATTCGGGATCCCAAAGTCTGTACCCCATCTCACCAGAATTACCATAGCCTAGAAAGATGCAATTTCTACTCATTGGCTCAAGTTTGTTCCTAAATTCCTTTGGAACGTGAGTATATGCCTCACAGCCAAGGACTCTGAGATGCTTGTATGAGGGCATTTTGCCTGACTATACCATCTCTGGCACTGAATCCTCTTGCAAAACCTTGCTAGAAGATCTATTTACAAGATGAACAGCTGTTGATACAGCTGTGCATTAGACAACATACTTCTGACCTTCTCTTGTATGGTCCTATTCATCCTCTCAGCAACACCATTTTGAGGAGGATTGTAAGGAGCAGTAAGTTAACGTTTTACACCTTTTGACTCACAAAAGTCCTGAAAGGCCTTTGAAACATACTCTCCACCATTGTCAGTGCGTAAGCATTTAAGCTTCTTGCCACTCTGATTCTCCACAAGTGTCACAAACGTTTTGAAAACACTAAACGCTTCATCCTTGTGCTTGAGAAAGTAAACCCATATTTTTCTCGAGTAATCATCTATAAATGTCATAAAGTAAGAAGCTCCCCCTAGAGATAGGTTAGGCATAGGTCCACACAAATCACTATGAACAAGTGCCAACTGTGTATCTCTTCTACTGCTTCTATGCTTATGTGGCTGCTGCGTTTGCTTACCATACGGACAATGTTCACAGAATTCAAAATCATTAAATGAAAATCCAGGCAAATAACCAGAACGAGACAAGATTTCCATTCCCTTCTTGGACATATGTCCTAACCGGCAATGCCACAAAGAAACGTTCGGCTGCTCGGTTACATTGATTACATTTTTAGAGACATTTGATACATAAATCATGTAAAGTCCTCCAGACTCTACTCCATGTGCTACTGTCATAGAACCCTTGGATATCTTCCACAGGTTCTGTCCAAAAATGGTGACGTAGCCAGCATCATCAAGTAAGCTTGTGCTGATCAAGCTCTTTGTAATTGCGGGGACATGTCTCACATTCTTCAGCGTGAAAGAAGAGCCATTCTGAAACTTCAATTGAACATCTCCAACACCTAAGATCTCACATGTCTGCCCATTGCCTAGCCGAACATGATCTTTAGTGGTCACATAAAAGGTAAACCACTCCTTGTTTGGAGACACATGAAGTGATGCCCCTGAGTCTATAATCCAGTCACTCAGTGCATTTTCATCAGATTCTGTAAGAAGAGTTGAGTCCATTGTATTTTTCGAGAAGTAGATGTCTCCTGACACTAGACTGTCATCCACTGCAACAGTGTTTGTCACATTTATTTCTTGAATCTTCACTGAGGACTTGTTCTTCTCACCATGGTCTTTAGCTTTCTCTTTGCCTTTTTCTGCTTTCCATTCTCTGCAGTCTCTTTTCATGTGACCCTTTTTTCTACAATGGTAGCATTCTATGTCACTCTTGCCTTTAGCACTGCGGGACTTGCTACGAGACTGATTCCTCTTTCCACCTTTGTACTTTTCTTTGGTCCTTCCGCTGACAACTAAGGCTGTTCCTTTGCCTTTGTCCATTGTCTTTCTATTGGTTTCTTCAGTAAGCAGACTTCCTTCTACACCTGCTATGTTCAAACCATCTGGAGGTGCAGAATTACTCAAAGCTGTGCGAAAAGTGTCCCAACTTTCCGGCAATGTGATCAACAGAAACATAGCTCTAACAGGTTCATCAAACTTGACACCTTGAGCTGACAATTGACTATAGATTGTGTTGAATTCATTCAGATGATTGGACATAGGTGTCCCTTCTTTCATGTTCAAGTCAACACGCTTCTTAAGCCAGTATACCTGTGAAGCTGTACTCTGCTTCTCATAAAGATCACTTAGCTTTAACCATGCTTGATAAGCCGACATCTCGTCTGCTACATTGAAGTAAACGCTTTCTCCCAAAGTTAGCATAATGGTAGAAAGTGCCAATTCATCCATTTCGCTCCATTCATCTTCGTCCATATCTTCTGGTTTTATCCCCTTAAGCTTTATAGGTTTTATCTGCTTCTTTTGTATCAACACGTGTCAAATCTTCTTCTTCCACAATGGGAAATTGGTTCCATCGAGCTTCTTGATATTGTAAAGAGCAGTGTCCAGTGATCCAGCCATAGCTACGCTTCACAGTTGTTTACTTTCCTGGGAAAAATTCGGCAGAGTTTCCCCTGTAAACTGACCTCTGAACCAATATCAACCTGTCAAATGAACCAAGAAAGCTTCAGATTCTGCAGAAATTTTGGCAGAGTCTCCCTTGTAAAATGGCTCTGGTGTACTAAAAACAGACCAAAAAATAGCTCAGAAAACCACTCTCTCTCTAAAACTGTAAGCTGTGGGTAAACCTGTCCTGCACATGTACTGTCTCTGACTGTCCTATCACTGTCCTGTAAGCATAGACTGCGACAATGCCTCAACGGTAGTAAAGCCCAACTGTCTAACTCACAGTTAATACATCCTAGCTGCCTATCTAAGGGTTCTCGAGGGATCGCTCCAAGACCTGTATAACCGAAAGGATCTCAACATTCGAGAATCCCCCAGCTCAATAAAACCTCACTCGACCCTCAACAAAGGCTGCAGTAAATCTGACAGTACATAGACTTCCCATAAGTCATACATCCACAAATTTCCCACTATATGCTGTAATCGTTGCGGCGGTTGTTTTCTGCATTACTCACAGCCAGCAAACCCTCAACAAACATACATCATCGTTGTCCCACGAGATTTGGGGCCGTGTCTTCGCCTGTCGAATTTCACTCCAATCTGAGTTGGTGACTCTAGCCTCCTGCAATGCTGCCCCGAGCCTCGATCTGAGCTCTCATACCAATTGAAGGATTACGAGCAGAAGTGCAACGCCAAAGAGAGTGCGAGAAGAAGAGCACGACGATATGGTGAACCCGCTCTACTGTAATGTGTAGAGCATAGTGAGTTCTTATTAGGTTTTTAAAAAAGAATATGTGTACATACCTGGAGGCCCGCCCACTTACCTGGGTGACCACATTGGGATTTATACCCCAACAACCTCCCACTTAAAGTCCAATGTGGTACTTTAAGTGTGAGAGAAGCTACTATACAAGCTAATATACAAGATATGTAGAGAAGTGATGTACTACCCTACACCTAACTGCTTGCGAAAATGCGCAAAGCTCTGTGAGAGAAGTCCTTTTGTAAGTAGATCAGCAAGATTTTCTGTGGTGTGAACTTTGACAAGCTGAAGTTGCTTATCCTCGAGAATTTCCCTGATGAAATGATACTTCACATCCACATGCTTTGTCTTTGAGTGATAAACTGGATTGCGAGCCAATTGTATAGCGCTTTGACTATCACGATATAACACAGGCATCTCTTCTTTGATTCCCAAATCTGTTACTAGTCAATTAAGCCAAATTGATTCTTTGCATGCCTCTGATGCTGCAACATATTCAGCCTCTGTAGTAGACTGAGTAACACAATCTTGTAATCTAGAACGCCATGATACTACTCCACCAGCCAATGTAAAGACATACCCTGACGTAGACCTTCGGTTGTCTAAGTCACCTACATAATCTGAGTCTGTAAAACCCTTTACATTTAGCTCTTGACTCCCATAGCATATATGCATACTCTTTGTAGCTTTCAGGTATCTCAATATTCCTTTCACTGCCTCCCAATGTTTCTTGCCTGGGTTTGACATGTATCGACTTACTACTCCCACTGCAAATGCAATGTCTCGGCGAGTAGCAATCATTGCATATATCAAACTACCTTCTGCAGACGCATATGGAATCTTATCCATTTCAACCTGTTCTTCCTCAGGCACAGGACAATCTTGTTTGCTAAGTTTCACATATGGTGGCAATGGAACACTCAGTGCCTTTCCCTTCTCCATATTGAAACGTTGCAAAACCTTTTCAATATACTCTATTTGAGATAACCAAATCAACTTCTTTGATCTGTCTCTCTCAATGCGCATACCAAGTATATGACTTGCCTCACCCATGTCTTTCATGTCAAACAATTTTGCCATCTTTGACTTCAAAGCTGAAATTTCTTCCAAGTGCTTGCCAGCAATCAACATGTCATCCACATACAAAATAAGGATCAGCCAACTGCCATCCTTAGCCTTCTTTGTATATAGACAGTGATCGAACTCACTACGTTTGTAGCCTTGAGAAAGCATAAACTTGTGGAATTTATGGTACCATGCCCTCGGTGATTGTTTTAAGCCATAAAGACTCTTTAACAACTGGCATACCCAATCTTCCTTGCCTTTCTCAACAAACCCTTCTGGCTGCTGCATGTAAATTTCCACATCTAAATCACCATGCAAGAACGTTGTCTTGACATCCATTTGGTGCAACACCAAATCTAATATGGCAACCAATGCAGGAAAGCATCTCAATGTAGTCATTTTGACCACCGGAGAGAAGACTTCATCAAAGTCAATGCCTTGTTCTTGCTTAAAGCCCTTGGCAACAAGCCTTGCTTTGTACATTGGCTGACTATCATGAGCGGTGATCTTATACCTGTAAACCCATTTACAGGGTAGAGCCTTTTTGCCCCGTGGTAATTTAACTAGCTTCCATGTCTGGTTTTTATGCAGAGCTGTCATCTCTGACTGCATGGCCAATTGCCAATTCCCGGAGTCCTTCATTTGCACTGCTTCCTTGTAGCATGAAGGCTCATTGCAATCAGTCAACATGACATAGTTCATAGATGGAACAAACCTATCAGGAGGTCGCGTGACACGTCCAGATCTACGCACAATAGGTGGCTCAAGCTCAGCCACAACCTGTGGTTCTACTCTATCCTGTCCTTGCTCTTCTTGAGCCCTGACATTTTGTCTTGCACGTGCAGGTCCATCTTCTTGGAAGACAACTCTTCTAATCTCCTCAACCCTCTCTGCTTTAGAATGATATTTGGATTCATTAAAGTGAACATCATTGCTGCAGACAACCTTTCTGGATTCGGGATCCCAAAGTCTGTACCCCATCTCACCAGAATTACCATAGCCTAGAAAGATGCAATTTCTACTCTTTGGCTCAAGTTTGTTCCTAAATTCCTTTGGAACGTGAGTATATGCCTCACAGCCAAAGACTCTGAGATGCTTGTATGAGGGAATTTTGCCTGAACATACCATCTCTGGCACTGAATCCTTCTGCAAAACCTTGCTAGGAGATCTATTTACAAGATGAACAGCTGTTGATACAGCTTCAGCCCAAAACCCATTTGGTAGTTGTGCATTAGACAACATACTTCTGACCTTCTCTTGTATGGTCCTATTCATCCTCTCAGCAACACCATTTTGAGGAGGATTGTAAGGAGCAGTAAGTTAACGTTTTACACCTTTTGACTCACAAAAGTCCTGAAAGGCCTTTGAAACATACTCTCCACCATTGTCAGTGCGTAAGCATTTAAGCTTCTTGCCACTCTGATTCTCCACAAGTGTCACAAACGTTTTGAAAACACTAAACGCTTCATCCTTGTGCTTGAGAAAGTAAACCCATACTTTCCTCGAGTAATCATCTATAAATGTCATAAAGTAAGAAGCTCCCCCTAGAGATAGGTTAGGCATAGGTCCACACAAATCACTATGAACAAGTGCCAACTGTGTATCTCTTCTACCGCTTCTATGCTTATGTGGCTGCTGCGTTTGCTTACCATACGGACAATGTTCACAGAATTCAAAATCATTAAATGAAAAGCCAGGCAAATAACCAGAACGAGACAAGATTTCCATTCCCTTCTTGGACATATGTCCTAACCGGCAATGCCACAAAGAAACGTTCGGCTGCTCGGTTACATTGATTACATTTTTAGAGACATTTGATACATAAATCATGTAAAGTCCTCCAGACTTTACTCCATGTGCTACTGTCATAGAACCCTTGGATATCTTCCACATGTTCTGTCCAAAAATGGTGACGTAAGCAGCATCATCAAGTAAGCCTGTGCTGATCAAGCTCTTTGTAATTGCGGGGACATGTCTCACATTCTTCAGCGTGAAAGAAGAGCCATTCTGAAACTTCAATTGAACATCTCCAACACCTAAGATCTCACATGTCTGCCCATTGCCTAGCCGAACATGATCTTTAGTGGTCACATAAAAGGTAAACCACTCCTTGTTTGGAGACACATGAAGTGATGCCCCTGAGTCTATAATCCAGTCACTCAGTGCATTTTCATCAGATTCTGTAAGAAGAGTTGAGTCCATTGTATTTTTCGAGAAGTAGATGTCTCCTGACACTAGACTGTCATCCACTGCAACAGTGTTTGTCACATTTATTTCTTGAATCTTCACTGAGGACTTGTTCTTCTCACCATGGTCTTTAGCTTTCTCTTTGCCTTTTTCTGCTTTCCATTCTCTGCAGTCTCTTTTCATGTGACCCTTTTTTCTACAATGGTAGCATTCTATGTCACTCTTGCCTTTAGCACTGCGGGACTTGCTACGAGAATGATTCCTCTTTCCACCTTTGTACTTTTCTTTGGTCCTTCCGCTGACAACTAAGGCTGTTCCTTTGCCTTTGTCCATTGTCTTTCTATTGGTTTCTTCAGTAAGCAGACTTCCTTCTACACCTGCTATGTTCAAACCATCTGGAGGTGCAGAATTACTCAAAGCTGTGCAAAAAGTGTCCCAACTTTCCGGCAATGTGATCAACAGGAACATAGCTCTCACAGGTTCATCAAACTTGACACCTTAAGCTGACAACTGACTATAGATTGTGTTGAATTCATTCAGATGATTGGACATAGGTGTCCCTTCTTTCATGTTCAAGTCAACACGCTTCTTAAGCCAGTATACCTGTGAAGCTGCACTCTGCTTTTCATAAAGATCACTCATCTTTAACCATGCTTGATAAGCTGACATCTCGTCTGCTACATTGAAGTAAACGCTTTTTGCCAAAGTCATCATAATGGTAGAAAGTGCCAATTCATCCATTTCGCTCCATTCATCTTCGTCCATATCTTCTGGTTTTATGCCCTTGAGCTGTATAGGTTTTATCTGCTTCTTTTGTACCAACACGTGCCAAATCTGCTGCTTCCACAATAGGAAATTGGTTCCATCCAGCTTCTTGATATTGTAAAGAGCAGTGTCCTGTGATCCAACCATAGCTACGCTTCACAGTAGTTTACTTTCCTGGGAAAAATGCGGCAGAGTTTCCCCTGTAAACTGACCTCTGAACCAATATCAACCTGTCAAATGAACCAAGAAAGCTTCAGATTCTACAGAAATTTTGGCAGAGTCTCCCTTGTAAAATGGCTCTAGTGTACTAAAAACAGACCAAAAAACAGCTCAAAAAACCACTGTCTCTCTAAAATTGTACGCTGTGGGTAAACCTGTCCTGCACCTGTACTGTCTGTGACTGTCCTATCACTGTCCTGTAAGCATAGACTGCGACAATGCCTCAACGGCAGTAAAGCAAAGATGCAATCCCAACTGTCTAACTCACAGTCAATACATCCTAGCTGCCTATCTAAGGGTTCTCGAGGGATCGCTCCAAGACCTGTATCACCGAAAGGATCTCAACATTCGAGAATCCCCCAGCTCAATAAAACGTCACTCGACCCTCAACAAAGGGTGCAGTAAATCTGACAGTACATAGACTTCCCACAAAGTCATACATCCACAAATTTCCCACTATATGCTGTAACCGCTGCGGCGGTTGTTTGCTGCGTGACTCACAGCCAGCAAACCCTCAATAGACATACATCATCGCTGACAATACATCCCATGTGGAAGTACCTGCAATGTCAGGATGAAATTTGGAATATCAAGCAGCAAACACAAGCTACCTAATGAACTAGTGGATGTCGCCTATAGTCTTTGTGTAGATGCGCCCGTGTCGTATGTGAAACGCCTCCAAGAACTGTGAGCCGTCCTTCGATGTGTAGACAGCCACAAATCAACACTCTGGGAGTGTCGATATCCTCAGCACCTGCAGTCGTAGGCCAAAAACCCCAAATTTGCAGAGTCGGATCTACACCTGCTGAGACCACGTAGTCAAAAATGGCCTGCGCAGACCTTTGTTAAAGCCGAACGGTGGCCGAGATGACCTTAGAATGAAATTATGACAACAACAAGGCCTTTGGGCTATCCCACGAGATTTGGGGCCGTGTCTTTGCCTGTCGAATTTCACTCCAATCTGAGTTGGTGACTCTAGCCTCCTGCAGTACTGCCCCGAGCCTCGATCTGAGCTCGATACCAGTTGAAGGAGTACGAGCGGAAGTGCGACGTGAGAGAGAGAGTACGAGAAGAAGAGCACGACGATATGGTGAACTCTCTCTACTGTAATTTGTAGAGCATAGTGAGTTCTTATTAGGTTTTTACAAAAGAATATGTGTACATACCTGGCGGCCCGGCCACTTACCTGGGCGACCACATTGGGCTTTATACCCCAACACTGGATCCTTTCTTCCTCCGACTCTTGTAACCCTCTTTGAAGTAGAAGGACCTGCATCTCCATTCTCACGTCTACGCTTCTCTTCCTTAATTTCTTCATTGTTATACCATTTTGCAAGATAGGCATGCACTGATAAAGAGTCCACAGGGTCATCCCAACCTATTATATGGCGTATGCAATAACCAACTTCATTTAATACTTGTTTAGTTACCTTCCCTTTTTGGCTGAGGCTACTGCATATGGCCACAAGCTGTCAACCTCCTCAAAAGCATCGGAGTAGACTTTAATGCTTTCTTTGGAATGAGCTCTATCTTTGCCCCATAGGTAGCAGCCTCCACTGCAGAAATAGCATGATTGGTCGCCATATCATCCACTAACTTCCGCAAACCTCCTTTTCCAAAGTTAGTTCCTAATGGCATACCTGTCTCCCGTAGATGGATCTTGCCATCATTAAAAAACACAAGGTCACTTTTTAAGGCATCACTAAATCTATCACAATCCCTTCTGCCATGGTCTGTGCCATCACACCATATGCATCTGTGCAAAAATCCTTCTTTGCTTTGGGATTTTTGTCATGCAAGTTGTCCTTTCTCTTCAAGCCTTGTTAGCTTTAGCTTCATTTCTTGCATGCCCTTAACAAGCTCATCAAGCATTGAATTATCACCTTTTGGACTCACAAGAGTAGGCTTTGGTGGAATCTTTGAAGTGCTAGGAGGAGAGGTAGTACCATTCACCGCCATTGTTTCCCTATGAGGTTGCCTCTTAGCAAGCAATGAGACTGCGTCCGCAACCTTTTTTCACTCATCCTTTAGACCTTGTTCTTTATTCTTGTCTTCAAGGAGTAGCTCTAGCTTTTCTTGGAGGTCATAACCTGTAGCTGGAAGGAACAATTCGGTCTTTTCACTATCCAAAGTAGCCCGATTGTTCTTGACATTTGAGCATAGCGCCGCTCAAACTCTCTCAACATTTCGGTGATGGAAAGTCCTTCTTTGGCTTTGCAACCATTCCAAGAAGGTCCTTTTGTAACCCTTTTAGAGTCCTACATGAAGTATTCCTCCTTTAGGGCTAATTTAAATTTCTCCCAACCTTCTCCATGCTCCTTCTGATTCCCCTTACATGGTCTCTAATCTCGGGGACCACAACAAGCTCAAAACTACAAAATCATGTCCACCTCTAGAACTTGTTGTAGCTCCATCTCCTTTACATAACCACGAAGAAAATTTGTGATATATTTACCTTCAAATTGGTCCATTTTGTTCACAATAGCTTGAAGGGATTTTGTTAGCGGTTGGACACACCCAACGGAGGATGATTGCTCGGTGGGATACTAATTTCCTCTGTAATCATTCCTTAATTGAGAAGAAACCACCATTTCACCTTTGTAAACAGTGGGGCTTGCAGAAGCTTCCAAAATGTATCCCATTTTTGACATTTAGACTTAGTAAATGGTTAAATTGGAACATTAGGGTTTGAGATTGTAAGGTATTTATACCACTTTTGACCTTAATGCAAAAAACCCTTTGTCATGTTTATACGTTTTGTCTGTGTGAGTTGAGCGTACTCTGTGTACGAGAGAGAGTGAGAGTTTATCTGGACGCTACGCACACACTGGTGGTCGAAATTAAGTGCAAAGAAGTGCAGTGTGTTTCCCCCGAAGAGAGCTACGCGCCAACACCCACATTACAGGTGTACGGCCCTGTTTTGCGAGATCAATCCACACGCTACATCTGGTGATTCGGTGAGAATACGTTGTCCGTTTTTGCATTTCAACATATCCACACGTTCGCAATGAGTAGAGCTACACATTAGGCACTTTAGTTTTCAAAATTGATGACCTGCAAAAACCTGTCAGACATCCTACGTGATTTTGCACCGGGTGTTTAGGGTTGGGGTTTTGAGTCACGGACCTTAAGGAGAGAGACATATTGGTGTTAATAGAGTTTCCTTCAAGTTCCGTAGCATTTCGAGAACATTTGATGGGTATTTGGCTCTTGAAAGCGTTGTAGGAAATCTCCTCTTGTGTACTCTTGAAGGCCGTAACTTAGACATTGGGTAGAGACCTCTGTAGGAAGTAGTCAATAGTCGGTCGAGTGTAGGTTGACACCCTATTCTTGCTTCCACGCACCTGTAGGTCAAGCTTCGTCCTTAGCTGACAAATCTTGTTAGTTGAGTTCTCGCTGTGCTGACGTCCGTCGCGGCGTATCCACCAACATTGGCGGCCGCTGCCGGGGACGAAAACCCTAGGTAGGTGACTGAGACTAGTCCTTGAGTATAGGGATTCTCTGGCTTTCCAGAGTGTTATTTACATTTAGATAGGATCAGAGGGTGGGGGACTCTCTAGTTCTTAGGAAGAGTCTAGGGAGCAAGTGTCTAACCTAGATCCTTCGACTTAGGTAGTATTAGATAGGAGAGTAGGAGTTGGAGTGGTAGAGGTGGTGAAAGGATAGCTTGAGAGTCGGGGGAGGCTAGGAAGCAACCGAGACACCAAAATCACCATCTCACATGATGAGCAGTAGTAGGGTAAGTAGGACATCATGATTTATGATCTGGAGCACTTCATGCATGTTATATTTGTTGTTAGGCTCATCAAAGAGCTGTAAAAGACGGAAAAGAGTGTTTAGAAGCTGAATTTAAGTTCAAAAGTTTCTGTGAGTATTTCTGAGAGAGTTGCAGAGCATAGGGAGTACTTCTGTCAGAAAAAAATTAAATTTTAAGATAGTAGACATCCTACACGTATCATGTTTCCAGGGGGGTTTTAGCAGGGAATCTGGGGAAACTGAGGTCACCTGTGTGTTTAGAGGGTGGATTTCACCCTAGTAACATATAGACTTGAGTGTTTTTCCCTTACTGGATTGCCCAAAAGCTAAAAGGCGAACTCAAAAAACGTAAAAGTTTAGAAAAGGTTTAAATTGAGAGAAATTTGCATATTTTTGCACTTGTAAGGCATATTGGCACTTTCTGAGACCATAGGGAAGGCAAAGTATCACTTTAGTCTGAGAAAAGGAGCAGCAGACATCCTACGCATAGGATGTCTCCAGGGTGTTAGGTAAGAATTTTGAAAATCTGAGTTAACCAATGTGTTTAGAAGGTAGCATTTACCCTATATTCACTTGGAAAGGGGAACTTGACCATATCTTGACAGGATAAGGCCAAAAGACGGAAATTTCCAGACATCTTACCCAAATTGGTGCCAAGGCATTATTTTAAGACCAAAACCATAGGATGTCTTCATGAGCATGATCTACATGATTTATTGAGAGCATGAGAAAGGTTTTATCTCAATTGGGTGAGAAATTTGGGTTTTAAGCAGACTTTAGCATTTTTGACTGAAAAAGGCTAGAATAGCTAAATTTCGGGTCTTTTGAAATCCAAACTAAAATCTAAGCATAGCATTCGGTTGCCGACATCAAGGGGAAGCTGTAGCTCAAGTTTGGAGTGAAACAGAGCACTTAGACATCCTACGCGTAGGATGTGTTCACAATGATGTGGCACTCCAAATCTAACTGTGAGCATACCAGAGTGATCAGTACCTTAAGAGGAGTCTGTGGTTTGAAGTTAAAGCAATTTTGATCGGTTAGACATGCTATGCGTAGTATGTCTAAGGCATGATCTTGAAGTCAAAATCTGATTGTGGACATAGCAAGGTATTGTATAGCCTTAGGCAAGCCTTCTAGTCAATTTTGGTCCAAATTGGAGTTGATTTGACTGGTCAGATCAACATTAGGCTGTTGGAACAGATTTCTGATCAGTTGACCAGCTTATAGGTGTCCAAATCAAAAAGTGAAAACAGTTGTGGACTCAACACATCAAGGGGAATCTATAGTGTAAATTTCAGCCAAAACAGAGCAGGTAGACATGCTACGTGTAGGATGTCTACAAGGTCTTATTGAAGTCAAAATCTGACTGTGGACATAGAGTGATGTTACAATTGACTTAAGAGTTCCATAACTTCTTTCAGAAGTGAAATTGGACCTTGTTTGACCTTTTGGCGGAGCAAAGACGAAATTAAGACTTTACCTCTAGACTGATAAACACTTGGGTGGTGTATTCCAGATTAGCAGACCTAATCAAGAACATCCGAAGTGTATAGAGTACAATAGTGGTTGAGGTTAACCCTCCAGTTATACCAATCATTACTAAGACCACCTCTAGCGGTTAGATGCTTTGATTCAATTGCCGAAATTAAATTCTTGTGTACAGGTATATTCAACGGGCAAGGCAAGAAGTTGTGCGGAAACTGATCCCTTGCCAGGTGAGTGGTTGGATTTGTGATAAATTGCATTGCTAAGTTTAATGAATTTAAGATCAGGAAGACACATTTCTAGAGACCAAAAAGTGATAGGTGATTAGGGTAGCTTAGTGTCCACTGAGGAGAGTGTAACTCAGGCAAGGCTAGATCCATTAGCACCGATCATTGAGGAGGGTAGTGATACTGACACTTCATCAGATAAGTCCTTCTTCATGATGGGTAGTCAACAGCGAGGAGGTTTCTTCGGTGAAGGACCAATGCTAGGAGGAAGTACCTCCCAAAACCCTTTGAACGATGCCAAGTTCACTATAATCTTCTTAGAAGGAAAAAACTCTAGGGGAGCCCTAGTTTATTCTGACTATTGGGGACACAAGTGTATTTGTATAGAAGAAAGACCTTGTCAAAGACTGGAGATAATTCGAGTCTATGATGATGGAGATAGATTCCGAGATGAAAAGGGGAACAACTATCTGATAGTTAGTAACCCTGAGGATTACAACAGATATGGAGATAATGTGGAAAAAGGAAAAATGGTCTCACAGGCTGAAGATCCGCCTCCAAAAATTGATCGACTTGGAGCTCTTTTTATGTATGATAAAAAAACAATCAGGGTCTCTACCTATAATGAGAATGTGGAAATTTACAAGCATGAGAGCGAGGGAGTAGTCTCTTATTTTTTGAAGGAGTACGAGCGGAAGTGCGACGCGAGAGAGAGTGCAAGAAGAAGAGCACGACGATATGGTGAACTCGCTCTACTATAATGTGTAGAGCATAGTGAGTTCTTATTAGGTTTTTACAAAAGAATATGTGTACATACCTGGCGGCCCGCCCACTTACCTGGGCGACCACATTGGGCTTTATACCCCAACAACCTCCCACTTAAAGTCCAATGTGGTACTTTAAGTGTGAGAGAAGCTACTATACAAGCTACTATACAAGAGATGTAGAGAAGTGATGTACTACCCTACACCTAACTGCTTGTGAAAATGCGCAAAGCTCTCTGAGGGAAGTCCTTTTGTAAGGAGATCAACAGGATTTTTTGTGGTGTGAACTTTGACAAGCGGAAGTTGCTTATCCTCGAGCATTTCCCTGATGAAATGATACTTCACATCCACATGCTTTGTCTTTGAGTGATAAACTGGATTGCGAGCCAATTGTATAGCACTTTGACTATCACAATATAACACACGAATCTCTTCTTTGATTCCCAAATCTGTTACTAGTCGATTAAGCCAAATTTATTCTTTGCATGCCTCTGATGCTGCAACATATTCAGCCTCTGTAGTAGACTGAGTAACACAATCTTGTAATCTCGAACGCCATGATACTGCTCCACCAGCCAATGTAAAGACATACCCTGACGTAGACCTTTGGTTGTCTAAGTCACCTGCATAATCTGAGTCTGTAAAACCCTTTACACTTAGCTCCTGACTCCCATAGCATATACGCATACTCTTTGTAGCTTTCAGGTATCTAAATATTCCTTTCACTGCCTCCCAATGTTTCTTGCCTGGGTTTGACATGTATCGACTTACTACTCCCACTGCAAATGCAATGTCTGGGCGAGTAGAAATCATTGCATACATCAAACTACCCACTGTAGACGCATATGGAATCTTATCCATTTCAGCCTGTTCTTCCTCAGACACAGGACAATCTTGTTTGCTAAGTTTCACATATGGTGGCAATGGAACACTCAATGCCTTTCCCTTCTCCATATTGAAACGTTGCAAAACCTTGTCAATATACTCTGTTTGAGATAACCAAATCAACTTCTTTGATCTGTCTCTCTCAATGCGCATACCAAGTATATGACTTGCCTCACCCATGTCTTTCATGTCAAACGATTTTGCCATCTTTGACTTCAAAGCTGAAATTTCTTCTAAGTGCTTGCGAGCAATCAACATGTCATCCACATACAAAATAAGGATCAGCCAACTGCCATCCTTAGCCTTCTTTGTATATAGACAGTGATCGAACTCACTACGTTTGTAGCCTTGAGAAAGCATAAACTTGTGGAATTTATGGTACCATGCCCTCGGTGATTGTTTTAAGCCATGAAGACTCTTTAACAACTGGCATACCCAATCTTCCTTGCCTTTCTCGACAAACCCTTCTGGCTGCTGCATGTAAATTTCCACATCTAAATCACCATGCAAGAACGCTGTCTTGACATCCATTTGGTGCAACACCAAATCTAATATGGCAACCAATGCAAGAAAGCATCTCAATGTAGTCATCTTGACCACCGGAGAGAAGACTTCATCAAAGTCAATGCCTTGTTCTTGCTTAAAGCCCTTGGCAACAAGCCTTGCTTTGTACTTTGGCTGACTATCATGAGCGGTGATCTTATACCTGTAAACCCATTTACAGGGTAGAGCCTTTTTGCCAATTGCCAATTGCCAATTTCCAATTCCCAATTGCCGGAGTCCTTCATTTGCACTGCTTCCTTGTAACATGAAAGCTCATTGCAATCAGTCAACATGACATAGTTCATAGATGGAACAAACCTATCAAGAGGTCGCGTGACACGTCCAGATCTATGCACAATAGGTGGCTCAGGCTCAGCCACAACCTGTGGTTCCACTCTATCCTGTCCTTGCTCCTCTTGAGCCCTGACATTTTGTCTTGCACGTGCAGGTCCATCTTCTTGGAAGACAACTCTTCTAATCTCCTCAACCCTCTCTGCTTTAGAATGATATTTGGATTCATTAAAGTGAACATCATTGCTGCGGACAACCTTTCTGGATTCGGGATCCCAAAGTCTGTACCCCATCTCACCAGAATTACCATAGCCTAGAAAGATGAACTTTCTACTCTTTGGCTCAAGTTTGTTCCTAAATTCCTTTGGAACGTGAGTATATGCCTCACAGCCAAAGACTCTGAGATGCTTGTATGAGGGCATTTTGCCTGACCATACCATCTCTGGCACTGAATCCTTCTCCAAAACCTTGCTAGGAGATCTATTTACAAGATGAACAGCTGTTGATACAGCTTCAGCCCAAAACCCATTTGGCAGCTGTGCATTAGACAACATACTTCTGACCTTCTCTTGTATGGTCCTATTCATCCTCTCAGCAACACCATTTTGAGGAGGATTGTAAGGAGCAGTAAGTTCACGTTTTATACCTTTTGACTCACAAAAGTCCTGAAAGGCCTTTGAAACATACTCTCCACCATTGTTAGTGCGTAAGCATTTAAGCTTCTTGCCACTCTGATTCTCCACAAGTGTCACAAACGTTTTGAAAACACTAAACGCTTCATCCTTGTGCTTGAGAAAGTAAACCCATACTTTCCTCGAGTAATCATCTATAAATGTCATAAAGTAAGAAGCTCCCCCTAGAGATAGGTTAGGCATAGGTCCACACAAATCACTATGAACAAGTGCCAACTGTGTATCTCTTCTACTGCTTCTATGCTTATGTGGCTGCTGCATTTGCTTACCATACAGACAATGTTCACAGAATTCAAAATCATTAAATGAAAAGCCACGCAAATAACTCGAACGAGACAAGATTTCCATTCCCTTCTTGGACATATGTCCTAACCGGCTATGCCACAAAGAAACGTTCGGCTGCTCGGTTACATTGATTACATTTTTAGAGACATTTGATACATAAATCATGTAAAGTCCTCCATACTTTACTCCATGTGCTACTGTCATAGAACCCTTGGATATCTTCCACATGTTCTGTCCAAAAATGGTGACGTAGCCAGCATCATCAAGTAAACCTGTGCTGATCAAGCTCTTTGTAATTGCGGGAACATGTCTCACATTCTTCAGCGTGAAAGAAGAGCCATTCTGAAACTTCAATTGAACATCTCCAACACCTAAGATCTCACATGTCTGCCGATTTCCTAGCCAAACATGATGTTTAGTGGGCACATAAGAGGTAAACCACTCCTTGTTTGGAGACACATGAAGTGATGCCCCTGAGTCTATAATCCAGTCACTCAGTGCATTTCCATTAGATGCCGTAGGAAGAGCTGAGTCCATTGTATTCTTCAAGAAGTAGATGTCTCCTGACACTAGACTGTCATCCACTGCAACAGTGTTTGTCACATTTATTTCTTGAATCTTCACTGAGGACTTGTTCTTCTCACCATGGTCTTCTGCTTTCTCTTTGCCTTTTTCTGCTTTCCATTCTCTGCAGTCTCTCTTCATGTGACCCTTTTTGCCACAATGGTAGCATTCTATGTCATTCTTGCCTTTAGCACTGCGGGACTTTCTACGAGACTGATTCCTCTTTCAACCTTTGCACTTTTCTTTGGTCCTTCCCCTGACAACTAAGGCTGTTCCTTTGCCTTACTCCATTGTCTTTCTATTGGTTTCTTCAGTAAGCAGACTTCCTTCTACACCTGCTATGTTCAAACCATCTGGAGGTGCAGAATTACTCAAAGCTGTGCAAAAAGTGTCCCAACTTTCCGGCAATGTGATCAACAGGAACATAGCTCTCACAGGTTCATCAAACTTGACACCTTAAGCTGACAACTGACTATAGATTGTGTTGAATTCATTCAGATGATTGGACATAGGTGTCCCTTCTTTCATGTTCAAGTCAACACGCTTCTTAAGCCAGTATACCTGTGAAGCTGCACTCTGCTTTTCATAAAGATCACTCATCTTTAACCATGCTTGATAAGCTGACATCTCGTCTGCTACATTGAAGTAAACGCTTTTTGCCAAAGTCATCATAATGGTAGAAAGTGCCAATTCATCCATTTCGCTCCATTCATCTTCGTCCATATCTTCTGGTTTTATGCCCTTGAGCTGTATAGGTTTTATCTGCTTCTTTTGTACCAACACGTGCCAAATCTGCTGCTTCCACAATAGGAAATTGGTTCCATCCAGCTTCTTGATATTGTAAAGAGCAGTGTCCTGTGATCCAACCATAGCTACGCTTCACAGTAGTTTACTTTCCTGGGAAAAATTCGGCAGAGTTTCCCCTGTAAACTGACCTCTGAACCAATATCAACCTGTCAAATGAACCAAGAAAGCTTCAGATTCTGCAGAAATTTTGGCAGAGTCTCCTTTGTAAAATGGCTCTGGTGTACTAAAAACAGACCAAAAAACAGTTCAAAAAACCACTGTCTCTCTAACACTGTAAGCTGTGGGTAAACCTGTCCTGCACCTGTACTGTCTGTGACTGTCCTATCACTGTCCTGTAAGCATAGACTGCGACAACGCCTCAACGGCAGTAAAGCAAAGATGCAATCCCAACTGTCTAACTCATAGTCAATACATCCTAGCTGCCTATCTAAGGGTGCTCGAGGGATCGCTCCAGGACTTGTATCACTAAAAGGATCTCAACATTCGAGAATCCCCCAGCTCAATAAAACCTCACTCGACCCTCAACAAAGGCTGCAGTAAATGTGACAGTACATAGACTTCCCACAAAGTCATACATCCACAAATTTCCCACTATATGCTGTAACTGCTGCGGCGGTTGTTTGCTGCGTGACTCACAGCTAGCAAACCCTCAACAAACATACATCATCTCTGAAAATACATCCCATGTGGAAGTACCTGCAATGTCAGGATGAAATCTGGAATATCAAGCAGCAAACACAAGCTACCTGATGAACTAGTGGATGTCGCCTACAGTCTGTGTGTAGATGCGCCTGTGTCGTATCTGACACGCCTCCAAGAACTGTGAGCCATCCTTCGATGTGTAGACAGCCACAAATCAACACTCTGGGAGTGTCGATATCCTCAGCACCTACTGTCGTAGGCCGAAAACCCCAAATTTGCAGAGTCGGATCTGCACCCGTCGAGACCACGTAGTCGAAAATGGCCTGCGTAGACCTTTGTTGAAGCCGAACGGTGGCCGAGATGACCTCAGAATGAAATTCTGACAACACCGCGTCCTTCGACCATTCCCACGAGATTTGGGGCCGTGTCTTTGCCTGTCGAATTTCACTCCAATCTGAGTTGGTGACTCTAGCCTCCTGCAGTGCTGCCCCGAGCCTCGATCTGAGCTCTGATACCAGTTGAAGGAGTACGAGCGGAAGTGCGATGGGAGAGAGAGTGCGAGAAGAAGAGCACGACGATACGATGAACTCGCTCTACTGTAATGTGTAGAGCATAGTGAGTTCTTATTAGGTTTTTACAAAAGAATATGTGTACATACCTGGCGGCCCGCCCACTTACCTGGGCGACTACATTGGGCTTTATACCCCAACATTTTTGATTCAAAGAACCCTACCCAAATGAATTAAGCAAAGACAAGGTTCTTTACTTATTCTCTTATGAAATTGCTATGGGAAAGGATATCATTTTTGTTGACAGGTACGGGCGAGAATACAAACGAATTCTCCCAGAGGAGGTAGAAAAGGCAAGAGTTCCAGAAACATCAACATATGCCCCCGAAGAAGTACCAAGGTCCACCTATACCCCTAGCAAGTCAACAAATCCATTTTCAGAAGAGTACGAGACAACATCACAGTCTAACCGACAACAAACATTCAACTACCAGAACCAACAAGCAACCCAACCATCATTGCAGGCATGGCTTCAACAAAGTGCGACATTAGAACAAGACCAAAATAGATATGTTTATCTAGCCGCACGAGGGCTAAGAGATTTACAAGAACCACCACTCTATTCATGATATCAAGGCGAGAGTAAGCCAAAAACTCAAGAGTCGGCAGAGCCCGGAAGACAACCCATAGAATGAGTTAGAAGAGATGAACCACCTCTTGCAAGAACCATCAGAAATTATGGCTTAGGGGCACCTCTGGGAGAGGAACCCTCCCACTACCGAAGGCCAGAGGAGGTATATCGAGTAGGACGAGGAGAACCAATGATGAGATTTATAGACCATCGTAAAATTGGACCTTCTCAGGTGCAAAAATGGGTAAACAAGAAATACACGGGAAACAGAGATCCTAGGGATCATGTAGCAGCCTTTGTGCGTGTAATTAGAGCTGAAGAAGTTTTGGACTTCCCTACTCAATTTGTAGGGTTAGGACTTACCCTAGAAGAGGATGCCGCTACTTGGTTTGATTCTGTGGAGAGTAGAGACTTTGAGTCTATGGAGGAGGTGTTCGTCGAGTTTATTGAGGAATTCTCACAAAGGGGGATAGCTCATAATACAGTCTCACAAATCCATAAATTCAAACAGAAAGAAGGGGAATCTGTGCGAAAGGCAACCCTATGACTAAAAAGATATGTGAAGTTTTGCCCTATGGAAGAACTGCCAACTCAGTCCAAACTTATGCTTATATTTATTTAAGGACTGAGGAACGCAGATCTTCAGAAGCACACGACATTAAATGAGTTAACTAAGGAGTCTCTTTACCTTGTAGACAATTTTGCGGTCTACAAGGAGGGTGAATTCAAGGATCTTGATGACGATTCGTCCTCACAACAAAGTGGAAGCAAGTCCTCTAAGACAACACCGAAAGGAGAAGTAGCTGTAAGCCAGGAGCAGCTTGTGGAGGAAGTGCTAAAAAAAATTAATATGTATGCCAAGTCTCAGGCTAAGCAGTCGAAGTGGTGTGCTATTGAACAAAAATGGACAAACCATGTGATGGAGGAATGTTATTATAACAAAGGATATGTGAGAGAGCGACCATATGCTCCCCAAGCTCAGGTAGCATCTCCTCAACTTCCACCGATGCCTAGGTATCAAGCATGAAACCTACCAGCACCTGTAGGTGTTGAAAGACCACAACCAGCATTGGGGCAACAACCACCCCTATGAGGATTACGACCAAGCGGCATAAGATACACACCAATGGTAAATGAACTAGAAGAGAAGGATTTGGTACCTATGTATGCATATTACGAAGATTCCAATGGATATGCAGCAAATCATGTCTATTATCCACCGAAAGAACCCCCAACACCAGAACCTTGGAGCATGATTGGAAGTACAGGACCACCAAACAGCTGCATAGACAGTAGGAGAAGGAAAATACAACTTAGATGAATGAACATTGTTGTTCATAGCCAACGGAGGCATGGGCAGACAGAGACATGCGTACCAACAAAGAGGAGCTCAAGGAGCACCTCAACAGCCTAAGGGACCCTGCTACAAGTGGCGGAGATCATTGGTTAAGGGATTGTCCTCACGATGAAATCATTAGGGTCAACGTGTATTGCATCAAGTGTGGAATTTCTCACTTGATTCCTGATTTCCCTAAGAACCCGAGCAGAGGAGAAAAAACTACTTTGAACATGCTGAAAGCAGTGCCTTCTAGTGGAGGGTCAGAAAACGAGACAGTAATACCTATTCAGGAAGTGACACGAGCCCAAGCTCAACGAATGACAAATGAACCCACAATTGAAGAGCCAAAGACAGATGCCCCAAGTGCAAAAATGAAAAATCAGAGAAGCACTTGGAAAGCTAGAAAGGCGCGTATGAAAGCCAGGAGAGAACGAGAGAAAATGGCTCTATCCGAGGAGTTAAAACACACAAAGGATAGATTGGAGCGGTTAGAGGATCTAACTAGTTTAAGTTCACACGCTGCTACAACCAAAGGAGCCAAGGAAAGAGTAGAACCCAAAAGTACAGGATCGAGAGGATCAGTGCTGGTAGAAAAAGTAAATGAGCAACTGGACACACTTTTAAAATCATACGAAGCCAGACTCAAGAACAACCAAACCCAAGAGCAAAGATGGATGACTTATCCATATGCAGAAATAGAAAAACAGAGGTTGGAAATGTGTCGAAAGATGATTGAAACAGCCCAATTCTTGATAGAAAATCCGCTTGGTAAACCTGCAAGTTGGCATGAGGTACCAGCTCCAGCCCCTATCAAACCAACTCTAGAGAAACAAGTAGACACAAAGGAGAGACTCACGACTGCCTCTGAGTCTAGGAGAGAACCTATCATAGTGCCAAATACAAAAGATGAGACAATTGATGGTTTCCAGCCTAAAACATTGGTAGAAATGGGTAAGGATTGTAACAGTCTAGATGACCTGTGGAAACAAATCCGGGAATCAAATGAAGCTAACAGGGTGAGCCACCGAATAAATAGCACGAGAAAGGAGAAAAATGAGATCTTACCTCCCATTGAAGAGTTTGAGACAAGATCAAAAATGAACTTTGACATGCATTTACAAGGGGGAGACCAGGGTTCAATTAGTTCGGAGCACAGCCAACCAAACTCACTAAAAACTCTACCCTCCTACCTAGGGGAATATGAAGCTAAGTTTGAGGTGAGAGCAATCCCATCTCAAAGAATTTCTTTCAATAGAGTGATGGATTCACTAGGGTTGATTGAGTTATTGTCCACCCCTGTGGCATGCACAATCACGTTAGCCGAACTCCTGAGGTTACGACCAAACATGTGGACCACCGTAGGCAAATGCTTAGAAAAATTTGGAGTAAAAGACCCTACCTCGAAACTTCAAGAAGGGAGAGAATTGGACAAGCCTCAACTAAACACGAGGCCAGTACCTTTAAATAAGATCGGAGAATATTGAGAGGGAGAAGATGGAAATACCACACGGAATAGTTTCCAAAGCTATTCTTGACAGTGGAGCGGGAGTCGCTATCGCCACCAAAGAAATCTAGAAAAAATGGGGAAACCCGGCTTTGAGAGCTACCATAATGAAATTGCAACTGGCACATGGGTTCATGGAAAAACCTCTAGGATTTTTAGAAAAAGTAATTGTCACCTCTTGCGGAATCAAGTATGAGCATACATTTGCAATAGTTGATTTCGACAAAAAGAACAATTACGAGATCATCTTGGGAAGACCATTCATGATACAATTAAAGATGGTCTAGGATTGGGGTTACGATCACATATACCTCAGGTGTGGGGAGACTACAACCAAAATATACCTAAAAGACCATAGTTACAAGGATCTGAACCAGACACCAGTGGAAGAGTTTGATTTAGCTACATTGGCAGGGTCCAAACCAGCATTGTTAGGGCAGGAAAAAGAGCTATGGATGTGCGGAGCTTCACAATGTGGGAGCTTAAAAACATAGGAATGCATCTTAGAAAGAGCTATTGAGGACAAGGATTACATTCTGGAACCTTTTCCCGAAGATGCCTTAGAACCTCTGGAATGGGAACACATACTAGCAACATTAGATGTCTGTACCATTACAGATAGCCCAACGACAAAATTTTGCGATAAGGATGGCTATGATGTGCTACCCTATTACATGGTGAGCCTTATACCAGCAGGAGATGAGAATGTAGACTCACCAGAACAAGAAGAGTTTTATGACTCCCTTGAGCATCTGGAATTAAGCAACGATGTAGATAACGAGTGTTCAGACAGCTCAAGCGAGCGTGGGGAGACAACCGCCGCGAATATCAAGTTTTATGATTTTGCAAATCAACACCCTAAACGCCAGGAACGCTATAGAAAAAAAAGAGCAAAAAACAAAATTAGAGAGAGCTTGATGCCCAGGATAAAAGATAAAACTCATTATCTAATGCTTGTCAAGGCAGAGGATTGTGTAAAAGACCAAATATCAGGAAGATTCTCAAGAGTTCGAAGGGAAAGGACACATGAGGAAATAAAATAAGCACGGAATACTAAAACAAAAACAAAATCAAGAAAATCTCAACAATCAAAACAGGAAAAGACAAAAGATCCAGAGTGGACCAAAATGGAGCGTAAAAAGAAATAACAAGAACTAAAACGGTCGTTACGAGAGGTATGGACTACTGAGGGAGAAAGTGATGGTCAAGAGGATTCAAAAAAAGGAAACAAGAATGTACCATCCCATTATTGAAAATTCACCATCCAAAACAGAAAAATCATAATGACACCACCAATTTAAGGAAAAGAATAAACCAAGAATCTTACGATGGGCCGAAAAATGCAAAACGAATAGACCTCGCTGCACCAGGCGAAGAGCCTCAGCCTGTCTATATATCAACAACTGATTTAGAGCCTGAAGAAGAAGAAAGGCTAACACAACTTCTCAAGAAGTATAAAGATGTGTTTGCATGGTCCTACAAAGACCTCAAAGGAGTTGATTGATCGACATGCCAACATACAATTCCTTTGAAATCAGATGCCAAACCTAGCAAATAGCGTCCTTACACATATAATGACACATTCGCTAAAGAATCAAAGAAGAGATTAACAAGCTAATGGATGTTGAATTCATCTATGAAATCGAGCATACACATTGTGGTTGTCGCCAAAAAGAACAGAAAGCTGCGTGTGTGTGCGTGAACCTCAAAAAAGTGAATGCAGCCACAATAAGGGATAATTATCCCTTGCCGATCACAGAATGTGTGCTTGAGAGGGTGGCAGGAAAACGGGCCTATTCCTTTTTAGATGGGTTTTCGGGGTATAACCAATTGGCAATTGCAATAGAGAATCAACACAAAATAGCATTTTCCACAGAGTGGGAAATATATGCGTATAGAGTTATGCATTTTGGCCTAACCAATGCCCCAGTTACCTTCCAAACATTAATGACTCATGCGTTCAAAGAATACCTGAGAATATTCTTAGAAATATATATGGATGATCTCTGTGTCCACTCTCTTATTCGAGAAGAATATATTGACCATTTACAAAAGGTATTTGAGAAGTGCAGAACATATGGAATCTGTCTCAACCCGGAAAAGTGCATTTTTATAGTAAGGCAAGGCCACATCTTAGGACATATTGTCTCAAGAAATGGCATAACCACTGACCTGGACAAAATTAGAGTCATAGTAGACTTGCCCAGGCCTACTAATGCCAAACAAGTACAATCTTTAATGGAACACTATGGATACTATCGAAGATTCATATATATGTATGTGGTCATTGCACAGCTACTATATCACTTATTAGTCAGTTTCGACTGGACTGAGGAGTGTGAAACTTCATTCCAAAAGCTTAAGGAAAAACTTGTATCAGCACTTATACTTAAAGCACCAGATTGGGAATTCACATTGATGCCTCTGCATACGCAATTGGGATTATTCTGGCTCAACCTGGAGACAGAACAATGGATTCCCCAGTTTATTATGCGAGCCGACAGCTAAATAGTACAGAAAAGAACTACACCACCACTGAAAGAGAGGGATTAGGAATGATTTATACTGTAAAGAAATTTCGGCATTACTTGCTTGCAAAGAAATTTGTGTTCTTCACTGATCATCAAGCTCTTTTGTATCTAGTAAATAAACCATGCAATACTGGGAGAATTGTACGGTGGTTTATTATATTGCTAGAGTTTGACTTCATAGTGGTATTAAAAAAGGGTAAAACTAATCTACGGGCGGATCATCTTTCAAGGCTACAAAATGGGGAATCTCCTGAAGGAATAGATGATGACATACCCGATGCTTATCTTTTCAATATTGAAATGATACCCAAATGGTCTCAGGAAATTGTTAGCATTCTTTTCTTTGGAGGCAGATTTGGTAACAAGGAAGACAGATCCAAACAACAAACATTTCGACAAACAAAAAACTTTCAGTTGATTGCAGGACGACTGTACCATCTAGGCTTGGACCAAATTCTACGATTATGTATAAATCTAGAGGAATTCGAGTATTATCTTGAAGAATCACACATCCAAGATTGTGCATTTCATTGTTCAACAATGAAAACACACCAAAGATTGAAACACTTAGGAGTTTATTGGCCAACTAGGTATGATGACACACATGCTTATGTTAACAATTGTACTATATGTAGTGCCAAACGACCGATGGATTACGTGACAATGTTTCAGGTAACCATTTCACCTGCATGGAGTCAATATATCATTGATTTCTTAACAACAAGGACATTTCCTAAAAACATAACAAAAGCGCGAAAAAGGGCTATAGAGTTGGAGGCTTGAGACTTTAATTTAATTGGAAATCAACTCTACAAGAGAGGAAAGGACAATCAACTTAGAATCTATGCAAGTGAAAGTGAATACCCGCTGATTCTAGAACACACACATGGAGGAATAAGTGGAGGCCATTTTTCAGGCGATAAGACGACAAAAATTGTCTTAACCGCAGGAATATGGTGGCCTACATTACACATGGATGCTGAGGAGTTTGTAAAGCATTGTGACGCTTGTCAGCGCACTAAGGTGCCGATAAATAGAGATGAGATGCCACTACGGCCAATGATGGGAGAATGGGCATTTGCAAAATGGGGAATTGATTTTGTAGGGCCTATTTCACCCCCTACATATCACACCCATACCCAATATATCATTGTGGCTACGGACTATCTCACAAAATGGGCTGAAGCCAAAGCAACACAAAAAGCAGACACAAGAAGCACTGCACAATTTTTGTATGAGAATGTTTTTGTACGATACGAATTACCAATAGAAATTGTCAGTGATCGAGGAACATATTTTCTTAATGAAGTCATTGAATATCTGCTAGAGGAATTCATGGTCATACATAGAAAATCTGCTCCATATCATCCAAAGGCAAATGGACAAGCTGAGGCCACAAATAAAACCCTATGTACTGTTTTGACTAAAATTGTATCAGAGTCAAGGACAGACTGGGATCAACAATTGCACTCAACACTATGGGCATACAGGGTAGCTTACAAAACATCAATTGGAACCACACCATACAACATGGTGTTTGGTCTAAACACTATATTACCCATAGAGTTTTTAGTTCCAACTCTACGAGTAGTGAAACGCTTAGAATGGACAGGCCATGAGCTCTCTTCAAGAATAGATGATCTGGAAAAGCTAGATGAACTTCGACTGAGAGCTATAGTTTTGATCTATGCTAAAAAGAGAAGACAAAAAGAGTTTTTTGACAAGCATGTGCATACGAAAGAGTTCAAAATAGGTGATTATGTACTTGTTTATACTTTGAAGAAAGAGGCCAAGAAACTTAAAAGGCGAGGAATAGGACCCTTTGTAATTAGTGACTTATCACAAAGTGGAGCTGTCAAACTTGCTACATTGGCAGGGGAAGAAATGCCAAATTGGATAAGTGGGTGTCGGTTAAAAAAGTATCATTTACCACTAACACAGGATATGCTTCAACAAATCCATCAAGAAAAACAACGGATGAAGGAGAAACAGAGGATACGAGAAGAAGCACAAGCAGAAGCAAAAGAACGCATTGCAAAAAGAAGGCTTCTATGACAAAAACAACAAAGTGAAACACCGTTGCGAATAAATGCTATTCAAGTAACGAATTTTAGTGAAGACACGGTGGAACCAATAATTGCAGTCAAAGTGGGTAGCAATCAAGTTGAATCGATGGCATTGCTTGATTCTGGAGCTGAAGAAAATATGATCTCTTACAAATTATATGAACAGCTCAAGCTCGAAGATCAACTACATTATACTCAACAAGTGCTGGAAAGTAGTAAATCACATTCGCTAGGAACATTGGGCTGGACAATATTGCATGTACAAATACATCAATATATTTACCCCCACAAGTTTTATGCGGTTGAGGATGTGAGCTTACTACACCCCATGTTGTTGGGACAACCTTGGCAGAAAGAGTATAATGTGCAGATAGATTGGAATTCGGATACAGTCAAAATTCAGCATGCACAAGAACAACAGGCGGTAGCCTTTTCTCAGCCAACCCGGAAGAACCAGATAGCACCACCATCACTGGATAAAGAACAAAAAGGATGGGTGCCAATAAAGCACAACACGATACCCATGGAGAACAACCAGGGAACTGACAACCATGTTCACTACAAAAATAAGACAACACAGACCACAGTGAATAGATCAAGTTAGCAACACGCAAAAAACAAGTATGGGTACGGAAGGATAGAGGCGACCTGGCATACAAACCACAATAAAACAGCAGAAGTCAACAGAAGAACACAGTTAAACCAGCAACCAAGGGAATAAAAAAGATATGGATCCCGAAGAGAATTCTCAGCAACCACTTAAATGTGACGCCCATTTGGATCCCCAAACCAAAACAAGAGGAACTCCCTTCAGTACAAGCAACACCAGCAGCCAGACACTCACTACATATTGAGTAGCGTTAAATGGTAACCTTGAATTTGAACTACATTTCTACTCAAATGTATATATTTTTTATCAAAGTTTTAACCTAGTGTTCATTCTCTCTTTCCGTAATAGCCTTTTTTCATACAAACACCTTACCCTTCTTAGATCTTTATGCATTTACATCATATTTCTCTCTTCATGCTAAATGTAAATAGTAAACTTAATTCTACCCTCCTAGTTTTTTTTACTACATATTCTTTTAACTAATTACCTTTACTAATTTAAATAGCTATCTACATCCCATAATTTGTAAATAAATAATTTATGGGCACTTATCTTACCCATCTTCTCTCAAGGGTAGGGTTAACCTTGTAGGCCTTCCCTTCCCCACCACTATGTGACCCAACTCTTGGATCATTTACTTGTGTTGGTCAACAAATCTTAAATATAATGTATATCCCCAATAAATCAAACTTTATTGGAGCCTATATCATTTGTTTAAGGTGGATTCTCTTTTGAAAAAAGCATGCTACACCTTGGATGCATGCTAAAGGACCCCCTACAAGGAGACTTGGTTCAAAAGGTGTTTTGGATGCATCTTGAACACCTTAGCTCGTGGGTATACTTGAGGAACACTCCAAAATCAGATTAAGCACTTTGAGAAGGTCAACTTTGCCTTTTACAGCACCCAATTCTGAGTTACAGGCTGAAAGTTATGGTGAAAACAAGGTGTTGCGGACACTGTTACTACAGGTCAAAGTTACAATCAGGTAAACCACAAAGGTGAAAAGTTTTCTTGACTTCTCCAACATTCTAAAATACCAATGGGGAGTTAAAAACCTCTTGCATGTGGAGGGGTCGGCTCAAGATGCTTCCAGAGACACAACAAACAGGATGGGGACACTCTGCAGGAGCCACTGAAGGGACATCATGGTGGGGCCCACATACATTATCAACCCTTATGGAGCCTCCACTACTTAAAAGGCTATTTTTAATGAAAAAATAAGTCCCTTATTTTCATAATTGAAGGAGTGGTCAAAAGGGAACCTAACTATGGTTAATTACCTACCCTAGTCAAGTTTAACCTAACCCAAGGTCTTGTACAACTATAAAAAGGCCCTTTGGCAAGCACAAAAATACACACACCTACTCCATTGCTGCAAATAAGCTCCTCTAAGGTTAGCGGCACCATAGAGAGAGCATCAATATGCTATTGCTACCATTCTCTTGCAAACATTTCTCTTACCATACTCATCCCTAAATAAGGATTGTAGATTCTATATGAGAGCAAGGATATCAAGTTCAATGATCTATCTCATGGTTTGATCAACAAATTGTTGCAATTGGGGTGTCGTCGTCACACTTTTGCTCTAAACGCATGTAAAATTGGTAAGCATATCTTGGCAGCTTCTCATATTTTGTGCTCATTGGGTTGCTTGTTTGTTGAGAAAGTTTTTTGTGCACCATGGTGTCTATTTGCTTGGCTTCTCTCCTTATGTTGTGTGTAAGTAAGTCTTGGGGCTGCATAGATGGAGAAGAGCTCTCTATGCATGCCGCCTTATGTGTGTAAGTAGTCTCTTCTTTTGGGAAAGGAAAGGAGTTGTCAAGTATTTGTGCATTATGGTGTTTTGAGTTTTGAGGTTTTGTGCTTGCTTTTCTTAGAAGTATATGAGCACTAATATGGTGAAGGTCAATCTTTGCATGTGAGTTTGTGCAGTGTTCAAAGGGATTGCTTAAGGAGTGTGTGTTAAATGGTTGAAGGGCATTTTGTGTTGAAGCACATAAGGAAGGTGTGAGTGTGTGTGTGTGTTGTATATGGTTTGTTTTGGTGTTGAGCCATCAGAGGATCACACCCACATTTTTGCTCACACTCATCATTTTGTAACCATTGATTGTAATAAATGTCTTTCCGACATTAATTTTGATTTGAGCCATTCATTAAGTAACGGGACTCAATTGAGTTTCCAGCTTGTAATCTCGAAGTAATTTCACTTGCTGATGTAATTAGTTAGAGATGTTCTCACCTCCAAGGCTGAGGTATATAAGCCAAAGTTTTTGTAACCTAAGGGAGATCTTTTAATCAAAGTGAGTTTTTTGGAGCGCCGTGACTGTGTCTGAGAGAGAGAGAGAGAGAGAGAGAGAGAGAGAGAGAGAGAGAGAGAGAGAGAGAGAGAGAGAGAGAGAGAGAGAGAGAGAGAGAGAGAGAGTGAGAGTGAGAGTCTTATCTACTTGCTACGCGAGCTACGGAGCCGCCATTGGAGAAGCGACACCGCCATTGTGTTAGCAACGGCGAGAGCTACGCACAGATACCAAGAGTGCGCGCTATCGGCTTCTATGTGTGGTAAGTTCCTACGAGCTTCGGTGTGAGTTTTCTTCCAACTCCTGTGTCGGAATTGAGCGTGCAGCATATCTATAGAACCACAACGAGTAGAGCTACACATTAGTACCATCGGGGTCAAGTTTTGATCACCTGTATTTTTCGGCTTGTCTTCATACACGTTTACCACACGGAGTGGTTATAGGTTGATTTTGCAGTTCAAGCCTTTAGGGTGTTGTTCTTACCTAGTGTATAGACTTCCCCTTGAGTTTGAGATCGATTCAATGATTCTAGATCTTGTTTCGTATAGCATTCGTTCGTAGTACGGATTTCAGTCACTTGCGTATTTTAGAACTTAGATTTGATTTCCTTAGTAGTGATTGTCATTAGAAGGTCGAGTAGGTGATTTGACACCCACCTAGTTGCTTCCATGCGCCTGCGGGTCAAGATCCGTCCTCGTCTGACAAATTCTGTTGTTGGTTGAGTTCTCGCTATTTAGCTTCCGCTAGCGGCGTAACCGCCTTAACATTTGGCGCCGCTGCCGGGGACGAGAGCCCTAAATAGGTGACCTTAGACTAATCCTACGAGGTGAGTCATATAAACTACTTTGTATACTTTAGTTAGAAAAGATCTAGGAGTGGTGGACTCCGAAGATCTCGAGAGATACTAGGAAGTGGGGTATTCCTGGGTCTTCCGTGTTGACAGTATTTTTAGTTTAGCTTAGATTTGTTTGTTGTTTTGTTGGTGTTGAGTAGTTGTTGATAGAAGAAGAATTTGCTAGTCCGTGAGTGGCAGTGGATCTCTTTAAAATCACAATTACCAAACCCATTTTATGATTAGGAATAGCTTAGGTAGGACTTCATTTGATCCTGATCTAGAGCTAGTAATCATTGGAGTATTTGCCTGATATGGTTGATTGCATGTTAGATCACTAAACCGTCGAGTTAGTAGTGAAACTTGTAATAAACAAAAGTCAAAGAAATTTTATGTGTATCTGGGAGTTGCTGAGCACTTGAGAAATCTTTGGGAAGGATTCTGTGCCAAAAAACTGGAAATCTGCAACTTTAGACATCATACGCGTATGATGTCTAAATGACCAAACAGAGACCAAAACAGAAATTTTGACTTTACCAGAGTGTTCAAAAGGGGGGTTATACCCTAATTTCAACTTAAAACAAGAGCATTAACACTCAAAAAAACCCAAAAAGACAAGTCGGAGTCCAAGAAACGCAAAGAATAGGAAATTTTGGATTCAGATCTTGTTTTTACATTCAAACCTGACAAAAACACTTGAAACTCAATTATAAACATTGGAGAAGGCTTAAAACCAAGAATAGTCAAAATCTGGGACAAAAGATATCATACGCGTATAATGTCTTTTAGCACATCCACTGCTTATTTTTGATATCTGACCTGACAAGATTGTTACAAACACTGTAGAAAGCATAAATATCAAGTCTTGACCCAAATTGATGAAAAAGACATCATACACGTATGATGTCTTTGACCAAATTTTGGACATATTTTGATACTTTGCCAACACAGATCCATTGTAATAGCTGTCTAGAGGTTATATTTCAAGTTTCATCCCATTTGGATCACAATTGACCCAAAACAAGTCAAAAGCGGAAAATTGCCAAGAAAAGCCTAAATTAGCCATAACTTGCTCAAACAGAGTTCAAAATGAATTTTGTGAGTGGACAGAGCATAAGGGGGCTACTGAGAGTGAGCATAACCAAAATAGTCCAAATCTGTGAAAAAAGACATCATACGCATATAATGTCTTTTTCAGCATAACTGCAGCAAAATTCTCACTTGATGAAACAGAAGTTGTCCAACTGACAAGATTAAACAATTGACCAAGTATCAATCAGTTTGGATCAATTCTGACCACAAAAACTTGGGAAAACAAATTGCCGAGACGGAAAAGTTAAAGTCCTTTAGGGGAATTGATGAATTTGAGATCGGGTAGGAATCTCCAGAATAACCAACCAAAACAAGGGGAACAAGCAAGTGTCATATTAACTGAGAGAAGTGTGAACCAAAGTTGGGTGCAACCATTAGAGCCGATCTTTGAAGGAAGTGTTTCTGATACTTCTTCGGAGAGATCTTACGAGATTTTCACCGAACACTTGGAACACTTGAACCTGAACAACAGAGAAAATATGGCAGCAGGATCATCAGTACGACAATGAGCAAGGTGCCAAGATCTACAAAGATGGAATGGACCGCTATTGTGTAAAGATAGAAGATAGACCTAATGAGTTCAAGGACTTAGTGCCTGTGAGCTATAGCGGAGATAGATATCTAGATGACGAGGGTACCATGTACTTGGTAGTCCTAAACCCTAACATTGTGGACAAGTGGGGATTGATGGGCACCAAAGCCAAAGTAGATGAAGAACTTGAGGAGAAAGCACCAATAATGAACTTCCCTGATGCGAGGTTAAGAAGAGAGAATGAAACTACAAGGATCAACACTGATAACATCTATGTGGGGCTATACAAATATAATAATGGGGAGCAAGATCTCTATTATAGATGTGAAGAACCCTACACCGGAGAGTTGACAGACCAAAAAAGACTTTATGTCTTTACCTACACAGAGGGATCGGAAGTGAAAATTGCCGCTTACGACAAGTATGGGAGGCAATACTCAACAATGGGCAAGAAAGAATTAGAAGGATATACATACTTTGGGGGACCACTACATCAGTATTATGTTACTTCTAGCTCACAAAGACCAGCACCAACAAATGGAGTGCAAAACCCAATGACAACAGGAGGACAAAGAACTCAGGCTGCTGACTCTTTCAGTCAACCTCAGTACTCGAAGCCCGGACCAATAGGATCATTACATTCCAGAGAGTCAATGGATACGAATCAAGGTAGTGCAGTTCCAATCCCCACATATACCACTCCAGGTCCAAGGTTCGAAGCGGAACCATCACATTTACCTCCTAGTAGTAGACTCAGGGCAGGGGAACCGACAAGGGTAACCCATGAAGTCCATGATGCTAGAGAAAGCTTTAGCCGGGACACAAGAGCAATGAGATTGGTAGCATACCATAGACGTATGAGACCATCTCAAGTAGCCAAGTGTATGCCAAAGAAGTATGGTGGTTTAGAAGATCCGTATGCACATGTGTCACTCTTTAAGCAAGTCTTAAGAGCTGAGCAGATAACAGATTTCCATACACAATACGAGGGATTTGGTCTTACTCTAGAAGGTACGGCATTGACATGGTTTCAACCACTGAACAGAGGGGGATTCCATGACATTGACCATTTGCTAAGAGAGTTTGCTGAGGAATTCTCAAAATGAGGGATTAAGCACAATACGGTCTCACAAATATATGCTTTTAAACAGAGAGAACACGAAAAAGTGAAGGAAGCTTCACTTCGCTTCAAACAATACATTGAGAGATGTCCAGTACGTGAACGACCACAAGATGACAGACTATCTGTTCTCTTTATTGAAGGATTGAGAAACGACACTCTCAAGAAGAACTTGCACTTGAAAGCTTGTACAAGTTTCGAGCAAGTAACGAGAGAAGCATTGTACTTAGTGGATAACTGTACGGTTTATGGAGAGCTGTCAGCGGATACAGATTTTGCATCCAGTAGCTCTTCCTCCATAGCAAGCGAGACTACCACTAAAAATAATGTTCAAACAACAACCATGCCAAATGTAGAGCAAATGATAGAGGATGCTCTAAAAAGGATGGCACCATACCAAAAACCATTGCCAAAACCACTGAAATGGTGTGCTATTGAACAAAAATGGACAAACCATCCAACAGAGGAGTGCTATTACAACAAAGGGTATGTAAGGGAGCATCAGTATGCACCTCCTGCTCAATTAGCACCACCTCAGGTACATCCAGTACCTCGATACCCAACGGGAAATGTACCAGGACCTATGGGGATAGAAAGGCCGCAACCGGTATTGGGACAACAACCACCCTTACCAGGAGCAAGACCAGTGGGCATTAGATATGCATCAACCTTAGAGAATCAGGAAGAACAAGCCTTAGTGCCTGTTCAAGCCTATTATGAAGAATCTGGTGCACACATGTCTCCAACTGTGTATTACCCACCAGAAGAACCCAAACAACCAGAACCATGGGGCATGATTGGGAATGTTGGAACACCAACAGTTACAAGTGCTTCTGATGAAGAGAGATACAATTTGGACGCAAGAACATTGATGTTCATAGCTCATGGAGGGTTAACAGGACAAAGACCATCCTATCCACAAAGGACGAATCAAGTGGGACCAAGACCAGCACTAGGACCCTGTTACAAGTGTGGAGGTGACCATCTGATGAATGTTTGTCCACATACGGAAATCATTAGAATTAACGCTTATTGCACTGAGTGTGGGGTTACTCACTTCATTGAGGATTGTTCAAAGAATCCAAACAAAGTGCAAAAGACGACATTGAATATGCTAGAAACTATTCCTACCAGCAGTGGGTCGAAAATGAAACTCTGATACCAACGCAAGTTGTTACTAGAGCTCAAGCTAAGAAAACCACTAGAGAACTTGAGAATGGAAAGTTAGCGACTGAAGTGGTTAGTCAAGGACCACGGAGTCAAAGAAACACATGGAAAGCTAGAAAAGCACTCATGAAGTTGAGAAAAGAACGTGAAGACGCTATTCTAGCTGAGGAACTAAAGCGAACTAAAGATAGATTAGAAAAACTTGAGAGTCAAAACGGGAAACGAGAGATGAGCCCGGAAAGAACAAAACAAAAGAGTATCAAAGAAACAACGAGCTTAAGCTCAGGGGGATCAGTGCTAGTCGACAAAGTACACGAACCATTGGACGCACTGATGAGAGCTTACGAAGCTAGGTTAAAGAACAACCAAACACAAGAACAGAGGTGGATGACATACCCAAACGCGGAATTGGAAAAGCAGACTTGAAATGTGCTAGAGAATGATCGAGACTGCACAAGCCTTATTAGAACCACCAAGAGAAACAATGAATTGTGGAACGGAAAACCCAAGTCAGCAAGAGACTATCATTTCACGGGTAGCTGAAAAAGACTCCCAGTGCACAAAAGCCTGAAGATACACACAAGGATGACCGCATAGTATTGAACACAACCGATCAGGAGATAGAGAGTTTTCATTTAGTCATACAGAGGATTTACGGAAGAGATGAGGATTACAATGAATTTTGGAAACAAGTAAGAGAGGAAAACTTTGCAAACGAGCTAAGTTGCCAAGCTAATCAGAAAAATTGGGAAAAGGACATCAGGAATCCTCCCATAGTGGAATTTGAGGCAGGATCTCAAGCGGACTTGGATCTGCAATCTTACTGGGGAGATGGGGGCTCTGTTAGAACAATGGAGAGCAAACCTCATTCACTGAATACCTTACCTTCATACTTAGGAGAGTATGAAGCAAAATCCGAGATTAGAGAACTTCCCTCACGAAGAATCTCATCAGAAAAAGTCATGGACTCGCAAGGATTGATAGAGATCTTGTCAACACCAGTGACATGCACTATCACTCTAGCTGAGCTTTTGAGGCTAAGACCACATATGTGGACCACTGTAGGAAAATGCTTGGAGAAATTTGGGATAAAAGACCCAACATCGAGACTGCAAGAGGGTATACAAGAGCTGAGCAAACCACAAAAGAACGCTAAGCCTGTACCCTTAAACAAGGTCGGAGAGTATTGCGAAGGTGAAGAGGGGAATACAACCTTACCAGTTGAATTCCAAGGCGTGAACACGATGGCAATACTAGACAGCGGAGCTGGGGTAGCCATTGCTACAAAAGAAATCTGGAAAAAATGGGGGAAACCAGCAATAAGGAAGACTAGGTTGAAACTCCAATTAGCAGATGGACACATGGAGAAACCTATGGGGTTACTAGAGAAAGTCGTAGTGACTTCTTGCGGCATTGAATACGAACATAATTTTGCTATTGTCGATTTTGGCAAGGAGAATAACTATGATATCATACTGGGAAGACCATTCATGAGACAATTGAAAATAGTCCAGGATTGGGGCTACGATCACATATACCTGAGAAATATGGAAACCACTACACGTGTGAACCTGAAAGACCATAGCTACAAAGATGTGAACTGAACACCGGTAGAGGAGTTTGATTCAGCTACTTTGGCGGGATCCGAATTTCCAGCTTGGTTAGGTAAGCCCAAGGAGTTATGGATGTGTCGAGCCTCGAAATGTGGAAGTTTGAGGCGAGAAGAATATGTTTTAGAAAGGGCTATCGAAGACGAAACTTATATAGGAGAACCCTTTCCAGAGGACACGCTTGAACCATTAGAATGGACACACATTCTAGCAACCCTAGATGTTTGTGCAATTCCGGATGGTCCCACAACAAAATTTTGCGACAAGGACGGGTACGACGTGGTTCCGTACTTCATGCTGAGAACTACACTCGAAAAAGAAACTGAAAAGAACGATACACTGGAAAAGGAAGATGAAGAAGAGGTGTTTCACGACATTCCCGATCATCCAGAGTGGGGAAATGAAGCAGACAACGAGTCAACGGACAATTCAAGCGGAAACGAAGAAACTATAACAGATGTCATATTTTATGATTTTCCGAACCAAACTAAACAACACCAGAAACGCTATAGAGCAAAGAGAAAAACAAAGGGGGTTAGAACCAATCCGATGCCTAGAATAAGAGGAAAAAAACAATTCCTAATGCTAGTAAAGGCGGAAGATTGTGTTAAGGACAAGATTTCTGGAAGAATGAGAGGCAATGATCAAAAGAGCTTACGAAAAGACAAAAGAATCTCAAGAAATCAAGTTCAAAGGAATGAAACGAAAACTGAAACAGAAAAATCAGAAAAGAACAAGCGCAACAGAGAAAACACGGAGTCCAAGTTAGAACGTAGAAACAAGTACAGAGAGCTCAAGAAAATTCTGAAAGAAGTTTGGACGACAGAAATTGAGAGTGGAGAGGACGAAAACGCCAAAATCAAGGAAAACATGGATGTTCCCTCTCACTACAGGAAATTCACAATTGAGGATAGGAAGGTGGTATTAACCCAACCTATTCGAGAGAGAAAGGCGAACGAATCTTATGACGGACCGGAGGATGCAAAAAAAGTTGATTTAGCAGCTCTAGGTGAGACACCTAGACCGGTGTACATAGCCACAGATTTGTCTCCAGGCGAGGAAGAGAGACTTTTGAGTCTTCTCAGAGAGTACAGGGATGTGTTTGCATGGTCTTATAAGGACTTAAAGGGAGTTGACCCATCGATATGCCAACACACAATCCCACTAAAACAAGATGCAAAGCCTAGCAGACAGAGACCATACACATATAATGATACGTTTGCTAAGCAAATCAAAGAAGAGATAGATAAGCTAATGGAAGCTGAATTCATATACGAGATTGAACACACCGATTGGGTATCTCCAATTATGGTGATACCCAAGAAGAACGGAAAACTCCGAGTGTGTGTCAACTTAAAGAAAGTGAATGCTGCAACAATCAGGGACAATTATCCCCTGCCGATAACTGATCATGTTCTAGAGCGTGTATCAGGGAAAACAGCATACTCCTTTCTTGATGGTTTTTCAGGATATAACCAGCTAGCCATAGCACCGGCAGATCAACATAAAACAGCTTTTGCAATGGAGTGGGGAATTTATGCTTATCGGGTTATGCCTTTTGGTCTAACCAATGCTCCCGCAACCTTCCAGAGGCTGATGACGCATGCTTTCAAAGAATACTTAAGGTTGTTTCTAGAAATATACATGGATGACTTATGTGTACATTCTCTTCTGAGAGATGAGCATCTAGAACACCTAAGAAAAGTATTTGAGAAATGTAGGACATATCGCATTTGTCTCAATCCTGAGAAATGTGTGTTTATGGTCCGACAGGGCAGAATTCTGGGACATATTGTCTCACAAAACGGAATATCCACGGATTTAGAGAAGATAAAAGTTATAGTGGATATGCCTAAACCAACCAATTCAAAACAAGTACAGAGCTTTATGGGACATTGCGGATATTATAGACGATTCATTTACATGTACGCTATAATAGGCCAACCACTTTACAGGCTAATAGTGAACTTTGAATGGACAGAGGAGTGTGAGGAATCATTCAAGAAATTGAAAGAGGCACTCATTACTGCTCCAGTCTTGAAATCACTAGATTGGGAGAAGATATTCCATGTGCTTATAGATGCTTCGGCATATACAATAGGATGCATTCTGGCTCAACCAGAAGAAGGAAACATGGATTTTCCTATCTGTTACGCCAGTCGACAGCTCAACAATGCAGAGAAGAATTACACCACAACAGAGCGAGAAGGATTAGGAATGATATATGCTGTGAAGAAATTTCGGCATTATCTTCTAGCCAACAAGTTTGTGTTTTTTACGGATCACCAAGCCTTGCTCTACCTAGTGAATAAACCATGCAATACCGGGAGAATAGTGAGATGGTTCATTATCTTACTGGAATTCGACTTCACGGTAGTAGTAAAGAAAGGAAAAACACATCTTAGAGCTGATCATCTTTCGCGATTGACGAATGGAGAAGACCCTATAGGAGTAGATGACGACATGCCAGACACGTACTTGTTCAACATAGAAATGATACCAAAGTGGTCTCAAAATGTCGTTAGCCTATTAACCTATGGAGGAGAGTTTGATAGAAGAGAATACAACCAGAAACATATTGTTATTCAGCAATCCAAGAATCTTCAATTGGTTGCAGGAAGGTTGTATCAATTGGGAAATGATCATGTTTTACGACTATGCATCAACCCTGAGGAATATAATATATATCTGTGCGAAGCACATGTTCAGGAATGTGCATTTCATTGTTCAAGAAGGAACACATATAGGAATTTTTTACAATTGGGAGTCTATTGGCCAGGAATGAAAGAAAGCGTACATGAATATGTCACTGTATGTATTGTATGTTCATCAAAACCGCCAGCAGAGTATTCGACATTATATCAGATAATGATCGCTCCAGAATGGAGTCAGTATATTGTTGAATATCTCACAAATAGAACTTTCCCAGAAGGAACTTCAAAAGCTCGTCAGAAATCTGTAGAGACAGAAGCTAGAGATTACGCTTTAATAGGAGATCAACTCTATAAGAGAGGTAAAGACAACCAGCTTAGGATTTGCGCATCAGAGTCTGAGTATGTGATAATCCTGGAGCAAGCTCATAAAGGAGTAGGTGGAGGCCATTTCTCAGGTGATAAGACAGCAAAACTTGTCTTAGCCGCAGGAATATGGTGGACAACATTACATATGGACGCTGAGGAATACGTTAAACGGTGTGATGACTGTCAGCGGACCAAAGTACCACTTAAAAGAGATGATATGCCGCTTAGACCAATGATGGGGCCAAGAGCTTTTGCAAAATGGGGGATTGATTATGTCGGACCCATTTCACCTCCTGCATATAAGACTCATGCACAATACATTGTTGTGGCTACAGACTATCTAACAAAGTGGGTTGAAGCAAAGGCAACTCAAAAAGCAGATGCCAGGACCACGGCACAATTTCTATATGAATACGTCTTTGTACGATATGGATTGCCAATAGAAATTGTGAGTGATCGAGGCACACATTTTATAAATGAAGTGATAGAGATCCTTCTAGATGAATTCATGGTAATCCATAGGAAATCAGCCCCGTATCATCCACAAGCAAACGGACAAGCTGAAGCAACAAACAAAACCATATGCACGGTCCTTACGAAGATTGTATCTGAGTCGAGAACTGACTGGGACCAGAAGTTGCATTCAACATTATGGGCATATAGGGTAGCATATAAAAATCAATAGGAATGACCCCATATAACATGGTTTTTGGGCTAAATGCTATCTTACCAATAGAATTCTTGATTTCAACCTTAAGGGTGGCTAAGGATCTAGAGTGGACAGGGCACGAGCTTTCTGATAGAATAGATGACCTGGAAAAGCTAGACGAGCTTCGCCTAAAAGCAGTAGCTTCTATCTACGCTCAAAAAAGGCGACAAAAGGAATTATTTGATAAGCATGTGCGGACTAAAGAGTTTAAGGTTGGGGACTATGTCCTAGTTTACACTCTGAAACAACATGCTAAGAAGCTTAAAAAGCGAGGGATGGGACCTCTGGTGATTAAAGATCTATCACCAAGTGGAGCCGTCAAGCTTGCTACATTAGACGGAGAAGAAATGCCCAATTGGATTAGTGGATGCAGAGTGAAAAAGTATCTTTTGCCGCTAACCCAAGACATGCTTCTCAAAATACATCAAGAAAAGCTGCGTGTCCAGAAAAAGAAAAAGATTGTGGAGGAAGCGCAAGCCGAGGCGAAGAAAAGAATGGAGAAAAGAAGACTACTACGTCAGAAACAACGCAATGAAGGAGCAATACGAATAAACGCAGTCAGTATAACAGAAATGGATAATGACAAAGAAGAACCCATCATTGAATGCAAAGTAGGAATCAACCAAATCAAAGCCAGAGCACTATTGGATTCAGGAGCTCAAACTAACCTACTTTCACTCAGTTTGTATAGACAATTGACAAATGATGCTAAATTACAAACTGCCAAGCAAGAGTTAAAGAGTTACTCTGAGAATTCAATCAAAACTGTCGGATGCACAGTTTTACATATACAGATTAACCAGTATGTGTATCCTCATATGTTTTACGTGGTTGAAGACCAAGCTACACAACATCCATTATTGCTAGGACAACCATGGCAGAAGCAATACAATGCAATGATTGACTGGAGTTCTAAATCAGTGCTTATCAAATACGAAGGTGAAAGTCAATCAGTTAAGTTCACCAAAGGAGCAGAGCCAACTCCAAAGGAAGAATCCAAGAACAAAGGTAAACAACAACCAGAGAAAAAGAAGAAGCAATGGCGACCAAAAGTTTCTATACAACTGGATTGCTCTTCGACGAGGAACTCTCAACATTGGATAAGGAAGACAAGCAATAATATAACAGCTCAACCTTGGGAAAAAACGGAGTCAAAGTTGGTATGGAGACCAAAAAAGGTTGTGCCAGAGAACACAAAGGTGGAAAACAGAGTCTTCAATACCAGACAACAGAGTGATTCCAGACAATCAAGGACAGTAAAACAGATCTAGATTCCAAAGAAGTTCATGACGGCACAAAGCTATAGCAAGAAAATTTGGATCCCAAGGATTTGTAAACAGGAACTCCCTTCAGTACAATCCACGCAAACTCCTAGGTATTTCAAGGCGAGAAAATCAACACAAAGAACAAAGCAGGTTTGGGTCGCAAAGAGTTTGTGGCAAGCACAAGCGAAGCGGAAGCAGATTTGGATTGTGAAAAAGAACAACAAGGTAAAGAAGAATCCATCTACTGATTCTACTACCGAAGTACCACCAACCCAAAACCCGACCACCAATCCTTCAATCAAACAAAGAGCAGCTTTATTGGAAAGACTGTTGTATCATCGCTCTACAATTGCATTGGGAACTTATGACCAAAACAACTACAATGCTTCGCCCACAGACACCTCATAGTCGTCCGGGAGGACTCAGACTAGGAGGGGGGGAGGTATACAGGTATACAGGAGCTACAAAGCAGCTACAAGCGACAAAAACAAAGAAAAACAAAAAATTATATTACAAGGGCAGTGTCTTACATGATTTTGCAATTTTTATGTTTGATTGCAGATATTGATAATATTTATGCCCTTATATACCTTGTTTTGCAACAAGAAGAGATCAAATGATGAATTTGGGTCTCTAGACGTGTAAATATCACTAAATAAGAGTGTTTTTGGAGCTAAAAAATGGAAAAAAGTGGTAATCCAAGTCCAGAAATCACAAAAAAGTGTATATTCATATACACAGGGTTACCAACTATTTATTGTGTATGTTTGGAATTTTTTGGCGTCAATTTGCTATTTTCCTTTATTTTTTATGATTTTCTTAATAAAAGTAAAAGAAAAATAAAAAAAGCAGGTGAAATGAGATCGGAAAAAAGAAAAGAATAGACGGTGATGGTCCTAATGACAAGGGCAACCCATGGTAAAAATTGGGTACAATTCTGAAAAAGTTGCGGAAAGTCCGAAATGACAGAATTTTAGCAAAGTGGACAGATTTCTCAGAAAAAGGTCAAACGGAGTCCAAATTGAGAAATTTCAAATCCTAAAGTGCATTTCACGACGAGATAGGAGCACATGTCAAATTTGGTAACAAGTGATCCAGGAAGTCCAAAGTTAAGTATTTTTGACTTCACTTACAGGCTCATTTGCACTATTACCCACTTGGAGAGAGCAAAGAGCACACAGGAGCATCCAACCTTCTACGAACTTCTACGACTTCCATGAGAGCTCAGAGGACACCAGACATGAGAGGTAGACTCGTTTCCATAAGCTTTTGATGCTTATCATTAACTTTTGTCGCGAAAACTAACCAAAACCAAGGAACAAGAGGAGACGGGGAATGGGGTAGAATGCTAGGTAGTGGCACAAACGCCTAACCAAACCTTGCAAGAACTTATAGGTGCGTTACCCTAGTATAGAAGATGGGTTTCTAACACTCAAAGCTCGAGAAAGAATGACTGAAAAAACCCTAGGTCAACAGAGCCTGCAAGAGGCAAACAGGAAAAAGTTGTCGAAACGACACAAAACTTCTCAGGAAGCTTAACAACATCGAGGGCAATGCAACCATGGAGTATCTCCAGGTTTGAACCACCAAAAGTAGGTCAAAACAACCGATTCGACGACAGACACACAAAGCGTCATTTTGGCATAACGGCTGAAATTGACGACCGAATGACAGATTCGATATGTTCTGCACTTTTCAAAGACCTTTTGCAAATGGTCAATATGTTCCTCTCGCAGAAGAGAGTGTACACACAGGTCATCCATGTAAATTTCTAAGAATATTCTTAGGTATTCCTTGAAAGCGTGAGTCATTAACCTCTGGAAAGTGGCTGGTGCATTTGTTAAGCCAAATGGCATAACTCGATATGCATAAATCCCCCATTCTGTGGCAAATGCTGTTTTGTGTTGATCCTCCCTTCCTATTGCCAGTTGGTTGTATCCTGAAAACCCATCCAGAAAGGAATAAGCCCGTTTCCCGGCCACTCGCTCAAGGACAAGTTTTGTAATTGGCAAGGGATAATTATCCCTTATGGTTGCTGCATTCACCTTTTTGAGGTTTACACACACCCATAGTTTTCCATTCTTCTTGGGAACTACCACAATGGGTGACACCCAATCTGTATGTTCAATTTCATAGATGAACTCTGCTTGCATCAGTTTATCAATCTCTTCTTTGATTCGTTTGGCAAATGTGTCATTACATGTATAAGGACGTTGTTTGCTAGCTAGGTTTTGCATCCGATTTCAAAGGAATTGTATGTTGGCATATCAATGGATCAACTCCTTTGAGGTCTTTATAGGACCAAGCGAACAAATCTTTATACTTCGTGAGAAGTTGTGTTAGCTGTGCTTCCTCCTCAGGTTCTAAATCGTTAGCTATATAGACCGGCTGAGGCTTTTCACCTGGTTCTGCGAGGTCTATTCTCTTTGCATTTTCACGCCCATCGTAAGATTCTTGGTTGGTCCTCTCCCTGATTGGTGGTGTCATGATGATTTTTCTATCTTGGATAGTAAATTTCCGATAGTGTGCTGGTACATTCATGTTGCCCTTTTCTAACTCCCCTTTACCATCACTATCTTCTTCAGTAGTCCATATCTCTCTCAAAGACCGTTTCAGTTCTTGGTATTTCTGTTTATGCTCTAGTTTGGTCCACTCTTGGTCTTTTGTTGGTTCTTTTTTTGATTTTTTTGATTTTTGTGATTTTGTTTCGGTTTTAACTTTTCTTACCTGTTTTATTTCTTCTCGTGTTCGTTCTTTTCGATTTTTTGATAATTTCTCTGATATTTGATCCTTCACACAATCCTCTGCTTTTACAAGCATCAAATAGTGAGTTTTACCTTTTATCCTGGGCATCAGGTTCTCTCTCGCTTTCCTTCCTGCTCTTTTCCTCCTATAGCGTTCTTGGCGTCTAGGGTATTGATTAGAAAAATCATAAAACTTGATATTCTCGGCTTCATTCCCACGGTCACTTGAGGTGTCTGAACAATCATTATCTGCCTCATCATTTACTTCCAATTGTTCAGAGGAGTTGTAAAACTCTTCTTGTTCTGGAGTTTCTACCGTCTCTTTCTCTTGTATAACGCTTACCATGTAATAGGGTAGCACATCGTAGCCATCATTATCGCAAAATTTTGTTGTTGGACTGTCGGTAATGGTACAAACATCTAATGTTGCCAGTATGTGTTCCCATTCTAGAGGTTCCAAGGCATCTTCAGGGAAAGGTTCCGGAATATACTCCTTGTCCTCAATTTCTCTTTCTAAGACGCATTCCTCTTTTCTTAAGCTTCCACAATGTGAAGCTCCGCACATCCATAGCTCTTTTGGTTGCCCTAACCATGCTGGTAGTTCCGATCCTGCTATTGTCGCCGAATCAAACTCTTCCACTGGTGTTTGGCTCACATCTTTGTAACTATGGTCTTTCATGTGTATTTTAGTTGTCGTCTTGCCATGTCTGAGGTATATGTGGTCATAACCCCAATCTTGGACCATCTTTAGTTGTCACATGAATGGTCGTCCCAAGATTATCTCATAATTGTTCTTTTTGTCAAAATCGACTATTGCAAATGTATGCTCGTACTCGATTCCGCATGAAGTGACAATTACTTTTTCTAAGAGTCCGAGAGGCTTCTCCATGAACCCATCTGCCAAGTGCAGCTTCATTCTGGTAGCCCTCAGAGCTGGTTTTCCCCATTTTTTTCAGATTTTCTTGGTGGCGATAGCAACTCCCGCTCCACTGTCAAGAATAGCTTTGGAAACTACTCCTTGGAATTCTACCGATAGCGTCGTGTTTTCGTCTTCTCCCTCGCAATATTTCTCCAACCTTATTCAATGGTATAGGTCTAGTGTTCAGGTTAGGTCTGTCCAACTCCATGATTCCTTCTTGTAGCTTCAAGGTGGGGTCTTTCACTCCAAATTTTTCTAGGCATTTTCCTACTGCGGTCCACATGTTTGGCCTTAACCTTAGGAGTTCTGCCAACGTGATTGTGCATGCCACCGGGGTGGATAACAGTTCAATCAATCCATGTGAATCCATCACCTTGTTAGAAGGAAGTCTTTGAGATGGGAGTGCTCTCACTTCCGACTTAGATTCATATTCTCCCAGGTAAGAGGGTAAAGTTCTCAAAGAGTTTGGTTGGCTGTGCCCCGAACTAATAGATCCTTGGTCTCCCCCTTGTGAATGTATCTCAAAGTTCATTTGTGATGTTGCCTCGAATTCTTCAATAGGAGGTAAGATCACGTTCTTTTCTTTTCTCGTGCTATTCATGTGGTGACTCATCCTATTAGCCTCGTTGGCCTCCCTGATTTGCTTCCATAGATCATCTAGACCGTTACCGTCCTTTCCCATTTCTGCCAATATTTTAGGATGGACCCCGTCACTTGCCTCATCGGTGGTATTTGGCACTATGATAGGCTCTCCTCTGGACTCATAATCATTAGTGAATCTTTCCTTTTTTTCTTCATGTTTCTCTAACGTTGGTTGGATAGGGGTTGGAGCTGGTGCGTCATGACAATTTGCCAGTTTACCCAACGGGTCTTCCATCAATGATTGAGCCGTCTCAATCATCTTTTTACACATATCCAACCTTTGTTTTTCTATTTTTGCATATGGATAAGTCATCCACCTTTGCTCCTGGGTTTGGTTTTTTTTAAGTCGAGCTTCATAAGTTTTTAGAAGCGCATCCAGCTGCTCGTTTACCTTGTCTGCCAGTATAGATCCTCTTGATCCTGCACTTTTGGGCTCTACTATTTCCTTAGGTGCTATGGCTGCTGTGGTGTGTGAGCTTAAGCTAGCGAGATCTTCTAACCGCTCCAATCTGTTCTTTGTATGTTTCAACTCATCGGATAGGGCTGTTTGCTCTCGTTCTTTCGTGGCTTTCCTACGCGCCTTTCTCGCTTTCCAAGTGCTTCTCTGATTTTTCATTTCTGAACTTTGGGCATCTGTTTTTGGTTCTTCTATTATGGGTTTGTTCGTCCTTCTTTGGGCTTGGGCTCGTGTTATCGCCTGAATAGGTATGATTGTTTCATTTTCCAATCCTCCACTGGAAGGTACTGTTTTCAACAGGTTCAAGGTGGTTTTTGCTCCTTTGTTCTGGTTTTTAGGGCAATCGGGAATCAAATGAGTAATTCCACATTCTGGGCAATACGCATTGACTCTAATGATTTCATCATGAGGACAATCTCTCACCCAATGGTCTCTGCTACACTTGTAACAGGGTCCCTTGGGTTGTTGAGGTGCTCCTTGAGCCCCTCTTTGCTGGTAAGCCTGTCTCTGTCCGTCCATGCCTCCATTGGCTATGAACAACAATGTTTGTTCATCTAAGCTATATCTTCCTTCTCTTGCGGCCTGTGCAGCAGTTGGTGGTCCTTGATTCCCTATCATGCTCCATGGTTTTGGTGTCGAGGGTTCTTCCGGTGGATAATAGACAGGGTTTGCCGCATATCCATTGGGATCTTCATAATATGTATGCATAGGCACCAAAGCCTTTTCCTCTGATTCAGTTACCGTTGGTGTGTATCTTATACCAATTGGTCGTAAACCTGGTAGGGGTGGTTGTTGCCCCAACACCAATTGTGGTCTTTCTACACCTACAGGTCCTGGCAAGTTGCCTGCTTGATATCTAGGCATCGGTGGAACTTGAGGGGAAGCTACAGGAGCTTGGGGAGCATAAGGCCTCTCCCTCACATATCCCTTGTTATAGTAACATTCTTCGGTCCCATGGTTTGTCCATTTTTGTTCAATAGCACACCACTTGGGCTGTTTAGCCTGGGGTTTGGCATACAAGTTGATCTTTTTTAACACTTCATCTACAAGCTGCTCCTGGTTTACCGCTATTTCTCCTTTTAGTGTTGTCTTGGAAGACTTGCTCCCACTTTGCTGTGAAGATGAATCGTCATCAAGGTCCTTGAACTCCCCTTCTTTGTAGACCGCACAATTGTCCACAAGGTACAGAGCCTCCTTGGTCAACTCATTCAACGTCGTGTTCCTCTTCATATGTAAGTCTTTCTAGAGATCTGCATTCCTTAGTCCTTGGATGAATATCAGCATAAGTCTGGACTGAGTTGGTAGTTCTTCAACAGGACAGAACTTAACATATCTTTTTAGTCTTAGGGCTGCCTTTCGTACAGATTCTCCATCTTTTTGTTTGAATTTATGGATTTGTGAGACGGTATTATGAGCTATTCCCCTTTGAGAGAATTACTCAATAAACTCGTCAAACACTTCCTCCATCGACTCAAAGTATCTACGCTCCACAGAGTCAAACCAAGTTGCAGCATCATCCTCTAGGGTTAGTCCAAACCCTGCAAATTGGGTAGGAAAGTCTAACGCCTCTTCGGCTCTAATTACACACACAAAGGCTGCTTCATGATCTCTTGGGTCTCTGTTTCCTGTGTATTTCTTGTTTACCCATTTCTGCACTTGAGAAGGTCTAATTCTGCGATGGTCTACAAACCTCATCACTGGATCACCCCGTCCAAGTCTATACATCTCCTCAGGCCTTCTGTAATAGGCTAGTTCCTCTCCCAACGGTGCTCCTAAGCCATAATTTCTAACGGTTCTCGCTGGAGGTGGTTCTTCTCTTCGAACTCGCTCGATGGGTGGTCCTCCAAGCTCGATCGACCCTTGTGTCTTTGGCTTACTCTCTGCTTGATACCTTGAATAGTGTGGTGGTTCTTGCAAATCCCTGAGCCCTCGTGCGGCTTGATACCATCTCGGTTTCGGTCTAGTTCCATTGTTGCACTCTGTCGAATCCATGCCTGCAATGATGGCTGGTTTGCTGGTTGGTATTGGTTGTTGAATACTTGCTGTCTGGTGGAATGTGAGGTAGTGTCATACTCATTTGAAAATGGATTTGTTGACTTGCTTGGGGTGTGGACGGCTCTCGGCATTTCCTTAGGGGCATATGCTGATGCTACTGGACCTGTTGCTCTTTCTACTTCCTCTGGGAGAATACGTTGGTATTCTCGCCCGTATCTATCAACAAAAACTATCCTTCCCCGTAGCAGTTTCATAAGAGAATAAGTAAAGAACCTTGTCTTTGCCTAGCTCGTTTACGTATGGTTCTTTGCTGCGAAAGTAAGAGACAATACCCTCGCTCTCGTGTTTTTAGATTCCCACATTCTCGTTATAAGTTGGAATCCTAATTGTTTTATTATCGTACATAAAAATAGCTCCGTGCCGATCAATGTTTGGTGGCGGCTCTTGAGTTTCTAAAACCATTTTCCCTTTAGCCACGTTATCTCCATATCTGTTGTAATCTTCAGGGTTGCTAACTATTAAGTAGTGGTTCCCCTTTTCGTCTCGGAATCTATCTCCATCATCATACACGCGGATTATCTCCAATCTTTGTGATGGCCTCTCTTCGATACAAATGCACTTGCGGCCTCGATAGTCCGAATAGACTAGGGCTCCTCTTGAGTTTGTTCCCTCTAAGAAGATCACCGTAAGACTGGAATCATTCAAAGGATTTTGGGAGGTGCTTCCTCCTCGCATAGGTCCATCATAGGTGAAACCTCCTGGCTGTTGACTACCTATCATGAAGAAAGATTTTTCTGATGAAGTGTCAGTATCACTACCTTCCTCAATAATCGGTGCTAGCGGATCTAGCGTTGCCTGAGTTACACTCTCTTCGGTGGACACCAAGCTACCTTGGTCACCTGCCACCTTCTGGTCTCTAACAATGTATCTTCTTGATCTTAAATTCATCAAAATTATCAATGAAACTTATCACAAATTCAACCACTCACTTGGCAACGGATCAGTTTCTGCACAACTTGTTGCTTTGTTGCTGAATATACCTGTACACAAGAGTTTTAATTTTGGCAATTGAATCAAAGAATTTATCTGCTAGAGGTTATCTTAATAATGATTGGTATAACTGGAGAGTTAATCTCAACCACTACTATATTTTATACACTGCTGATGCTCTGGATTAGGTTGCTAATCTGAAATAGTACTTCCTTCTGATGTTGGCCAATTTACGCGAAAAAGTCTGAATTCAGTCTTTGCTTTGTCAAATGGGCAACCAAGGTCCAAATTCACTTTTGAAAGAAGTTCTAGAACCCTTAAGCCAAATGGAACCTCACTGTCTAGGCCAGGTCAAATTTTCTCTGCAGTCTGCCTCAATAGACATCCTATGCGTAGGATGTCTCCTTCTGTATTTTTCCTGGATTTTTGCACTGTTGTTTCCCCTTGTTGTGCTGAGCTTACAGCTGCTTTTACTTTTTGATTTGGACTTCTATAAGCTGGTCAATGAGTCAGGAATGTGTTCCGACGGCCTGTTGATGGTACTGATCAGTCTAATCAACTCCAAATTGGACCAAAATTGACTAGCAGGCTTGCCTTAGGCCATATAACACCTTACAATGCTCAAAGTCAAATTCTGGCTTTATTTGCTTGCATTAGACATCCTACGCGTAGGATGTCTTTTTCTTCAAAATGGCTTCAAACTAAAGGCTCAAGCTCCTCTTGAGTTGCTAATCACCTTGGTATACTCAGTTTCAGTTTGGAGTCCCAAATCACTTAGAAGACATCCTACGCATAGGATGTCTTTTTGGCCTGTTTGACCCCAGATTTGTTCCACAGCTTCCCCTTGATGTCAGTATCCCAGTGGTATGCTTAGATTTTGATTTGGATGTCAAAAGTCCCAAATTTCAGCTGTTTTTTGCTTTGTCAGTCAAAAGTACTAAAGTCCACTTTGAACCCAATTTTCTTGCCCAAATGAGGTGAAACCCCTTTCAGTCATTCAATATATCATGCAAGACACACTCATGCAACCATCTTATGGTTTTGGTCTCAAGTTAATGTTTTGGCACTATTTGGGTTGGATGTCTTGCAATTTCAGTCTATCTGGCCTTATCCTGTCAAGAGAGGGCCAAATTTCCACTTTCCAGTTGAAATTAGGGTAAACCCTACCTTCTAAACACACTGGTCAACTCAAAATCCCAAAATTCCTCCCAGATTGGATTGTAGATATCCTACGCGTAGGATGTCTCCTGGCTTAAAATTAAAGTTTTTTCTGACAAGAATGCTCCTGATGCTTTGAAGACCTGTCAGAAACACTCACAGTAACTTTTGGACTTCAATTAGGCTTTCAACCACACTTTTGCGTCTTTTTGCATCTTTTACAAACTTGTAATGATTCTACCAAGCAAGTGTACATGCATGAAATGCTCTAGATCTGAATCATGATGTCCTACTTACTCTACTCCTACCTATCATTAAGAAATGGTGATAATGGTGTTTTTGGTTTCTTTTTGGCCTCTCCGGACTCTCAAGCTCACCTCTCACCGCTTCTTCCACTCCAACTCCTACTCTAGAACTCGACTACTACCTAAAACTACCTAAGTCTACCTCCTCTACCTAAGTCGAAGGATCTAGGCCAGACACACGCTTCCTAAACTCCCTCTAAGACCTAGAGAGTCCTCCACCCTCTGATCCTGTCTAAATGTAAAGAGAGACTCTTGGCAAGCCAAAAATCCCAATCCTCAAGGATTAGTCTCGGTCACCTACCTAAGGTTTTCGTCCCCGACAGCGGCGCCAATGTTGGATGGGTACGCCGCGACGTACGTCAGCACAGCGAGAACTCACCTAACAAGTAATGTCATTTAAGGATGAAGCTCGACCCGTAGGCGCGTGGAAGCAAGCATAGGGTGTCAACCTACACTCGAACGACTCCTAACTAATTCCTACAGAGGTCCCTACCAATTGTCTAAGTCACAGTCTTCAAAAGTGCAAAAGAGGAATCTTCCTACAACGCTTGCTAGAGCCGAACACCCAACAAACACTTTTGAAACACCATAGAACTTGAAGGAGACCCTACTAATACCTATAGTCCGCTCTCCCTAAGGTCTATAAACCAAAATCACAACCCAAAACACCCGATGCAGAAACACGTAGGATGTCTGGCCGAAATCTGCAGGTCTTTGTTTCTGAAATCTGAAGTACCTAATGTGTAGCTCTACTCAATGTGAACGCGTGGATATGCTGCAATGTGAAATCAGATAACGTATGCTCACCCAAACAACCGATGAAGCTCGTAGAAGGAGCTCCCAAAGCCGGACCGTACGCGCGCAATGTTGGTATCGGCTCGTAGCTCTAGTTGGGGGCAACACGCTGCACTTCTCCGCACTCGATTCAGACCACCGTAGCACATGTAGCATCAAGACGAAGCTCACACTCTCTCTCATGTACACAATACGCTCACTCACAGACTTAAAACTTGTTTAAAATGATAAAAGGTTTTTTCATTAAGGTCAAAAAGTGGTATATATACCTTACAACTTCTCAAACCCTAAAGTTCCAAAATCAACCATCTACTCAATCTAACTATCAAAACTGGGATACAATCTGGAAACTTCTGTAAGTCCCAATATGTACAATGTGAAAAATCGGGTTTTCCTCGATGAATGAATAATTACAAAAATAATAGTCCGCCGAGTAGTTAGATGCCGTGGGGTGTGTCCAGCTTCTAACATCCCCGACAAGACCCTATGTCTGCAGTGGCCTTGGTGAGTGGTTTATGTTTTGGTGTTGGTTGAATCTTTTGTTGTTGCAGTTGCTTCTACCAGATGCTTTGTATGTTGTAGAGTTACCTTTTTCTTGTACATGTAGTGTAGTTGAAGCGATAGCTCTCCCCCTCTGATTGGTTGTTGTAGCGTGAATAAGTCGAGTGAGGTTTGTTGTTGCAGCAAGGCTTTATCATGGCAGCTCTGTATTGTTTGTTCTTTGGGTGTCATCCTGCACATGAATCTGTAAACTTGAAGCCTTTTTGAATTGTTTCTGGGCGGCTCCCCTTGGATCCTATAGTTGATGAGCATGTAGTGGTTTGGGGATGTCGTTGGTCTGCTTTTCTGTGTTTTTATAAGAAAAATAAAATAGTAAAAATAAAATGTGGCGTATATTACAAAATGAAGGTCTTGGATACCTGGATAGGACTAAAGGGAAAAACCGAGTGGGAAAAAAATGCCTTTAGTCACCATTAAATGTGAGGCTATATGTACTTATGTTTGATGTAATCGAGTTTTGTTGAGTTAAAGTACTTATGGCCGTATGGCTACTATTACTGGATATACAGTGGATAAGTGTTAGGAGCTTGAAGTCGGAGTCATTGTTGTTGAGCAAATGCTTATGAAACCTGATACCACTTCGTCATCGTCATTTTGTTGTGTAAGTGCATGGGTGGAACACAAATCGTGTCAAATGCAAATGTCCAATGATGGGACATTATATATGCTTGCACAGATAGATGCATGGGAAACAATATGCGGTGCGAGAGGAGTTTGAATGGGTGCTTCCAAGAGTGAACGTAGATAGAGAAGCAAAAATATATTTGACTTCAAGAGCTGCCGTTACTCACAAGAAGGATTTTTGTCGACGAGGTTTTGTCCACTCTCCTCACTGTGTTCATGTGCGTGAGTGTTTTCTCGACTACTCCGCCACTCCACCATTTAAAATAGTAGACTTTGACTCTTATGCTCACCTCTTCCAGCATGAGTGACATTACTTTATGTATGCTCACCTCTCCAGCTTGAGCTTTAATCTAAATATCTAGACTCATAGACCACAAAGAATATTAAGACATTAAGCTTGGGTCTAATGCTTGCTCATTTAGTGGCTCAGCTGCCCGACTCTTGACTCTTATGCCATTATTTTATGGCGACCCGACTTACTCTTGGGAGCTTTCGACCAAGAATAGGTTTTGAAATTCAAAACTCCCATCCTCGAAGACAGGATTTGTAAAGGACCACACTGGCAATATTGGTTTCTTTTGCCATACCTGGGTGACCTTGGTTGTCAAAATTTCTTTTTGTTGTTGTTGGTCCCTTGGTTGAGAAGATTGGCTCGCTCCATTCCCCGTAACACTTTGGCTATCATGTCTTGACATTTATTGAGAGCTAGAGATGACTTCAATCTTCTTCGTTATTTGTTGTTCTTTTGGTACCCATTTGTATCTGCATCGTGTGATTAGCGTGTCTTTGCAGATATCCTTTGCCTTGACTGTGACATTGTCCTTGAATTTGCCTTCCGTGAAATTGCGGTTATTTTCAAGCTGAAGTCGTTTGCTTGAAGAATGTTTACCTGGCATCTTTGGTAGCCAGATTCTCCGATTTCCTTGATAGTAACCTTGTGCTTGAAGAATTGTAGATGGCACTTCCCATGATGTTTTTGAAGGAGTACGTGCAGAAGTACGACGCGAGAGAGAGAGTGCGAGAAGAAGAGCACGACGATATGGTGAACTCGCTCTACTGTAATGTGTAGAGCATAGTGAGTTCTTATTAGGTTTTTACAAAAGAATATGTGTACATACCTGGCGGCCCGCCCACTTACCTGGGCGACCACATTGGGCTTTATACCCCAACAACCTCCCACTTAAAGTCCAATGTGGTACTTTAAGTGTGAGAGAAGCTACTATACAAGCTAATATACAAGAGATGTAGAGAAGTGATGTACTACCCTACACCTAACTGCTTGCAAAAATGCGCAAAGCTTTCTGAGGGAAGTCCTTTTGTAAGTAGATCAGCAGGATTTTCTGTGGTGTGAACTTTGAAGGGTTGAAGTTGCTTATCCTCGAGCATTTCCCTGATGAAATGATACTTCACATCCACATGCTTGTCTTTGAGTGATAAACTGGATTGCTAGCCAATTGTATAGCACTTTGACTATCACAATATAACACAAGCATCTCTTCTTTGATTCCCAAATCTGTTACTAGTCGATTAAGTCAAAATGATTCTTTGCATGCCTCTGATGCTGCAACATATTCAGCCTCTGTAGTAGACTGAGTAACACAATCTTGTAATCTAGAACGCCATGATACTGCTCCACCAGCCAATGTAAAGACATACCCTGACGTAGACCTTCGGTTGTCTAAGTCACCTGCATAATCTGAGTCTGTAAAACCCTTTACACTTAGCTCCTGACTCCCATAGCCTATACGCATACTCTTTGTAGCTTTCAGGTATCTCAATATTCCTTTCACTGCCTCCCAATGTTTCTTGCCTGGGTTTGACATGTATCGACTTACTACTCCCACTGCAAATGCAATGTCTGGGCGAGTAGCAATCATTGCATACATCAGACTACCCACTGCAGACGCATATGGAATCTTATCCATTTCAGCCTGTTCCTCTTCAGACACAGGACAATCTTGTTTGCTAAGTTTCACATATGGTGGCAATGGAACACTCAGTGCCTTTCCCTTCTCCATATTGAAACGTTGCAAAACCTTATCAATATACTCTGTTTGAAATAACCAAATCAACTTCTTTGATCTGTCTCTCTCAATGCGCATACCAAGTATATGACTTGCCTCACCCTTGTCTTTCATGTCAAACGATTTTGCCATCTTTGACTTCAAAGCTGAAATTTCTTCCAAGTGCTTGCCAGCAATCAACTTGTCATCCACATACAAAATAAGGATCAACCAACTACCATCCTTAGCCTTCTTTGTATATAGACAGTGATCGAACTCACTACGTTAGTAGCCTTGAGAAAGCATAAACTTGTGGAATTTATGGTACCATGCCCTCGATGATTGTTTTAAGCCATAAAGACTCTTTAACAACTGGCATACCCAATCTTCCTTGCCTTTCTCAACAAACCCTTCTGGCTGCTGCATGTAAATTTCCACATCTAAATCACCATGCAAGAACGCTGTCTTGACATCCATTTGGTGCAACACCAAATCTAATATGGCAACCAATGCAAGAAAGCATCTCAATGTAGTCATCTTGACCACCGGAGAGAAGACTTCATCAAAGTCAATGCCTTGTTCTTGCTTAAAGCCCTTGGCAACAAGCCTTGCTTTGTACTTTGGCTGACTATCATGAGCGGTGATCTTATACCTGTAAACCCATTTACAAGGTAGAGACTTTTTGCCCTGTGGTAATTTAACTAGCTTCCATGTCTTGTTTTTATGCAGAGCTGTCATCTCTGACTGCATGGCCAATTGCCAATTCCCGGAGTCCTTCATTTGCACTGGTTCCTTGTAACATGAAGTCTCATTGCAATCAGTCAACATGACATAGTTTATAGATGGAACAAACCTATCAGGAGGTCGTGTGACACGTCCAGATCTACGCACAATAGGTGGCTCAGGCTCAGCCACAACCTGTGGTTCCACTCTATCCTGTCCTTGCTCCTCTTGAGCCCTGACATTTTGTCTTGCACGTGCAGGTCCATCTTCTTGGAAGACAACTCTTCTTATCTCCTCAACCCTCTCTGGTTTAGAATGATATTTGGATTCATTAAAGTGAACATCATTGCTGCGGACAACCTTTCTAGATTCGGGATCCCAAAGTCTGTACCCCATCTCACCAGAATTACCATAGCCTAGAAAGATGCACTTTCTACTCTTTGGCTCAAGTTTGTTCCTAAATTCCTTTGGAACGTGAGTATATGCCTCACAGCCAAAGACTCTGAGATGCTTGTATGAGGGCACCTTCCCTGACCATACCATCTCTAGCATTGAATCCTTCTGCAAAACCTTGCTAGGAGATCTATTTACAAGATGAACAGCTGTCGATACAGCTTCAGCCCAAAACCCATTTGGCAGCTGTGCATTAGACAACATACTTCAGAACTTCTCTTGTATGGTCCTATTCATCCTCTCAGCAACACCATTTTGAGGAGGATTGTAAGGAGCAGTAAGTTCACATTTTATACCTTTTGACTCACAAAAGTCCTGAAAGGCCTTTGAAACATACTCTCCACCATTGTCAGTGCGTAAGCATTTAAGCTTCTTGCCACTCTGATTCTCCACAAGTGTCACAAACGTTTTGAAAACACTAAACGCTTCATCCTTGTGCTTGAGAAAGTAAACCCATACTTTCCTCGAGTAATCATCTATAAATGTCATAAAGTAAGAAGCTCCCCCTAGAGATAGGTTAGGCATAGGTCCACACAAATCACTATGAACAAGTGCCAACTGTGTATCTCTTCTACTGCTTCTATGCTTATGTGGCTGCTGTGTTTGCTTACAACACAGACAATGTTCACAGAATTCAAAATCATTAAATGAAAATCCAGGCAAATAACCAGAACGAGACAAGATTTCCATTCCCTTCTTGGACATATGTCCTAACCGGCTATGCCACAAAGAAACGTTCGGCTGGTCGGTTACATTGATTACATTTTTAGAGAAATTTGATACATAAATCATGTAAAGTCCTCCAGACTTTACTCCATGTGCTACTGTCATAGAACCCTTGGATATCTTCCACATGTTCTGTCCAAAAATGGTGATGTAGCGAGCATCATCAAGTAAACATGTGCTGATCAAGCTCTTTGTAATTGCGGGAACATGTCTCACATTCTTCAACATGAAAGAAGAGCCATTCTGAAACTTCAATTGAACATCTCCAACACCTAAGATCTCACATGTCTGCCCATTGCCTAGCCAAACATGATCTTTAGTGGTCACATAAGAGGTAAACCACTCCTTGTTTGGAGACACATGAAGTGATGCCCCTGAGTCTATAATCTAGTCACTCAGTGGATTTCCATCAGATGATGTAAGAAGAGCTGAGTCCATTGTATTCTTCAAGAAGTAGATGCCTCCTGACACTAGACTGTCATCCTCTGCAACACTGTTTGTCACATTTATTTCTTGAATCTTCACTGAGGACTTGTTCTTCTCACCATGGTATTCAGCTTTCTCTTTGCCTTTTTCTGCTTTCCATTCTCTGCAGTCTCTTTTCATGTGACGCTTCTTGCCACAATGGTAGCATTCTATGTCACTCTTGCCTTTAGCACTGCGGGACTTGCTATGAGACTGATTTCTCTTTCCACCTTTGTACTTTTCTTTGGTCCTTCCCCTGAAAACTAAGGCTGTTCCTTTGCCTTTGTCCATTGTCTTTCTATTGGTTTCTTCAGTAAGAAGACTTCCTTCTACACCTGCTATGTTCAAACCATCTGGAGGTGCAGAATTACTCAAAGCTGTGCGAAAAGTGTCCCAACTTTCCGGCAATGTGATCAACAGGAACATAGCTCTAAGAGGTTCATCAAACTTGACACCTTGAGCTGACAACTGACTATAGATTGTGTTGAATTCATTCAAATGATTGGACATAGGTGTTTCATCTTCAAGTCAACAAGCTTCTTAAGCCAGTATACCTGTGAAGCTGCACTCTACTTCTCATAAAGATCACTGAGCTTTAACCATGCTTGATAAGACGACATCTCGTCTGCTACATTGAAGTAAACGCTTTCTACCAAAGTCAGCATAATGGTAGAAAGTGCCAATTCATCCATTTTGCTCCATTTATCTTCGTCCATATCTTCTGGTTTTATCCCCTTGAGATTTATAGGTTTTATCTACTTCTTTTGTACCAACACGTCCAAATCTGTTTCTTCCACAATGGCAAATTGGTTCCATCCAGTTTCTTGATATTGTAAAGAGCAGTGTCCTGTGATCCAGCCATAGCAACGCTTTACAGTGGTTTACTTTCTTGGGAAAAATTCGGTAGAGTTTCCTCTGTAAACTGACCTCTTAACCAATATCAACCTGTCAAATGAACCAAAAAAGCTTCAGATTCTACATAAATTTCGGCAGAGTCTCCTTTGTAAAATGGCTCTGGTGTACTAAAAAACAGACCAAAAAACAGCTCAAAAAACACTGTCTCTCTGACACTGTAAGCTGCGGGTAAACTTGTCCTGCACCTGTATTGTCTCTCACTCTCCTGTCACTGTCCTGTAAGCATAGACTGTGACAATGCCTCAACGGCAGTAAAGCAAAGATGCAATCCCAACTGTCTAACTCACAGTCAATACATCGTAGCTGCCTATCTAAGGGTGCTCGAGTGATGGCTCCAAGACCTGTATCACCGAAAGGATCTCAACATTCAAGAATCCCGCAGCTCAATAAAACATCACTCGACCCTCAATAAAGGCTACAGTAAATGTGACAGTACATAGACTTCCCACAAAGTCATACATCCACAAATTTCCCACTATATGCTGTAACCGCTGCGGCGGTTGTTTGCTGCGTGACTCACAGCCAGCAAACCCTCAACAAACATACATCATCTCTGACAATACATCCCATGTGGAAGTACTTGCAATGTCAGGATGAAATCTGGAATATCAAGCAGCAAACACAAGCTACCTAATGAACTAGTGGATGTTGCCTACAGTCTGTGTGTAGATGCGCCCGTGTCGTATGTGACACGCCTCCAAGAACTGTGAGATGTCCTTCGATGTGTAGACAACCACAAATCAACACTCTGGGAGTGTCGATATCCTCAGCACCTGCAGTCGTAGGCTGAAAACCCCAAATTTGCAGAGTCGGATCTGCACCCGCCAAGACCACGTAGTCGAAAATGGCCTGTGCACACCTTTGTGGAAGCCGAACGGTGGCCGAGATGACCTCAGAATCAAATTCTGAGAACACCATGCCCTTCGAGCTTTCCCACAGGATTTGGGGCCGTGTCTTCGCCTGTTGAATTTCACTCCAATCTGAGCTGGTGACTCTAGCCTCCTGCAGTGCTGCCCCGAGCCTCAATCTGAGCTCTGATACCAGTTGAAGGAGTACGAGCGGAAGTGCGACGCGAGAGAGAGTGTGAGAAGAAGAGCACGACGATATGGTGAACTCGCTCTACTGTAATGTGTAGAGCATAGTGAGTTCTTATTAGGTTTTTAAAAAAGAATATGTGTACATACCTGGTGGCCCGCCCACTTACTTGGTCGACCACATTGGGCTTTATACCCCAATAGTTTTTGATGTCGTATTGAGATGTACAAGAGTGCCATTTTTGGGATTATTTATCAATGAAGTCCTATGTTGGTATGAAGGCTAGTTGGATTTGAAATTTCCTGCATCCCTTTGGCGAGCCTTGTTGGTTGGTCTCCTTTGGCGATATAAATATGAGATTTTTTGCTTTTGGGGACGCTTGTTGAAACCTTTATCCACCACATATGCCGAGGTCTGTGGTTTTGGTAACCAAAGTTTCTTTTGACCCTCATAATAGCCTTGCTCTGCTAAGCTGTAGTGGGAGGCTATCCATCCCATGTGTTTACCTTTTGTCAATTCGCTAGGCTCATTTACCCATATTGGGTCCTTGACCTTGATTTCTTCAGCTTTGATGTAGACCTTTGAAGATTTTTGTCGACGATGATCTCGAAGTGTAGGGTATTTTGGTTATAAGATTTTCTTTGGAGTCTGTCTTTCATGTGGAAGCATGTGGTCAGTTGATGTCAAAGCTCTGTCTTGAACTTTTCGGGGCTGGATTGAAGACTCTGATTTAAGGGGCTGCTTCTGTTGGTAGGACATTTGTGGGCTCATTTTGGCTTTGCCTTTGTCGGTAGCTGATAATCTTGGAGCAGTAGTAGGCTGGATTTCTTGAGAGCTAGTCATGATGACCATTGTTGAAAATCCAGGTTCTTCTGCCAATGTTTTTTTCCAGTGCTTGGACAAAATCAAATGTGTACTCATTTTCGATGAATCCACCACTAGGAATTTGTCTTTGATTACCTTTGACCGTAGTTTAAGGGAAGCTTCTGCAATCCCTAAACTTGTGACGGCTATTCCATGTGATATAGGAACATGTACCTGAATTTCATACAGTTCTGGCTTACCTAGAAGTAACCATAGCCCATAAGACATGACATTAGTCGTGGCAGTGCAATCTATCTCTGCTATAAAGTTGAATTTTAGTTTCTCATACACATCCGACGAGAATTTAATCTCTTGTTGGCTGCCAAGTAACTGATGTCCTCTTTGCTTTTGGTACTTGTCTTGCACTTTTGTGCCTTGGAAGCTTTGTCATCCTCTTGTATGTTGAACTTCTTTGTCATTTGACTGGTTGTAGCATGTCCCAAGTGCTTACTATCTTCTGTTGTAGCTGCTTGTTGGTGTTCATTGCTAGTTTCTGACTGTGACGCCTTGATTCTTGATTTTAGAAGCTCTCTGTCACTATTTACTTCTTCTAGCACTTGAAGGTCATTCAATGGTGACTTTTCTTCTTGGAAATGTTTTGAAGCTTGTGTAGCAGGATGTTGAGGTTTACTCTCTTCTTCTGATGCAATGGTCGCCGTGGCCTTTGGTTTCCATTGTTCCATGGGTTTTTGTAGAGTCTCTTCTCGAAAATATTCATTCATATCCTGTATTGCTTGTCCTTGGTAGTCAATCTTGGACTCAATCATTTTCTGTTCTTCTGTGCATTGTATGTCTTCAGTTACATCTTCTTTTAGCTTCTCATACTCTTTGATTTGTTCAATCACCAATGAAGAGTCCACAATAGAAAATTTATTTGGTAGACTTTCAGCTTCATCCATTGACTCTATTTGCATGTCTTCCACTTGTGACTTGGCACTAAGAATTTTTGTTACCTCTGCCACCTCTTCTTGTGTTGGCTCACTATCGTCAGAATCTTGGCTTCTTTTGCTCTCGAACCTTGAACTACGAGCTTCATCTTCCTCACCTTGTGGATGCTCTAACTTATCCTCACTGAGGTTCCTTAAACGATTTTGAATCAGCTGATTCAATTGATCTTTTTTGAAAGACTGATTCTCTATGATAATGTCGTTGACACCCTTGACTTCAAGCAACTGTGTCTTGAGCCTATCTTTTGTGCTCTGCGACAAGATCTGCTTCTTTTCCGGAGATCTTGTTGGGGATTCTTTCTTCCGTTCCCTTGTTGTCACTGTCTGAACTTTGCTTTTGGCTTGTTGCTTCTTCTTTTCCATGTAAAGCTTTACTGGGCAGTCCTTCACTAAATGACCAATGGCACATTGGTCGCAATATGTTGTTATCTCAACATGTGCACCCTTTGGACGAGGCAGCTTTCCATAATACTACTGATAATGGTTTCCTGTGGTATCTAGATACATATATGACCTCTTCTTTGCATGCATGAACCTGTAGATTATGACTGACTTAGGTGTATCCACTGACTTTGTCTCTTTATCCTTCATCGTCTTGTCCTTGAGAAGCTGAAAATAGATTCCATTATTGCTTGCATACAAGATCAAATCACTATCCATGCTTTCTAGCAGTTGTGATGCTAATTCTTCCATCAGTATATGGTCTTTGGCGTGGGCCTTCTGCATAGCCTTAGGGCTATGTTTCCGAGTTGATTTTGGTGAGTTCTGCACCGAGGGTGAAGATTGAACCGAATCTTTGTTTTCCGTTTCCCTTGATGGTGCTTTTGGACGGGGTCCAAGTATGTGACTTACAGGTTGCCCACATTTGCTAAACCCATCCATATTACATTGGCTATTTCATAGTGCCTATCGTATTTGTCAACCACAATGACATCTTGACCTGACCTTCTACATTGGGCATTGTGAATTTCCAGTGGTCTCTCCTCCGGCTCGGCATCTTCCAATGCTTCTTGAAATTCCACTTGGACTCCTGAAAAGGACACTGCTTCTTGTAAAGCTGGACTTCTTAATCCCACTCTTGCAGAGATAGGGTCTCTTTGTTGAGTTTGAACTCCCACCATGCGAGAGGGTTTCATATCTGATGTTGGCATCTGTTTAATGCCTGATGATATGACTTCTTGTGCTTTGTTAAGTAGCTCTTGAGACCAAGCTAGTTCTTTTTGAAGTTGGGCTATCTTCATAGCTGGTACCTCTTTTGCTGGTGCAGTGCACGAGACTTGTGTTGTGTCTTTCCATGTTGTGCCTTGTGTTGTGCCACCCATTTGTTCAGTTGTAGTTGTTAACGCTTCCAAGTGCGTAGTTAGAGGTAAATCCATGACGAGATGGTATACATTACCACCTTTAGACATGTAGTCTTTGAAGGAGTACGTGCAGAAGTACGACGCGAGAGAGAGAGTGCGAGAAGAAGAGCACGACAATATGGTGAACTCGCTCTACTGTAATGTGTAGAGCATAGTGAGTTCTTATTAGGTTTTTACAAAAGAATATGTGTACATACCTGGCGGCCCGCCCACTTACCTGGGCGACCACATTGGGCTTTATACCCCAACAACCTCCCACTTAAAGTCCAATGTGGTACTTTAAGTGTGAGAGAAGCTACTATACAAGCTAATATACAAGAGATGTAGAGAAGTGATGTACTACCCTACACCTAACTGCTTGCAAAAATGCACAAAGCTTTCTGAGGGAAGTCCTTTTGTAAGTAGATCAGCAGGATTTTCTGTGGTGTGAACTTTGAAGGGTTGAAGTTGCTTATCCTCGAGCATTTCCCTGATGAAATGATACTTCACATCCACATGCTTGTCTTTGAGTGATAAACTGGATTGCTAGCCAATTGTATAGCACTTTGACTATCACAATATAACACAAGCATCTCTTCTTTGATTCCCAAATCTGTTACTAGTTGATTAAGCCAAATTGATTCTTTGCATGCCTCTGATGCTGCAACATATTCAGCCTCTGTAGTAGACTGAGTAACACAATCTTGTAATCTAGAACGCCATGATACTGCTCCACCAGCCAATGTAAAGACATACCCTGATGTAGACCTTCGGTTGTCTAAGTCACCTGCATAATCTGAGTCTGTAAAACCCTTTACACTTAGCTCCTGACTCCCATAGCCTATACGCATACTCTTTGTAGCTTTCAGGTATCTCAATATTCCTTTCACTGCCTCCCAATGTTTCTTGCCTGGGTTTGACATGTATCGACTTACTACTCCCACTGCAAATGCAATGTCTGGGCGAGTAGCAATCATTGCATACATCAGACTACCCACTGCAGACGCATATGGAATCTTATCCATTTCAGCCTGTTCCTCTTCAGACACAGGACAACCTTGTTTGCTAAGTTTCACATATGGTGGCAATGGAACACTCAGTGCCTTTCCCTTCCCCATATTGAAACGTTGCAAAACCTTGTCAATATACTCTGTTTGAGATAACCAAATCAACTTCCTTGATCTGTCTCTCTCAATGCGCATACCAAGTATATGACTTGCCTCACCCATGTCTTTCATGTCAAACGATTTTGCCATCTTTGACTTCAAAGCTGAAATTTCTTCCAAGTGCTTGGCAACAATCAACATGTCATCCACATACAAAATAAGGATCAACCAACTACCATCCTTAGCCTTCTTTGTATATAGACAGTGATCGAACTCACTACGTTTGTAGCCTTGAGAAAGCATAAACTTGTGGAATTTATGGTACCATGCCCTCGGTGATTGTTTTAAGCCATAAAGACTCTTTAACAACTGGCATACCCAATCTTCCTTGCCTTTCTCAACAAACCCTTCTTGCTGCTGCATGTAAATTTCCACATCTAAATCACCATGCAAGAACGCTGTCTTGACATCCATTTGGTGCAACACCAAATCTAATATGGCAACCAATGCAAGAAAGCATCTCAATGTAGTCATCTTGACCACCGGAGAGAAGACTTCATCAAAGTCAATGCCTTGTTCTTGCTTAAAGCCCTTGGCAACAAGCCTTGCTTTGTACTTTGGCTGACTATCATGAGCGGTGATCTTATACTTGTAAACCCATTTACAAGGTAGAGCCTTTTTGACCCATGGTAATTTAACTAGCTTCCATGTCTGGTTTTTATGCAGAGCTGTCATCTCTGACTGCATGGCCAATTGCGAATTCCCGGAGTCCTTTATTTGCACTGCTTCCTTGTAACATGAAGTCTCATTGCAATCAGTCAACATGACATAGTTTATAGATGGAACAAACCTATTAGGAGGTCGCGTGACACGTCCAGATCTACACACAATAGTGGCTCAGGCTCAGCCACAACCTGTGGTTCCAATCTATCTTGTCCTTGCTCCTCTTGAGCCCTGACATTTTTTCTTGCACGTGCAGGTCCATCTTCTTGGAAGACCACTCTTTGGCTCAAGTTTGTTCCTAAATTCCTTTGGAACGTGAGTATATGCCTCACAGCCAAAGACTCTGAGATGCTTGTATGAGGGCACCTTCCCTGACCATACCATCTCTAGCATTGAATCCTTCTGCAAAACCTTGCTAGGAGATCTATTTACAAGATGAACAGCTGTCGATACAGCTTCAGCCCAAAACCCATTTGGCAGCTGTGCATTAGACAACATACTTCAGAACTTCTCTTGTATGGTCCTATTCATCCTCTCAGCAACACCATTTTGAGGAGGATTGTAAGGAGCAGTAAGTTCACGTTTTATACCTTTTGACTCACAAAAGTCCTGAAAGGCCTTTGAAACATACTCTCCACCATTGTCAGTGCGTAAGCATTTAAGCTTCTTGCCACTCTGATTCTCCACAAGTGTCACAAACGTTTTGAAAACACTAAACGCTTCATCCTTGTGCTTGAGAAAGTAAACCCATACTTTCCTCGAGTAATCATCTATAAATGTCATAAAGTAAGAAGCTCCCCCTAGAGATAGGTTAGGCATAGGTCCACACAAATCACTATGAACAAGTGCCAACTGTGTATCTCTTCTACTGCTTCTATGCTTATGTGGCTGTTGTGTTTGCTTACCATACAGACAATGTTCACAGAATTCAAAATCATTAAATGAAAAGCCAGGCAAATAACCAGAACGAGACAAGATTTCCATTCCCTTCTTGGACATATGTCCTAATCGGCTTTGCCACAAAGAAACGTTCGGCTGCTCGGTTACATTGATTACATTTTTAGAGACATTTGATACATAAATCATGTAAAGTCCTCCAGACTTTACTCCATGTGCTACTGTCATAGAACCCTTGGATATCTTCCACATGTTCTGTCCAAAAATGGTGACATAGCCAGCATCATCAAGTAAACCTGTGCTGATCAAGCTCTTTGTAATTGCGGGAACATGTCTCACATTCTTCAACGTGAAAGAAGAGCCATTCTGAAACTTCAATTGAACATCTCCAACACCTAAGATCTCACATGTCTGCCCATTGCCTAGCCGAACATGATCTTTAGTGGTCACATAAGAGGTAAACCACTCCTTGTTTGGAGACACATGAAGTGATGCCCTTGAGTCTATAATCTAGTCACTCAGTGCATTTCCATCAGATGATGTAAGAAGAGCTGAGTCCATTGTATTCTTCAAGAAGTAGATGCCTCCTGACACTAGACTGTCATCCTCTGCAACACTGTTTGTCACATTTATTTCTTGAATCTTCACTGAGGACTTGTTCTTCTCACCATGGTATTCAGCTTTCTCTTTGCCTTTTTCTGCTTTCCATTCTCTGCAGTCTCTTTTCATGTGACGCTTCTTGCCACAATAGTAGCATTCTATGTCACTCTTGCCTTTAGCACTGCGGGACTTGCTATGAGACTGATTTCTCTTTCCACCTTTGTACTTTTCTTTGGTCCTTCCCCTGAAAACTAAGGCTTTTCCTTTGCCTTTGTCCATTGTCTTTCTATTGGTTTCTTCAGTAAGCAGACTTCCTTCTACACCTGCTATGTTCAAACCATCTGGAGGTGCAGAATTACTCAAAGCTGTGCGAAAAGTGTCCCAACTTTCCGGCAATGTGATCAACAGGAACATAGCTCTAAGAGGTTCATCAAACTTGACACCTTGAGCTGACAACTGACTATAGATTGTGTTGAATTCATTCAAATGATTGGACATAGGTGTTTCATCTTCAAGTCAACAAGCTTCTTAAGCCAGTATACCTGTGAAGCTGCACTCTGCTTCTCATAAAGATCACTGAGCTTTAACCATGCTTGATAAGCTGACATCTCGTCTGCTACATTGAAGTAAACGCTTTCTGCCAAAGTCAGCATAATGGTAGAAAGTGCCAATTCATCCATTTCGCTCCATTCATCTTCGTCCATATTTTCTGGTTTTATCCCCTTGAGCTTTATAGGTTTTATCTGCTTCTTTTGTACCAACACGTGCCAAATCTGCTTCTTCCACAATGGGAAATTGGTTCCATCCAGCTTCTTGATATTGTAAAGAGCAGTGTCCTGTGATCCAGCCATATCTACGCTTCACAGTGGTTTACTTTCCTGGGAAAAATTCGGCAGAGTTTCCCCTGTAAACTGACCTCTGAACCAATATCAACCTGTCAAATGAACCAAGAAAGCTTCAGATTCTGCATAAATTTCGGCAGAGTCTCCTTTGTAAAATGGCTCTGGTGTACTAAAAAACATACCAAAAAACAGCTCAAAAAACACTGTCTCTCTGACACTGTAAGCTGCGGGTAAACTTGTCCTGCACCTATACTGTCTCTCACTGTCCTGTCACTGTCCTATAAGCATAGACTGTGACAATGCCTCAACGGCAGTAAAGCAAAGATGCAATCCCAACTGTCTAACTCATAGTGAATACATCCTAGCTGCCTATCTAAGGGTGCTCGAGGGATCGCTCCAAGACCTGTATCACCGAAAGGATCTCAACATTCGAGAATCCCCCAGCTCAATAAAACCTCACTCGACCCTCAACAAAGGCTGCAGTAAATCTGACAGTACATAGACTTCCCACAAAGTCATACATCCACAAATTTCCCACTGTATGTTGTAACCGCTGCGGCGGTTGTTTGCTGCGTGACTCACAGGCAGCAAACCCTCAACAGACATACATCATCTCTGACAATACATCCCATGTGGAAGTACCTGCAATGTCAGGATGAAATCTGGAATATCAAGTAGCAAACACAAGCTACCTGATGAACTAGTGGATATTGCCTACAGTCTGTGTGTAGATGCGTCCGTGTCGTATGTGACACGCCTCCAAGAACTGTGAGCCGTCCTTCGATGTGTAGACAGCCACAAATCAACACACTGGGAGTGTTGATATCCTCAACACCTACAGTCATAGGCCGAAAACCCCAAATTTGCAGAGTCGGATTTGCACCCGTCGAGACCACGTAGTTGAAAATGGCCTGCGCACACCTTTGTCGAAGCCGAACGGTGACCGAGATGACCTCAGAATGAAATTCTGAGCACACCGAGTCCTTCATTATCCCCCACGAGATTTGGGGTCGTGTCTTCGCCTGTCGAATTTCACTCCAATCTGAGCTGGTGACTCTAGCCTCCTGCAGTGCTGCCCCGAGCCTCGATCTGAGCTCTTATACCAGTTGAAGGAGTACGAGTGGAAGTGCGACGCGAGAGAGAGTGCGAGAAGAAGAGCACGACGATATGGTGAACTCGCTCTACTGTAATGTGTAGAGCATAGTGAGTTCTTATTAGGTTTTTACAAAAGAATATGTGTACATACCTGGCGGCCCGCCCAGTTACCTGGGCGACCACATTGGGCTTTATACCCAACAGTCTTCTCCTCTTGAGCCAAACCCTTCTGCTATAAAGTAATGATTGTTTTCTATAGGAACTTCATGACTTGTGACAACCCTGTAGTATCGACTGTCTTCATCTCCATAGAGGGTACCAAAATTTATGTTTTCCATCTTGTGCTTTGTACAAAAAAATACTTGGAGGATATGCGTAGAGTTCTGTAAGTTGATCCTTGTACAACATTTCCATCTCATTGTCGATGTATTTTCCGTACCTCATGTAAATTGATCCCAGACAGTCTTCCATGAAATTTGGATGTGGGTGTAGTACATTCTTCGCTGTTTCAACTTCCACATATTGAGATGTCCGAGTTTCCTCTGTATCTTTCTTTGTCTTGATGTACAAATTTCGATTGACATCCTCATAGCATGGCAGTCCTTTGTAGTATCCAATCAGATAGATCCGAATTTTCTCTCTTGTAATATCTGTGGATGTACTTGAAGCTTCTTCCTGACTGGTCTGATTCCTTTGAGACGCCATTGCTTTCGTCTTGACTCCCTTGTTGTACCTGTTCAGTGATAGCTCTAATTGCTTGCCTCAATGCTAATAAAAATTATTAGCACCCTTGTGTCGGTATTTTTCGCTTGAGGTCCTTCAGCTTTTGTGGATGCCTTAATCTCTGAGTTTTTTTGAATTGGGCTTTGCTTGCACTGCTTGAACTTCTTAGCTCCCTTGCTTGCCAAGACTGATACTGTCTTGTCTGGCTGCTTGCTTTTCTTAGAGCTTTTTAGCAGGACTCGATCTAGTGGAAGCACTGTGATAAGTTATGCAGCTTACCACTATACTGCAACGACTGCTCCCTTTGTAGCGATTCTTGAGTTGAGCTAACCTGTGTTCACTTTAGCACACAATCTGTAAAATTCTATTTAGCTGGCAAACTTTTTCACAATGAATGCAGAAATCCTTGATGTACCTTTGACGGCCACACTTGTTCCTTGAGCACCTTCCAGCGGGTGACCAATGGTTTTCCCAAAAGATAATTTCAATCTGCTAACTTAGCAGTCTTCAAAAACCGTGACCGTTTTCTCACAATTCTTTCGAACTGTCTGTTTTAGACACCCCTGACTTCCGGATGCATTTTGAGGCCTTAAACAACGTTTTTTTTCAAATTTGAACTAAACGGTAGCCATAGGCATCCATTTAGTTCAAGTTTTGCTCTAAGATCTGTAGAGTCGCTCTCAGGCTACGTTTTGATATAAAAACTTTTCCGATCCGATACCGTTTGTGCAAGTTATGGCCAAAACAGTGAAGTGCAGTTTAGATTGGTCAAAATGAGTCCAAATTCAATTTTGAAAAAAGATTTGGGATCTCTGTGACACTGTGAACACTTCTGTATGGTCAAAAGTACAATTGGACCCTAAAACTGGTCTAAAGACATCCTACGCGTAGGATGTCTATATGCTCAGAATTTAACAAAATTTGATCCTTAGACTCCCCTTAAGTCTAGCAACACAATGGTATGCTCAGAATTTCATTTGGACCTAAAAATGGCCTTGAGACATCCTACGCGTAGGATGTCTTTTCGCTCAGAATGACTTGAAATTTTCACCCCTGCTTCTCCTTGATGTGCTGATCACAGTGGTGTGCTCATAAGTTGGTTTGGAGTCCTAAATCAAGCTGAAGACATCCTACGCGTAGGATGTCTAACTGCTCAGATTTTGTCCAAACTTGCACTGTAGCTTCCCCTTGATGTGCTAAACTCACAGCTATTTTTACTTTTTGATTCTAACACCTATAGGTTCGTCAAATGATCAAGAATGTGTTCCAAAAGCCTGATGTCTGTTCTGATGAATTTCTTAGTCAAATCAGCTCCAAATTGGACCAAATTTGACTAGGAGGCTTGCCTAAGGCTATACAACACCCTGCTATGTCCACAATTTGAATTTGGCCTCTAAATCATGCCTTAGACATCCTACGCGTAGGATGTCTAACTGCTCAAAATTGCCCCAAATTTGAACCACAGACTCTCCTTAAGGTGTTGATCACAGTGGTATGCTCAAAATTAAGTTTGGAGTGCAATTTCACACATATGACATCCTACATGTAGGATGTCTTTTTGGCCTGTTTGACCCCAGACTTGACCCAAAGCTTCCCCTTGATGTCAGCAACCCAATGCTATGCTTAGATTTTAATTTGGATGTCAAAAGACCCCAAAACTAGCTATCCTTGCCTTTTTCAGTAAAAATGCTAAAGTCTGTTCAATCTTCACTGTCACTGACCCAAATGAGATGAAATTGATCACATGCACTCAATACAACATTTAGAACATGCCTTTGGAGTCACCCTATGGTTTGGTCTCAAAAATTATGCCTTGGGCACAATTTGGGTAGGATGTCTGGAACTTCTCGTCTTTTGGTTTTGATTTGTCAAAATTTGGTCAAATTCCACATTCCTGGTGAAAATAGGGTAGAACCTACCTTCTAAACACACTGGTAGCCTCAGATTTTCAAAAAAATGTCCAGATCACCCTGTAGACATCCTACGCGTAGGATGTCTACTGCTTATTTTTTCAGACTGAAGTGTCCCTGATGCTTCCTTATGCTCTCAGAAAGTGCAAGTATGCTTCACAATTGCAAAAACATGTAAAAATCACTCAATTAAGCCTTTGCTGAAATTTTACGTTTTCTAACTCCGCCTTTTGGCTTTTGGTCATTAAAAATAGGGAAAAACACTCAAGTCAATATGTTACTAGGGTAAAACCTACCCTCTGAACCCACTGGTAACCTCAGTTTTTCCCAATTCCCTACCAAAAGTGCCCTGGAGACATCCTACGCGTAGGATGTCTACTGTCTTAAAATGAAATTTTTTTCTAGCAGTAGTACTCCCTATGCTCTGTAGAGCTCTCAACAATAATCACAGAAACTTTTGGACTTCAAATCAGCTTCCAAACACAACTTACAGTCTTTCCTACTTAGCGTTTTCCACTTCTCTGATGAGCCTAACAGCAAATAAGACATGCATAAAGTACTCTAGATCAACAATCAAGATATCCTACTTACCCTACTCCTACTCATCAATGTGAGATGATGATTTTGATGTCTTGGTTGCTTCCTGGCCTCACACAGACTCTCAAGTCAACCTACCACCACATCTACCACTCCAACTCCTACTCTCTACACCACAACCAACTACTACCTAATACTACCTAAGACGAAGGATCTAGGCCAGACACACGCTCCCTAGACTCCTCCTAAGACCTAGAGAGTCCACCACCCTCTGATCCTATCTAAATGTAAAATAGTACTCTGGCAAGCCAGAGGGACCTCTATCCTCAAGGACTAGTCTCGGTCACCTACTTAGGGCCCTCATCCCCGGCAACGGCGCCAATGTTGGACTGGTACGTAGGATGTCTGGCCGGTTTTTGCAGGTCGACGTTTTTGAAAACTAAAGTGCCTAATGTGTAGCTCTACTCACTCTGATCGCGTGGATATGCTGAAATGCAAAAACGGACAACAAGTACTCACCGAAACTCCAAAAGTAGCTCGCAGGTGAATCTACCAAAACACAGACGAATGTGCGTGATGTAAGCATCAACGCGTAGCTCTCCTCGTGGGCAATGCACTGCTGCTCTTCGTTTGCGATTCCGACCACCGTAGCTCATGTAGCACACACACACTCTCTCTCACTCTCTCACAGTCTCCCAATGACACAGAAGATCAGATTTATTAGAAGTCTCCTTACAAAGTTTTAGGTTTTGGCTTATATACTAAGCCTTAGAAAACCTAATGTCCGACCAAAATGACCTTATTTGTTCCTAGGCTTCTATAGAGCTTAATTACAACACCGTGAGCTGGCTTTGCTCATCCAACAAGCATCTGTGGCCTTAATACAATTGATGACTTAAAATATGAAGTTCCCGTAAACATTACAAAAGTGGCCGTAATGGCTCAAAATGATAATAACGGGATATTTGATGATGTCCATGAGCTTGTATCTTCACATTACAGCATCCATCTTCGTCTTCATCACTTCATCAGCATCTTTATTTGGAATCTTTAGAGAATCTTTGAGGATCTTTATGGAATCTTTGTGGAAGCGTTGTTGAAAGGTTGACCTTTCAACAACAGTTCGAAGGAACTGTCACGACATTTAGAGAGAGAGAGAGAGAGAGAGAGAGAGAGAGAGAGAGCAGAAAGAGTGCCCATGCCGATAACGACAGTGCCATCACGATAGTTAGGTAATCTCTTCTTCTATTTTTTAATGTTTTTTTTTTGTGAAATTTATTTGCTAGCGATGTTATTTTGGGGTTTTGCTTGCACCTCGGTGTTAGTTTGCAGGTTGTTTTTGCTAGCGCTATTGTTTTGGAGCTTTGCTCACACCTCAGTGTTAGTTTGAAGGTTTGGCACTCTCTTTGGCTGTGTTGACCCCCATGTCACATTGCAAAGAGAGAGTTTAGACACTCGTCCTTGGCTGTGTTGATCCTTGTGACACACTGCAAGGAGGGTTAGACTTTCGATGCTTCATCCTTGACTACTACTGACCTTTGTGTTGCACTGCAGGGAGTAGCTTAGGATGTACAATTATATTTTCCGTCTCTGGTTGTTGTTGAGCACCGAGTCGCACTGCAGGGAGGGATTAGCTATCTTACATCCTTTCTTCCTAGTTGATGTTAACCATTGCATCGCACTACTGGAAGATTGAATTTAATAGATTCTTTGTCTTTGTCTGTTGTTGACCACCATGTTGCATTGCAAGGAGGGGTTTAGGATTTTTAAACCCTTCGTTCTTGGATGTTGTTGACCATTGTGTCCCACCGCAAGAGATTGGATTTAATAGATTCTTCATCTCTGTCTATTGCTGACCATCATGTCACACTGCAAGGAGGGATTTAGGGTTGTTAATCCTTCGTTCTTGGTTGTTACTAACCATCACGTCACACCGTAAGAAGATTAGATTTAATAGATTCCTCCTCTCTGGTTGTTGCTGACCACCGTGTTGCACAGTAGAGAGGAGTTTAGGATTTTTAAATCCTTCGTTCTTGGCTGTTGTTGCTGACCATCACGTCACACTGTAGGAAGATTGGATTTAATAGATTCTCCATCTCTGGTTGTTGTTGACCACCGTGTCGCACTGCAGGGAGGGGATAGATATCTTACATCCTTTGATCCTGAGTGTTGCTGACCATTACGTCGCACTGCAGGTTGATTGGATTCAATAAATTTCTCGTCTCTAGCTGTTGCTGACCACCGTGTCACACTGTATAGAGAGAGGCTAGCTATTTTAAATCCTTTGTCCCTGACAACTGCTGACTTCCACATCGCACTGCAAGGAGATTGGTATTGTAGACTTTTTTGTCTCTGGCTGTTGCTGACCACCGTGTCGCAATGCAGGGAGGAATTATATATGTTAAGGTCTTTTGTTGCTAGTTGTTATTATTGTCCATGAAATGTTGTTGTTTAGAACTATTTACAATCATAAATGTCAAATTTATATCTATTCTAGATCTACCTTACTTATATTTGCTTCATGTATTTTCAGGCTTCAGTCATGGTAGAGACAAAGTTAACACTTTAGCATCCCAAAATCATTTGTGATGCTCTAGTTTTATCTCTCTATGGAGCTTCAAAAGATCATTTGTGTTGGGCGTTTGATCCACTACAGGCAAAGTTTGATGATCTTGTAATTGAACTTGTGGAACAATGTTGGTTGAAATTCTGCTGTGCATTCCCTGTTTCATTTGACCTAGCTCTGTGCACTAATGGAGTAATGCATAACACAATAAAGCAATTATTGGGCCAGGTCACTAGAAGCTTTGAGAGTATGGTTCATCCAAAAATCAAAGCCAAACCTAGAATCAAAGAGCGAATGCAGCTTGCGGCACAACTACATTCAGAATTGAAGAGCAAGGATAAGGTTGAAGGCTCTTCAAAACATCCTAGGACAGAAGAGTATGTGCCTCCTTTAGGTGCCAAGCCCTTAGCTATACACCTGGATGATACTACATGTCCTCCTGTCCTACACTTACTTGGGGAACATTCTATCTTTCACTTGCAAGCACCCCAATTAGGTGAAGGATGTTTTGCAAACGCGAAACAAGTTTCAGTGGCGCATCCTCTCTTCAAAGATCTTGTCTATGTGGAAAAGATCTACAAGGACTAGATAGGAAGCAAGCTAACATTACAAACAATGCTAGAGGAAGCAACGGCTACTACTACTGTTCAACATCGTGGCATGATATTGCCCCATGCTCTTGTTTGTTATAGCAAAAGGCCTATGTTGATCTTTAAGCTTTGGAATGGAGGCCACCTTGAGCAGTGGATTCAGGCATGTCATCATGATGGAAGCAAGCCTGCAATCAGAGAGTTTCAGCACACATCTGGAACTGTTCGACAGTTCATAGACAACATTTTGTTGACTTGCAACGCTCTTGTGCAGATGATGAAATTTGTGCATAATCACGACTTCATTCACAACGATCTACACACTAGAAATATTTTACTACATTTTGGCGAGCGAGGAGTGTATGCTGGAATCGCGGATTGGGGACAAAATACACCATCAAAAACTTTGGCAACATTTTCCAAGCTCCCAAATTTCAACCCTCAAACTAGAGCTCAATTCAAGCGAGATTATCCATGGATTGCCCCTGAAAATATCAACACAATTCCTCCTCCTTTCACCAAAGCATCTGATATATATAGTCTCTCATATATTCTTAGACACTTGGTTGCGTGTATTCCAGAGCCCTCTGAGGTTCTCAAGTGCAATTTTTTTTGGAATGAAAACAAACATCTTTCCAGTGGAAAATTCTCCAAACCCTTAGATAGGCCTAAATATGGGATTTAAGACTTTGTTTGAATGGAGCCCATAATGTTGGCTATCATGTTGTAACCAAATCTGGCTTGAGGCCTGTTGATGATTAGACCAGTAACACTATTTTTTTTCATTAATGGTGTGTAATGTGTGGTGATATTTCAAACTAGATCTTTAATTGTATTTTTAGTTACGTCTTTAAAGTTGTCCAAGTTAGGTTTTTAAAGTATTCCAAGTTGGATCGCTGAAATCCTCTAAACCATCTCTCTTTTCTAAGTGCTAAGGCTTTGCTCATTAAATTTTATTGTTTTGCATTTCAAGTATGCAAGATATTGCTCCCAACCAAAATGCACAACAACCTAATGATCCTTTGCTTAATCATGCATTGGCACAACAAATTTACAAAGAGGAAGAGGTTCAAGTGGCTCAAGGAGATTTTAGCACTTTGGCTGCATCCCAAGAAGATGAATCAGAACTTCAAGGGGAGCCACTGAATTACAGGCAATGCAAACATCTATGCCCAAATCATTTTGTACGCAATACATTATTTTAAGCTAGTGGAAATGCTAAGGCTTTCACTCCCTTGAAAGTTTCAGATTTGCAACACACTGTCCTTGTGAGAAATATCCTTTCAAGATTTATCCAAGTATACAGATCGCCACCAAATAATAATCCAGTGGAAATTTACTTTGTGCAACAATGCTATTGTTATTATGTATTGCTGCTCAAAGTAGATTAAAAAAATCATCCCACTACGGGAGGCGTCGGCAAAGGACGCCCAATTGAGAAGATTCATGTACAGGAAGTCAATCAAGAAGACCCTCCTTGCAAGAGAGGTTACACATATTTGCCCAAAGAAACCGCAGTCATTGAGCAACTCCTAACCCAAGGTGTGGATTTGGTAACTCAAGGAGAGACCCAGCCATGCTGCACGCTCGTATAGCAGTCTCTAAAGCTAGAAAGAAAGTTGGCATGGTACGAGGCAAGATATGGGCCTGTTTTATCGAAGAAGAGATAGGAAATGCGGGTCCAAGTGATTCATATTACAATCAAAATTTTGTGTATCTAATCTTTTAGGGGATCCAGCCCATGATTTAAATTAAATCTACCAAACAATACTAAGCTCTTTTTGTATCTTAAATCTCAAGATCTGTAACTAAAATCTCTTTTTGATATGTAAATCTCTATTTGTTGGAACAAATGAATATGTCGGATATTGTTGCAATTGTGAGTTTTATTCTCTCTCCCTCCCTCTTTCCGACAATGATAGAAAGAACATGGAGAGAGAGAGAGAGAGAGAGAGAGAGAGAGAGAGAGAGAGAGAGAGAGAGAGAGATTGTGAAGCTAAACTCCACAGAAATTTTGCATTACAAAATTAATTGAAAATATAGTACAAACTTTATAGCTCATCCGTCCCCTCAATCACAGGCACCAGGTCATCAATTTCTTCGACATCTGAACATTTCGGATCAATATCTTCCGGGTTCCATTCCATTTCATCATCGGAGTTGAGCTCATTTGCAATTTCTTCGTGTGTTTGAAAGTGCCCGAAGCTTTCTTCTATGGCACTCATGGCTAACTTTGTTGAGTTATACATAAGTTGCATGTTACCAAATACATACACCAAGTCCGCAGCTTGTTTAAGACTTAATCGACTTTTTTTTTTAATATGCACGAAAGCAAACAAAGACCAATTTCCTTGAGACAAATACTCTCGGAGACAAATGTTGAAGTTCCACTTTTTCTCCATCGTACTTTTTCCACCAAACTGCTGTACTCATTGGCTTGATAGCATCTATATGCCAAGGATCCCCAAACATTCCTTCTCTGCTACTGAGTAGCGTTAAATGGTAACCTTGCATTTGAACTACATTTCTACTCAAATGTATATATTTTTTGTCAAAGTTTTAACCTAGTGTTCATTCTCTCTTTCCATAATAGCCTTTTTCCATACAAACACCTTACCCTTCTTAGATCTTTATGCATTTACATCATATTTCTCTCTTCATGCTAAATGTAAATAGTAAACTTAATTCTACTCTCCTAGTTTTTTTACTGCATATTCTTTTAACTAATTACCTTTACTAATTTAAATAGCTATCTACATCCCATAATTTGTAAATAAATAATTTATGGGCACTTATCTTATCCATCTTCTCTCAAGGGTAGGGTTAACCTTGTAGGCCTTCCCTTCCCCACCACTATGTGACCCAACTCTTGGATCATTTACTTGTGTTGGTCAACAAATCTTAAATATAATGTATATCCCCAATAAATCAAACTTTATTGGATCCTACCTCATTTGTTTAAGGTGGATTCTCTTTTGAAAAAAGCATGCTACACCTTGGATGCATGCTAAAGGGCCCCCTACAAGGAGACTTGGTTCAAAAGGTGTTTTGGATGCATCTTGAACGCCTTAGCTCCTGGGTATACTTGAGGAACACTGCAAAATCAGCTTAAACACTTTGAGAAGGTCAACTTTGCCTTTTACAGCACCCAATTCTGAGTTACAAACTGAAAGTTATGGTGAAAACAAGGTGCTGCGGACACTGTTACTGCAGGTCAAAGTTACAATCAGGTAAACCACAAAGGTGAAAAGTTTTCTTGACTTCTCCAACATTCTAAAATACCAATGGGGAGTTAAAAACCACTTGCATGTGGAGGGGTCGGCTCAAGATGCTTCCAGAGACACAACAAACAGGATGGGGACACTCTGCAGGAGCCACTGGAGGGACATCATGGTGGGGCCCACATACATTATCAACCCTTATGGAGCCTCCACGACTTAAAAGGCTATTTTTAATGAAAAAATAAGTCCCTTATTTGCATAATTGAAGGAGCGGTCAAAAGGGAACCTAACTATGGTTAATTACCTACCCTAGTCAAGTTTAACCTAACCCAAGGTCTTGTACAACTATAAAAAGGCCCTTTGGCAAGCACAAAAATACACACACCTACTCCATTGCTGAAAATAAGCTCCTCTAAGGTTAGGGAAGCCCTAATCTCTCTCTCCTCTTGTCTCCCTATCCATTTCCTAAGCTCGCTATCATAAGCGGCACCATAGAGAGAGCATCAATATGCTATTGCTACCATTCTCTTGCAAACATTTCTCTTACCATACTCATCCCTAAATAAGGATTGTAGATTCTATATGAGAGCAAGGATATCAAGTTCAATGATCTATCTCATGGTTTGATCAACAAATTGTTTCAATTGGGGTGTCGTCGTCACACTTTTGCTCTAAACGCATGTAAAATTGGTAAGCATATCTTGGCAGCTTCTCATATTTTGTGCTCATTGGGTTGCTTGTTTGTTGAGAAATTTTTTTGTGCACCATGGTGTCTATTTACTTGGCTTCTCTCCTTATGTTGTGTGTAAGTAAGTCTTGGGGCTGCATAGATGGAGAAGAGCTCTCTATGCATGCCGCCTTATGTGTGTAAGTAGTCTCTTCTTTTGGGAAAGGAAAGGAGTTGTCAAGTATTTGTGCATTATGGTGTTTTGAGTTTTGAGGTTTTGTGCTTGCTTTTCTTAGAAGTATATGAGCACTAATATGGTGAAGGTCAATCTTTGCATGTGAGTTTGTGCAGTGTTCAAAGGGATTGCTTAAGGAGTGTGTGTTGAACGGTTGAAGGGCATTTTGTGTTGAAGCACATAAGGAAGGTGTGTGTGTGTGTGTGTGTGTGTTGTATATGGTTTGTTTTGGTTTCCTTCTTTCTCCATAAAAGAGGGTGGTGCCCCTAAGAAATATGCGTGTGTAGGGTCTCACGGAGTGGTTGTCTGGTGGGAGCCCCATCTCAAAAAATCCGCTCTCATAAAAGTGGTGCCCCCACTGAGGAACTTTCCTAATTGCCTTCTATTCTCCTCATGAACAATAGAGTTGCACCATATGCTTTTCATTTTTCACAATGCATCAGAATTAACATTTGTGTAGATCGCAAATTTTTTTACCAACAACGCATTGTTTTTATGTTCGGAGCAGAAAGACTTGGTGAAATCTTGGCAACTCCAAATCCCATCATTCTTCCATTCATTAATTATGATGATTCATTTGATGTCCATGTTTTTATTTTGTTTTGAGGCAGGGACAAGAGACGCTTAGATAGCGATCCACTCAAAGGAAACTTTCTTCAAGAGAAAGAAAAAGGAGAACACATTGTCACATGAACCAACCTGGAGCTTCTTCTCCTTTTACACCCATAGCTCGGCAATCTGTGCACATCATAATTGCTAAAAAATTTAGATTTCAAGCAACCATTAGGAGAATTTTTGGACCCACTCGCCTTAATGAAATTAATGCCTCAATCAACCCTTTTATTTTGCCTATGATAAATTATGAACTAACACTTGATGTATATATTTTCATTTTGATGTGATCACTCATCGTAGTCAAAACTTTGTGGTACACAAGGCTCCTTGTATTGTAAAAATGTCAAGCACTTTTCCTACCTTTCATTCTAAAAATGGTGAGGATGCACAAGAATTTCTGGATAATTTGGAGATGGCACACCTCATCTCTGGGAGAGATCAAGAAGAGGTAAAGTTGTGTGCTTTTCCACTCGTTCTCAAAGGGGAGGCTAAGGCATGGTACGAGGCCTTGCAACCTCAAAACAAAACCAATTGGGAGAGGCTACGTGCAATTTTTCTTGCCAAATTTGGGCAAGGAGATACTCCAGAGGGTCTTTGGAAGTGTCTACTTCAACATAAACAGGTATTCCTTGAAGACTACCCATCTTATGAGGCCGTTTTCCTTAACCTATGGGATAGATGGGAGGCTACCTTACAAAACCAAGGTGGTGCACCAAACTTTCTAAAGAAAGATAGGTTCATGGCTGGCTTGTATCCAATTTTGAAGACCAAGGTAGAGTTAAAATTCCCATCAAAATTTGAGGAAGCACGTGAGGTGGCCATGGTCAAATTCAAGAAGTTAAATTTTCAAGCACATAGAACAAGGGACCTAAATGAAGTCATTGAGAGGGATTCTTCACCAAGCATGGGAGCACAAGTTAGGGGCTCTCTTGCCCAAACTTCACAAATAGGGGAAGGATCACAACAAGAGATCTTGCAAAGATTAACTCAACAACTAAAGAGTCTCACCTTGAATCTAGTGCAGGGCCTACCCCAACAACGACAACCAAGAGAAGGGAATCGCAATCAACGACGTCAAGCACAAGAGTTGAGATGCTGGAATTGCAACGAAGTTGGTCATGGCATGTATAATTGCCCTCACCCTCGAAGGCTTCTAGGGTACATATACCCTCCTAGACCCCCTTCTCTCATGGTGCAGCAAGAGCATGCTCAAGCCCCGCAAATTCTTCGTCGACCACCACCACCTCCAGTGGCAAACATCCCTCCTATCCCACCAGTGGAGGAAGAGAGAGGAGTAAACGTCATAAAGCTGGAAGAGGAGATAGAGGTGAGTCCTATACATTTTGATGTTATGCCAGCAGAAAAGCGCACAAGAGCACACAACAAGGATGAAGACACAAGGAATGAAGAGTCAGAACCTGCAAGGAAGGAGAGGAAGAAAAAGTCAAAGAAGGAGGAAGGAGGCAAGAAGCAGAGATCAAGGCGAAGGGAGATCGGCATCAACAATTTTCCATTAGGAAAGAATATGGAACCCTACAACATCTTAGAAGATCTGCAAACTCAAAAGCCCAATATTTCTTGGCCTCAACTCCTACATCTATCACCCAAGGTGAGAAAGCACTGGTCCAAACTTGTAAGCACAAGACTCCCAAGAAAGAAAGAAAAGGTGACAGTAAAGGCATTGACTTCAAAGCCACAACAAGATGTGGAACCTATTGTAGATGCTTATGTAAGGGGTAGGAAGGTATCCAATGTGTATGTTGATGGTGGAGCACAAATGTGTGTGATCACGGAAAGAGCCATGAATAGACTAGGGCTTGAAATCACTAAATCCTCTAATTGTCAAGCTAGGCTGGCCAACATCGAGAATGTCAAAGTTTTTGTATGTAATATAGATGCACGTGTGGACATGTATGTTATGCCAACCAAGGGGGAGGGCTATCCCATCATCCTAGGGAGGCCTTGGCTCATTGCTGTGAATGCAAATCAAAAATGGGGACAAGGACAATTGATTCTCAAAAAGGGGCAACATGTAGTATACGATTGGCATGAAGGAAAGCAGCTCGACATCAACTATGAGACCACGGCTGATGAAGAAAGTGAAGAGAGTTTTGGCTGAAGCGATGAGGAAAGTTCAACCACTACATCCAATAGCGAAGAAGAATCATCTTTGGAGGTAATGGGAATCATCTTCAACACATCAAAAACTCCATCAATAGAGGTTGACCCAACAAAGGAGCAAACAAAGGATGACAAAGGTGACCACAAGCACTTTGAAGACTTTAAGAGGATGCTTGCAAAAGATCTTACCCCTGAGGAGAAGCGGTCCTACATCGATATGCTCAAGAGGTATCCCAATTTGTTTATCACTGATTACTCACAAATTAGAGGTGTGGATGTTATAGAGCATGGCATAGAATTAAAACCAGATACTAAACTTGTGGCTCAAAAGCTAAGGCGCCTAGGAAAAATACAACAAGAGGCTCTTTTGACAGAGGTTAACTGACTCCTCAAAGCTGGTTTCATTTACCCTGTGTCTAACTCTGAGTGGGTGTCCCCAATTGTAGTAACCCCTAAAAAGAACGGAAAATGGAGGTTCTGTGTTAACTACAAACCGCTTAATGCTGCAACAAAGAGGGATCATTTTCCTCTTCCTTTCCAAGATGAAATATTAAACGAAGTAGCTAGCTATGAATGTTACACAGTGTGTGATGGGTATTCAGGGTATTTAGCAAAAGAAGATCAATTAAAAACCACTTTCATCACACCTTGGGGTTGCTTTGCCTATAGAGTGATGCCATTTGGGCTCACAAATGCTCCTAGTACCTTTATAAGGTTTATAACTCTTGTCTTTTAGCCCTTCTTTGGAAAGTCAATTAGGGTTTTTATGGATGACTTCTGTATCTATAGTAGCCAAAGACTTCATTGCCAAAAAGTTGAGGAGGGGCTTAGGAGGCTTCATCAATTTGGGGGACAACTTAATCCTGAGAAGTGTCACATTGCAGAGTCACAAGTGGTATTGCTAGGTCATGTGGTTTCTTTGCAAGGAATTCAAGTGGATCCATCAAAAGTAAATGCTCTCTTGTCACTACAACCACCAACGACAACCAAGGAGCTCATGACTTTCAACCACAAAGTAAGGTACATGTCTCGTTTCATTCACCTTCTAGCGGAAGCTATTGCACCTTTGCACAAGCTAGCAAACAAACCCACATTTGAATGGAGAGAGGAACACGAATTATGCTTTACTGAAGTAAAGGGTATTCTCAACTCTCTTCCAACAATAATGCCACCAAATCCAAAGGATACATATTACATCACGCCAAGTGTAGGAATGGAGGCCATCGGTGTAGTTCTCATGCAAAAAGACCAAAAAACATGCTACATGAGGCTAGTATACTTTGCAAGCAAAGTCATGACCACTGCAGAGAAGGGCTACACCGATATGGAGAAGGTGGTATTCACAATTATGTTTGCGGTAAGAAAGTTCCGATCATATCTCTTACCTGCACCATTTGTCATTCTCACCATGGAAAACAATTTACCATATGTTGTGCAACACATGAGCCTCTCATCTAGGATAGCCAAACGGGTTCTAGAACTTCAAGAGTTCGAATACACTTTTCTTGTGGAAGATAGCACAAGGGCAGGTCTTGCAGACATTCTCACATACAAAGTGAGAGAAAGGAAAGAGTCACCAAAGGCAGGAGACAAAGCTACACCACAAAATAATGAGGAGGAGATGGACAATGCACACATTTTGTGCTTTGATGGAGCTTACCGACGACAACACGATCAGGCAGCAGGGGGGGTTCTTATTCTAAGTCCACAAAGGGAAGTTCTTGTTAAGAAAGGTATCACCTTGGAAAATGTTCATTCTAATAATGAGGCTGAGTATGTCACCTTAAAGTTGGGGCTTGAAGAATGCAGAAAACTTGGCATCGAAAGACTTATAATAAGAGGTGATTCCTTACTAGTTATTAGGCAAATCCAAGGGATATGGAAGTGCAAGAACCCTACTCTAGTGGAGTGGCTTAGACAGGTGAAGGCTTTGATAAAGAACTTTGAAGCTACACAGGTACAGCATGTTGTGAGAACCCTCAACAAGGAAGCAGATTATCTCGCCAATGAGAAACTTCAGATCATGGTGGGAGGTGTGAAGCTCTACGAACCAAAGTACCAAGGCCAAGAGGAATTGAAGGACATCATATTTTTCCTCCAAACTCGTGAGTGCCCTAAACACTTGAATAAAGTGCAAAGGCATAGGTTGGTAAAAAAGGCAACTCCTTACCAACTCATAGGAGATGATCTGTATCATAAAGGGAAAGATTTGGTGCTAAGAAGGGTGCCCTCTGTTCATGAAATAGAGAGAATCCTCTTTTCATGCCATGATGATGTCTGTGGGGGTCATTTTTCTCATGATATTACAAACATGAAGATTTTGCAAGCAGGGTTTGTTTGGCCAAGTCTACACCGTGATGTCCAGCATTGGTGTAAGTCATGCAAAGGTTGTCAGATTGCTGGAAATCGATGACTCACTTATGAACCTCGAGTTCCAATAATTTCGTATGGTCCTTTTGAGAAGTGGGGTGTGGATGCAATAGGCCCCTTATATCGCACATCTATCGGGAAGGTCTTCATCATTGTGGGAGTAGATTACATGACACGATCGGCGGAGGCAGCAAGTACAACACGAATTACAGCCGAGGAGGTATCAAAATTTATCTTTGATCACATATGCAGTATATTCGGCACACCATTAGAGATTTTGTCAGATCGTGGTCCAGGGTTTAGAGCAGAGCTCCTAGATAATCTTTTGACAAAGTTAAAAGTCAAACATTTGCATTCTACACCTTACTACCCTCAGTGCAATGGGTTGGTTGAAAAGGTGAATGGAATGATATGTAAGATCATTTCTAAGCAGGTTGCAGATCGACCAAACGACTGGAATCATCATTTGACTGCAGCTCTATGGGCATAGAGAACATCTTTCAAGGTATCCACTCAATTCACTCCTTTTCATTTGGTATATGGACAGGAGGCACTCCTTCCTATTGAGGTGGAGATTGCAAGCCTACACATTCTCTCACGGGGAGAAAAGAGGCCAAAAGAAGCTTTGCAGGAAAGAATTTTAGATCTTCAACGACTTGAGCTTGATAGAGAAGAGTCCATCGACTATTACATTGCCCAAGCCACAAGCCAAAGGGACAAAATCAACAAGAAGCTCAAGGGGAAAGGATTGAAGGAAGGTATGTTGGTTCTTCGCTATGATAACCGACTTGATACTCGACTTGACAAAAACTTTTTGCAAAGATGGGAGGGACCTTTCATGATAAAAACAAAGTTTGGGAATGGTAGTTACAGATTAGCAGATTTATCAGGAAAACTCCACAAGACCAGAGTCAATGGATGGAGATTAAAGCCCTACTTTCAACGTATCAATCCGTTGATAGGAAGTCATCTACCTACATCGTCTAAGATCCAAATTGGCATGGCTCCCTTCGGCTTGTCAAATGCTCCACCTATTTTTAAAGCTTTGATGTGCAAAGAAGAACCAGCCTTGGAATCTCAACATACCCAAGGCAACCCTCCCATCTCCGATTTATGGGATTGAGGTAATGAAAAGCAGGTCTAATGGAGTAAAAGAGTGTATATCACTCCTCCTTTTTTTAGAAAAATAAGAAAAAAAAAGAAGAAAAAAAAAGAAAGAAAAGAAAAAGGAAAAAACTCTTTTGTTTCATCTAGGAGCATGAATGATCCTAGATGAAGGGGGAGGGCTAATATGAGTAGCGTTAAATGGTAACCTTGCATTTGAACTATATTTCTACTCAAATGTATATATTTTTTATCAAAGTTTTAACCTAGTGTTCATTCTCTCTTTCCGTAATAGCCTTTTTTCATACAAATACCTTACCCTTCTTAGATCTTTATGCATTTACATCATATTTCTCTCTTCATGCTAAATGTAAATAGTAAACTTAATTCTACTCTCCTAGTTTTTTTATTGCATATTCTTTTAACTAATTACCTTTACTAATTTAAATAGCTATCTACATCCCATAATTTGTAAATAAATAATTTATGGGCACTTATCTTATCCATCTTCTCTCAAGGGTAGGGTTAACCTTGTAGGCCTTCCCTTCCCCACCACTATGTGACCCAACTCTTGGATCATTTACTTGTGTTGGTCAACAAATCTTAAATATAATGTATATCCCCAATAAATCAAACTTTATTGGAGCCTACCTCATTTGTTTAAGGTGGATTCTCTTTTGAAAAAAACATGCTACACCTTGGATGCATGCTAAAGGGCCCCCTACAAGGAGACTTGGTTCAAAAGGTGTTTTGGATGCATCTTGAACGCCTTAGCTCCTGGGTATACTTGAGGAACACTCCAAAATCATCTTAAACACTTTGAGAAGGTCAACTTTGCCTTTTACAGCACCCAATTCTGAGTTACAGGCTGAAAGTTATGGTGAAAACAAGGTGCTGCGGACACTATTACTGTAGGTCAAAGTTACAATCAGGTAAACCACAAAGGTGAAAAGTTTTCTTGACTTCTCCAACATTCTAAAATACCAATGGGGAGTTAAAAACCACTTGCATGTGGAGGGGTCGGCTCAAGATGCTTCCAAAGACACAACAAACAGGATAGGGACACTCTGCAGGAGCCACTGGAGGGACATCATGGTGGGGCCCACATACATTATCAACCCTTATGGAGCCTCCACGACTTAAAAGGATATTTTTAATGAAAAAATAAGTCCCTTATTTGCATAATTGAAGGAGCGGTCAAAAGGGAACCTAACTATGGTTAATTACCTACCCTAGTCAAGTTTAACCTAACCCAAGGTCTTGTACAACTATAAAAAGGCCCTTTGGCAAGCACAAAAATACACACACATACTCCATTGCTGAAAGTAAGCTCCTCTAAGGTTAGGGAAGCCCTAATCTCTCTCTCCTCTTGTCTCCCTATCCATTTCCTAAGCTCGCTATTATAAGCGGCACCATAGAGAGAGCATCAATATGCTATTGCTACCATTCTCTTGCAAACATTTCTCTTACCATACTCATCCCTAAATAAGGATTGTAGATTCTATATGAGAGCAAGGATATCAAGTTCAATGATCTATCTCATGGTTTGATCAACAAATTGTTGCAATTGGGTGTCGTCGTCACACTTTTGCTCTAAACGCATGTAAAATTGGTAAGCATATCTTGGCAGCTTCTCATATTTTGTGCTCATTGGGTTGCTTGTTTGTTGAGAAATTTTTTTGTGCACCATGGTGTCTATTTACTTGGCTTCTCTCCTTATGTTGTGTGTAAGTAAGTCTTGGGGCTGCATAGATGGAGAAGAGCTCTCTATGCATGCCGCCTTATGTGTGTAAGTAGTCTCTTCTTTTGGGAAAGGAAAGGAGTTGTCAAGTATTTGTGCATTATGGTGTTTTGAGTTTTGAGGTTTTGTGCTTGCTTTTCTTAGAAGTATATGAGCACTAATATGGTGAAGGTCAATCTTTGCATGTGAGTTTGTGCAGTGTTCAAAGGGATTGCTTAAGGAGTGTGTGTTGAATGGTTGAAGGGCATTTTGTGTTGAAGCACATAAGGAAGGTGTGTGTGTGTGTGTGTGTGTGTGTGTGTGTGTGTGTGTGTGTTGTATATGGTTTGTTTTGGTTTCCTTCTTTCTCCATAAAAGAGGGTGGTGACCCTAAGAAATATGCGTGTGTAGGGTCTCACGGAGTGGTTGTCTGGTGGGAGCCTTGAGTTGAGCCCCATCTCAAAAAATCCGCTCTCACTAGTATATGCCATCTTCTGTGTGTATGCCACCTTGTAGACGGCTGGATAATCACCATGTGGGAACGTGTTCTTAGAAGATGGACATCGAATTACTTAGTAATTGCTAGAGTAATTACTATAGTAAACCCGAAGTGTATAAATAGGGCCCATTACATTATGATCGGGTTGGCAATTGTTATCACTTGTATTAGCGCTTTGGGCTATCATTGTACTTGAGCATCAGTGGCAGTATTGTCGGATGTACTTTCCCTCTGTAATCATATTCGTTGTAATCTTGATCTGTAATCTCAATCATGGCATATATTTCAGTGATACTTACTTTTCGTCCAGTCTTCTGAATCTGAATTTGAATCTGAACCTTATTCCAATCTATAAGTCTGATTCTTATTTCAGTATCCACATTTCAGTCTAGTCTCTGATTTCTGTCCAGTCTGCTGTCTGAAATCTTCCCACACTAGTAGCTGAAATCCTTCAACACTGGAATTAGCTGTCTCAAGGGATCAGCTCCAATTCCATTTTGGCGATCAAGGTGGCTCGAGCTGAAGCTCGTTGACCGAAAGACTCTTCTCCCAGTTGAAGTTTTCAGCAATGGCACCAAAGTCCATTTGTGGCCGGAAATCTACCATTCGTGTGGACCCCATTATTGAGGAGTCAGGAAGAGAGTCTGACCCCAAGCAAGAGAAAATGACTGAAACTGAGGCTCAGGAGGAGCATAGTCAGGCTGATGAGGCGCAGGACTCACAGCACTCCAGTCATTCTCGACGCCGACGGGCAGAACAGGAAGCACGAAAGGAAAAAGAGTTCCAAGAGTTCTCAGTCTTGCCAGAGAGATGAGCATATCAAGAGCAGAAAGGGAAGTCACCGTACTTCTACCAGACAAAACAGAGAAGATACTGATACTGAGACAGAGATAGAGATTGATTGGTATGCTGACACTGACAATTGCAAGAAGGCTCCCAAGCGTCATTCTGAAGCCAAGAAGAGAAGTGGTGGGATCAGCAGTAATCAAAATGATTACACAGCTTCCCTGAAGATTTCCTTTCCCATTTTCAAAGGAGGGAAAAAGGATGATCTAGATGTTCACATACAAGCGTTCGAGCAGTATGCTGAACTAAAAAACATTGATGAAGAAGATTGGGGGGAATATTTTCCACAAACCTTGAAGGAGGCAGCGAGGAAATGGTATTACCATTACCCTGTATGCTAGCTGAGATCATATAACAAATTACTTAAGGCCTTCAGGTTGGAATATTTTGACAATCGAGGGGACGAGGATATTCTCTGGGAATTGGATCAGATCAAACAAAGGAATTTATCAGTCCGCAGCTATGTAGAAAAGATAAAAGAACTGACCAGGCAGTTGCAAGAACCGCCGTCTGAGAAGAGATTGAGGGCATGGTTTCTGAATGGGTTTAGAAGCAAGAAGCTTAGGGAACAAGAAGTACTAGCCCCTACAAAAAAAATTCAATGATCTAGTCCAAAGAGCATTAAAGATGGAACAGTAGGCTAAGAACGAGAAGAGCCACAAGAAGCGAAGGACCAGTAGCAGTAGCTCGGCTACTGAAGCTTCTCATTCCATTGCAACGTCCAGCAGCTCCAATGAATGAACAAAGGAGAAATCAAAGAAGGGATCATGGACCAAGAAGATTGAAAAAATGGCTAGGCAGATTGCAGAAATTAGCCACACAAGACAGCCGGTCCGAAATATGGAGACTTGGTGGTCAAGATGTAAATCCAAGGACCACATCTCCATTGAATGTCCACAATGTACCTACTGTAAGGCCTTTGGTCACCTATGGAATAATTGTGGCATCAGAATTCACCATTTTAAGAAAGGAAAGGATCTATCAGTGGTTGCCTACACTGAACCAGTGAAGGTAGAACCAATCAAAGTAGCTCAAGAGGAAAGACCAGGTACCAATGGTACTGGTCAAGGACGTGGCAGATACCAACCAGGAATGGGTAGAGGAAGAGGAAGAGGCAACTTCCAGACCAGGAGCATGAATTGCTATACCTGTGGGAAGTATGGTAATTTTGCAGCCCAATGTCCAGATGCACCGGTAATGACTGCTACTGAGGCTAAGGCACCAGAGCCAGTCCCAGTCAGGGTGGTTACCAGGAGCAAGGGAGTAATCATTGAAGAAATTCCAGACATTTCAAAAGTACCAGTCAATCCTAACAGCAGCAAGTGGGCTCAACAAAGGGAAGTTTGGAAGGCCAAAGGTAAAGAAAAGGTGGTAGATGAGTGGCAAGAGCAGCGGGAACTAGCAGCTAAAATCACAGAGGATTTAGCTAAGAAGCTGCCAGAACAGCCAGAAAGTTTCGAAGCTAGAGTCATTCAAAAGATACCAGCCCAATCGACTAATAAAGATCAGTCAGTACCGGCCATGACAGAGACCATACTGGCTGTAGTACATGGACTAGCTGATGAAATGGGAGTGGAGGGAAAGAGTAGAAGTACTGCTAAAAAAGAATGGCAGTGTGAAGACACCAGTTCTTCAAGCTTTGACTCAATCTGACCAAGAGCGAGAGGAAATTCATGTGAAAATTTGTGATAGAATCAAGAAGCTGACTGTAGAGCTGGAGGATATAAGAAAGACCTTGCCTGAGGTGGCCAACTTTATCTGACAACCTAGGAAGACTGAGGCAGAGGACAGAATAGTGGACCTGACGGCTGTTCGGGATGATGAAGTTCCAGTTATTTAGGTAGACTACAAGGTCAGGAAGCAATGGGAACCTCTCTCAAGCGTCATACTGAATGGAGGAGCAGGAGTCAACATAATGGGAGCCCATCTTCAGCAAAGAATGGGTATCACTAACATGAAACCAGCACCATTCAAAGTAAGAATGGCAGATCATCGAGTCATACAAGCGACGGGTATGATTGAAAACATGCAGATAAGAGTTGGGAGGGAGAAATTCAAAACCAGTTTCCTAGTCTTGGATGTGCAGGGAGCATATGGAATGCTACTAGGCCGCCCATGGTTAAGAACAGCACATGCTGTTCATGATTATGCAAACCAAACTTTGACCATAGAAGGGGCCAGTGGCAGAATCAAAATCTAGACCAACAACACTAGGAGCTGGAAAAAGAAAATGGGGCCGAAGGAGTTGTGTCAAAAATACAGAGCCAAGAAAATTGAGCGAATGCTAGCAGCTATGAACATATTTCCTTTGGCAGAAATCGATTTGAATGCAGTCCTGTTGAACAAAGAGCAAGCTGACAAGCAGAAGAGACAATTCACTGATCAGTTTACTAAAGTCAATGCAGGGGAAAGAACAGTTCAGCTAACTGGAAGAATGAAGGAACCAGCTGATACTGGTATAATGGAAGAATCAGTATGTTCTGAAGAGTACCCACTGGATCAGAATAATGATTCAGAAATGAATGGACCTTATTGGGACTACGCTGAAGAATCGACCAAACGAAAAGGAGGCGGACCAAACTGGTTGCTTCCAGACGATCAGGAAGTAGAGGAGTGGAACCTGGAATCAGAGGAAAATCCCAGAATGATCAAAGTCAACAAGCACCTCAAACCGGCAATGAAGGAAAAGGCACAGAAAATGTTCCAGAACTATAAAGATGTGTTTTCCTAGGAACATACAGATTTGAAGGGAGTAGATCCGGAAGTCTGTAAGCACCGAATACCACTGAAACCAAATGCTAGGCCAGTAAGATTGCAAAGATACCGAATGAACCCCAACTATGCAAAGAAGGTCAAGGAGGAGATTGATAATCTTCTCAAGGTTCATTACGGAAGTAGCAAGCAGTGATTGGTTATTTCCCATAGTCATCGTTCCTAAGAAGAATGGGAAATTAAGAGTTTGTGTCGACTATAGGAAACTAAATACCCATACTATTAAGGATCTATTTCCCTTACCTTTTACTGATATGTTGCTTGATGAGATCGCAGGATATGAGATGTATAGCTTCATGGATGGTTATAGCGGCTATAACCAATTACAGATCGCTCCTAAAGATAGGGCCAAGACCACTTTCATCACTGAGTGGGGAGCATTCATGTATCTGGTGATGCCTTTTGGTCTGTGCAATGCACCAGCTACTTTCAGCGGTGTATGATGGAGATGTTTAATGAATTTATTCATCGATTCCTCGCCATTTTCATGGATGAATTCACTGTCTATTCAGATGAGGAACAACACCTTCTATTCCTAGAGATGGTTTTTAAACGCTGTCAGGAGAAGAGGATTTGTTTGAATCCATTCAAATCTGTATTTTTGGTCTGGAAGGGACAGCTACTGGGATATGTGGTTTCCCGCAATGGAATAGAGATGGCCAATGACAAAATACAGTGTGTCCAGCAAGCTAAAGCACCCATAACTGCTTCAAAGTTGAGTTCTTTCTTGGGTTATGTGAATTTCTATAGAAGATTTGTACACAAGTTTGCTTCTCAAGCAGTACCACTATATGAGCTTACAAAGAAGACCAGTAAGTTCAACTGGACTGTTGAGTGTGAGGAGCGTTTCTAGAATTTGAAAAAATCCATTACCAGTAAACCAGTCCTTAGGTAGCCAAATTGGGATATTATTTTTCATGTACATGTAGATGCTTCAGGATTGGCAATGGGGGCAATATTAGCTCAGCCAGATGGGAGAACAGACTATCCTGTCTATTTTGCTAGTCGCAGATTCAGTCAGGCTGAACAAGGCTATACGACTACTGAAAGAGAAGCTCTGAAAATGTTTTTTAGCGCTACGAAGTTCTGGCATTACCTATTGGGGAAGTTATTCCATTTTTATGTGGATCATCAAGCTCTTCTATTTCTAATTAACAAAGTTATTATTCAAGGCAGGCTGATAAGATGGATGATGTTCCTTATGGAATTTGAATTCAGAATTTTCCAGAAGCCTGGTCGAAACCACTGTGGAGCTGACTTTCTTTCCAGAAGTACGGAGGAATATTCAGAATCACCTCTGAGAGATGAGCCAGTTGATGCTGATTTATTTCAGTTAGAACCAGAAGAATCAGTGGATCCTGAATGGTATGATATTTATCAATTCCTTTCCCAAGGTGCCTTTCCAGAGGATTGGAAATAGAATCAGAAGAAAGCTCTGATCATAAAAAGCCTAAAATTTACCATCATCGGAGGAGTACTTTATCGACTAGGTGTGGATGGTATACTTCGACGATGTGTCCCTATGGAAGGAAGAATGCAAGTGATTTCAGAAGCGCATAATGGTGAGTCTGGTGGACACTTGTCCAACGAAATGACCTACAAGAAGATTCTGCAAGCAGGTCTGTGGTGGCAAACACTGATTGCTGATGTCAGAAGTTTTTGTAAAACTTGTGACATATGCCAAAGAATGGGCCGACCAACAGCTGCAGACATGACTCCCTTAATGCCAATACGACCATTGGGAGTATTCATGAAATGGGGACTGGATTTTATGGGACCTTTTAAGAAGGTGACTCCCAGGAAGAACAAGTACATCGTGATGGCTACTTGTTATGTTACCAAGTGGGTTGAAGCTAAGGCTCTTCCTGACAACACAACCAAATCAACTGCAAGGTTTCTGCTTGAGAATATTGTCTGCCGATATGGATGTCCAGTAGAAATTGTGACCAATCAAGGAACACATTTTATCAATGATACTATGGAAATCCTATTGGATATGCTTTCAGTCAAGCATCGGAAATCTACTCCTTACTATCCTAGATGCAATGGACAGGCTGAAAGTAGCAACAAGGCAATAAAGACTATTCTCACTAAGGTGGTGCAAAAGAAACCAGACCATTGGGATTTGAAGCTTCAGATTGCTCTATGGGCTTATAGGACAGCTTATAAGGTAACTACTGGAATGACACCATTCAGAATGGTGTATGGTACTGAAGCTGTGGTTCCTATGGAGTTTGTAATCCCCAGTCTGAGAATGGCTGTGAAGTATGGATTAGACTTCAGCCATAATCTTAAGAAAAGACTGGATGAACTGATGTAGTTAGATGAACTCAGGCAAAGGGCTATATTGGAACAAGAAATTGTTCAACAACGAAGGAAGCACTGGCATGATCGCCGAATTAAAGTTCGAGAATTCCAGAAAGGAGACTTAGTGCTTCTATATCAGTCTAGATTGGGCCCAAAGAAGTCGAATTTGAAGATTGCCTGGGCAGGACCTTTTGAGGTCGATTGGGTCTTCTCCAATGGCACAGTCAGATTGAAAGATTTATCTGGACTAATGTTGCCAGAGTGTATAATGGAGCAAAGATGAAGCTCTATTATTCAGAGACCAGAGAAACTGGGTTAGAACAAGGAACTAAGGAACTAGAGGTTGCTGATCAAGAGATACCGGAATCAGATATTTTTGGACTTTTTCATGTGCAACCAGTTCCAGTTTCAGAACCAGTACCAGAAGGACCAGATCAGTCTGATCTTAGAATCAGTACCAGTATGGTCGCACGAGACTGGGAATCAATTCAGTACCAGTATGGACACACTTTCCAAATTTTAAGCGCCCAACAGTCAAATGGCACGCCAGTGGTAATTATTACAAGGATGGGTCGCAGTCTTGTCCAATGCATGTATGCCACGACAGCAACGACGCACACAAGTCTAGGAGCGGCGAGTGGTGGAGCTTTTATGGCGCGAACACGTATAACAGTCAGGAGAGTTAGCATTTTTCCCCATAAATCTCCTGCGCGACGCTTTCCTCCTGTGAACCATTCGCCATCGCCGAGCTCCGAGGTTTCTTCACTATAGCCGCAAACTTCGACCTCTGACGAGACAACTGACTGTCAAACAGTCTTACCAATGACACGAGGAAACGGCTTCGACACAAGTAAGTCATCTTCTCCTTCGTCTATTTCATCGTCATCGACCTCATAGTGTATGGGTAGAAGGAAACGCTCAGAGAAGATGCAGGAAACTCTTGAGGAAACCCAGGCTATAGTTGCTGAGGCAAAGGCAAGCCTTCCCGTTCTTCCATACAGTAAAATCCAACGATATGTATTTACTGATCACGCAATGACTCTGCTACAACTCTGGGATCTGCGAGTTGTGTTGCAAGCTACAAGGATTGCCTTTGATGCATATATCATCAAGCAAGTTCTTGATTCCTTTGATGCTGAAACTAGCAGTGCTATGGTAAATAGTAGGAAGGTGTCAGTGACACCAGAAGCCATTGCATTTGCATTTCGGATGCCTAATGAGCCCAAACCGTCTATGGCAACTGCGCAGCAAATAAGTATTGATTTGAAGGAAGATGAAACAGCTAGAAAGAAGCGCAAGGCAAGTGCTCAAGGAGTTCCAGTAGCAGGACTGGAAGCCTCCGCTACTTACAGGTTTGTAGCTGAAGCAGTCAGCCTTAAGAACAACCCAACGTATGTGTCAGAAAAATTGTTTGCTATATTGTTGGCCAAGATACTCGATCCACAAGTCCATATCAACCTTTGTCAAATACTCTCGCATAATGTACTCCAACAGGCTACCAAGCTGAAATCTCAAACTATTTTCAAGGCATGGTATGTCTGGCAATTCCTGTATTGGGCTACTGCTGCAGATGTTAATGAGCAGGTAAAGCAGGCTTGGAGTGAGCAGCCCATTTCTGAACCAAAGAAAATTGTACTGTCTTCAGACAACGAGGAAACAGACAGTCAAACGATTTCCACTGACCTGAAAAGGAAATCCACTGTAGAAGAAGCTGGCAGTTCAAAGAAGCCAAGAATTACACTGACAAAAAGCAGTGAGTTTTTGAAGCAAATAGAAAGCCAGGTTAAGGCAGTAAGCACTGAGAAAGATGAGATGAGTAAAACCAAGAAGTAATCTGCTCAGAAGACTGTTCCCGATCAGCAAGTTATCAAAAATACAGTTGCTACTGGATCTGGGAAAGATCATGTCAAGCCAGTCACTGTGTTGGGGTATAGGCGTCTGTGCCTTGCCCGGCCGCCCAGAGTCTGGGCGCCCACTGACTTGTATACCTTATACATAGCATAAGTGTACAGGGGGTTGCTCACTCTTTGAGTCTCCCCACCCACATTTGTGTGTGTGTCTCCTTCTCTCTCTCTCACTCTCCGTCTGTGGTGCTCCCCGATCCCCTTCAATTGGTATCAGAGCTATGGTGACCGCGGAGAGCACGACGGCTTTGAGAGCTTCGAGGCGATAGCTCGCTCGCTCTCGACGGTAGAGAGATTAAGAAATCTTGGAAGATTTGTGAGAATGCAATGGGAGCTTGTGAGCTCAGTTGAGAGTGATGTATGCTCTTGTGGAAGCTCAGAAAGGAGTGTGGAAGATTGTGTGTAAGTGAAGGTGCTGCCCTAAAACTGTGTGCGCAGCAGCACTGTTTTCAGATTCGTTTTTCTCCTTGTAGAATGCAGATCTGAGAATCTGTCCGATGAGCCCATCCGTTTCGACGTGGTCTACAACTTTACAGAAGAAACTTTTTGCAAATTCCTCACCGTTTTGCCGATATTCAGCTCAGACTGGCTGTATACAGAAATTCCAGATTTTCTGTTGTCGCATTGTGTGCGAGTTTGATGCACTTTTGGAAGCACGGGAGATGCTTGAAGTTGAGTGCATAAATTCTGAGCTGAAGATGCAACTGCATCTTGTGTTAAGCTTGTGGTTTGAGGGTTTTTTGGTAGACTTGGGCAACGAAGTACGGAGGCGTTTACACACCATCGAGGCGGTCTCTTGAGAGACGCAGTTTTTTGGAGCACACATGTGGAGCTTCTTTCACTGGTTTTCACAGGATACTTTGGCAGTGATTTTGTGCTTGGATTCATGGTCTTTGCATATGGTTTGCATATGGTTATGCCGCATGGTTGATGCCCATTATACATGCATTTTAATGAGTACTTTCAAGTGCCGGTGAGCTCTCTTGAGACCATTGTTTTCGCATTGAATAAGTTTCCGGATTGCAAATCTTTTGGCGCTTGCTTATGCGCGGTCACTCCGTTGATGTACGTTGAGTGCGGATTGCCATTGTATGTGAAAATGTGGAGCCATTTTGGCATTTCTACTCATTGGCATTGAGTAGTGTTATGGTTTATGGTAGAGATTGTACTTGAGTTTTTTGCTCAGTTTTTAGGGGAAATTTTGTCGGATTTTTCCCAGATTCTCGCCATAGTTTGTGATCGAGTGTTTACTCTCACTTTGACAGGTTTTGTCAGTTTGGACACAGTTTTGTGTTTTTTGTATCCACTCTCGCAAGAGTGAGGAGTTGTGTATCTTTCTTTGCTTGAGACAGTGGTTTGCTCTAAGGTGGGAGAGTCTTGTGATCTCGAGCATTGTTTTCCATAGTTTTGCAGAGCTTATGCATGTATATTGAGTGTAGTTTGATGCGCATTGATTGCTCATTGTATTGACCTTGCAGGACAATGGTTATTTTGTGTTGATAGCCATTGTACGTCGAAACTCTGGCAAAATTTTCCCAGGAGTTTTATGCGTATCATTTATGCGATCTAGATAGAGATTGCGGGTTGCACTCAGCATTTGCGTGCGGTGTTCTCTGCAGGTGGAAGATTTGTGCGTGTGTATGCATCGATACCGCACAGTGTGGGCTTGGTGATTAGCTCACATATTGCAGTGTGATACTAGAGCATGCGAGGCTTATATTGACATTGCGGGAGCTCTATTTTGGAGTGTGTCTCACAGGTTTTACATTGTGTTTCTGGCCATATTTGTAGACAGTTTCTAGGTGTTGTTGGTGAGGTGGTTTTGCTTTCTAGTTTGCTACATTGTGCTCATGGCAGAGACAGGTGATCGATCAGATTGTGACCTCTCACAGATGCGTGTGTTTGATGGGCCAGACTTTGCAGCATGGAGAGAGTGTATGCTTGATGCATTGACACAGCGAAGGTTGCATCGACCATTGAGTGGTGATGTAGGTAGACCTTCAAACATGTCTGACGATCAGTGGCAAGAGCTAGAGGAGATGGCACTATCTACACTCTCTTTGCACCTTGCGGAATCTGTATATGATCTTGTTATGTATGAGACTACTTCGAGAGCACTTTGGCACAGATTACATGATATGTATGATAGATCTGAGTCATCACGGACTCGTGTGAGACATGTACATTCACGAGCACGCCGACAGGTGACATGTTGGTATTGTGGTCATTCTGGACACGTTAGACGGCGCTATTTTCGTCGTATGCGACATCGTAGGAGACATGGCAGTCTCAGAGATGTATGTACTGATGCCATGGACTCAGTTGCTTTGACAGTTGAAGCAGATGTAGTGTCGGAGTATACTAGTGACGGGGATGTCACTTTTACCTCGAGCTATGCACGAGATGCTATACATGTGGATAGTGCACTCCCTTCGCAGTGGTTGCTAGACGCAGATGCTATGTTTCATGTCACACCGCATCGTGCATGGTTTTGTAGCTATTCTAGCGGGATGCTTGGCAGTGTACGTTTGACCGATGGATCGGTGCATGCGATAGTAGGTGCAGGAGATGTGAGACTGTCATTATCGAGTGGTGCATCTTACTTGTTACGACATGTGCGCTATGTACCAGATTTGACAGCAAGTTTGATCTCGATTGGTCAGCTTAGAGATTGTGGATGTCAGATTTCTCTACGAGAGCGAGATTTTGTGATGCATTTGGGTTCGCTAGTGATTGCGAGAGGTGCCAGGAGTGGTACACGTTACCCATTGCATGTGGATCACGGGAGAGACGGTGTTGTCTCTGTGATCATGCAGCCAGGTAGATACCGAGAGAGCAGGCGAGTCTCTTTTGCTTGTGGGTTGCAAGATGCTTTGCATGGAGTGCAGAGCAGTGACCTTGTTGTGCAGGTTGCGTCTACGGATGCACAGGTAGAGCGGGACAGCTCTAGTGAGTCACAGCAGGATGAGTCATCAGAGGTGATGACAGAGATGACTCGCATGGATGCTGAGATGTCGACTATTGTGGAGTCATTTCTTGATATGCTTATGCCAGAGCTTGATGTAGATTTAGGACAGATGGATACTCTTGGTACACATGTGATATGTGGTGGGCACGAGGAGTCACTCCAGAGCTCGGATTCAGAGTGCCATGGTCTCTATGATAGGGGACAGGATTGCCATGAGTTGAGTTATGAGTTGGAGGTGGCAGAGGTTGCCAGCATTTCATCAGCATTCGGTGGTCTCATGTATGAGATGTTGATCTTGAGACCGGATATCGCAGCTGCAGTGGGAGCATTTGCAGTTGGGGTTGTCAGTCATTTTTTGACTGATGATGGCATAGTGCACAAGGGAGATATGCAGGTATTGCGTACATACTTGCAGTACGTGTGCGGTACGTCTGGTGGTGTATGGACTTACACGGGAGTAGGATAGTCGGATGCACACGATCACAGCCAGCCAGTGGGCATCGGTTGAGAGCGGTTTTCTCTCGCCTTTTGTAGTCTTTAGACTAGGTTCCCTTGCTTAAAGGCACAGTCGCCTTCAAGTGGGAGGTTGTTGGGGTATAGGCGTCTGTGCCTTGCCCAGCCGCCCAGAGTCTGGGCGCCCATTGACTTGTATACCTTATACATAGCATAAGTGTATAGGGGCCTGCTCACTCTTTGAGTCTCCCCACCCACATTTGTGTGTGTGTCTCCTTCTCTCTCTCTCACTCTCTGTCTGTGGTGCTCCCCGATCCCCTTCACACTGTTGAGAAGATACCAGACCAGTCAGGGGACAAAGGCAAGAGTCAACTGGACAAAGGGAAAGGTTGAGCGTTCTCAACTTTATCAGATTGAAACACTCCAGAAAGCCCAGGAAGTGCAGAACATACAACACAGGGTACTGGAAGCTTAATCAGAAAGGACTCAAGAGTTGTTGAACAAAAAGTTAGCTAAGGCTGAGTCTGAAATTATGATCATCAAAAGTCAAAGGAATGAAGCACTGAGAGCTGCCGAGCGAGATGAAACGATGCTCAGGATGAAGCGGGTGGAATTCAGAAAGCTGCCATTTCACCATACAGCTCTAAAGTGTTCGTGCTGACTGACAGATACATCTACAGTAGCTTGTCTGAAATTTTAAACCCTTCAGGCAATGCTGTTTTTGACTTAGAAAATTTAAAGTCCTTGATGAAAAGTATGCAGAGCGATTTGCAGGACAAGGTGGGTGAGTTCAATAATGCTCTGATGAACCAAGCTATAATGGATTATATTGAGCAACAGACTTCCCCGGATGAGGATGGAGAAGATGACGAAGATGAAGCTGATCAGGAGGAGGATGATCAAGAAACTGGGCATACAAAGGACGATGATGATGCCCCACCACCATCTCCACCTCCAGGACCGGGTATTGGGGGGACATGGCCAGATGAAGGAGGCCGGTCACAGCCATACCAGCCAGAACAGAATGAGGGTCAGCAGGAAGGACAAGATAAAGAGTACCAGTCGCGTAATCAGAAAACTGAAGAGCAGCAGCCCAGTAACACTTGGAATCAGCCAATTGAAGAGTCCCATCACAACAGAGAGGCTAAAGGGAAAATGAAAGTTCAGGATGAGGGACTAGTGGCTGATCATCAGCATTCACTGCAGCTCATTACTTTGAATAAGAAACTGAGACATCAACAGGCCTCCATCACCAGACAGTATCTTGAGGATGATGCTCTCTGGACTGTCTTGGAAAGATTTCAAAGACTATATGTGGGAGCCAGGGAAATGGTAGAACATTGGAAATCAACTGCTGTCCATGATAAAGAAGCTTGTAGACTACCTGCGCATCCCAGTACAGTCCAATTGTTGAAACGAGTTCCGGAATGGATACTCAATGCTGATGAGAAAGTGGCAAACCCGAACTGTCAAAGGCAGTCTACTGCAGATTGTCGGTCCTTAGCTCTAGAACTGGAACTTCTGCTGGGTAACAAACCAACTTACCCCTGCATGAAGGATGTTAGGGTACAACTCAAGGAAGTTCTGGTACAAATGCAAGCTGCCAGAGGTGTTTTGGATCAGAGAGTCAAAGCCATCCTTGAGGACCAGACAGCTACTAGCAGAGGACCTCAAACGCGAATGTCAGTAGGAGCACAGGCAACTGCTCTCCGAACCGTGTTCCAGCTAGTGAGAATCACCAGAAAGATAATGCATCAGGAGAACCAGGCTGTTCTCAATTTCCTAGAATTTGTGACTGATTCTCCAATTCTCTTGTATGCTGTTCCAGCAAGAGAAACTGAGCTGCCAAGATTCTTTCCAGCGCTGTATCCTCAACATCAAGAACCAGTTGATCGACTCACATATTTCAAAATAACTGATGAGCTTCAGGATTGGTATGAGCGATCAACTGTGGAATGTAAGACTTGGCAGGCATTGCTCAATGATGCTCTCCAACTCAATGACATTCAGGCAATGAAAGAGGAGCTAAATAGGATTCAGCTGTGTATGGGCCAGTGGAAGATTCAAGTCAGAGGATTGACCAGGATTACTAATCAGTTGCTACAACTCACGGTCGAATCTTCCAAATTGCTTGAAAAAGACATTGCAGCAAATCCGGGTCTGGCACCGCAGTACAGGGAGATGGTTGAGATTCTTTTCGAAGCTTGCGTCAAAACAAATCATCCTCTTCCAGAAGGATGGATCCATACTGCTTTGCATTGTCATAAGCTCGCCATAACAAGACTGAGCAAGGACAGGCGTACACTCTATGATCCTGACACCAAAGACTATCATTCTCTCATGCCTTATGAGGTAGAGATGACCACAGACCGGCGGGATCAGCTTGAGCAAGAGGCCATTTACCGAGTGATTCAGAAGGAGAATGCTGGTGCTGGGACTTCTTAGGCACCATCCCGGTCAAAGAGCGAAGGCAAAAGGAAGACGGTCCAATGGAAGGATACTGGGTAGTTCCATCTCAGAATTCAGTGGGGCGACTTTTCTTCTCAACTGGCACGGAGAGATGATAGCTCTACCTTGGCCTGATGACAGCTCCACCTTGGCCTGGTGAGAGCTCCACCTTGGCCTTTTCCGCTGCCTTCCGAAATCCTTGGTCCTTCTCTCATGCCTTATGAGGTAGAGATGACCACAGACCGGCGGGATCAGCTTGAGCAGGAGGCCATTTACCGCGACTGATTCAGAAGGAGAATGCTGGTGCTGGGACTTCTCAGGCACCATCTCGGTCAAAGAGCAAAGGCAAAAGGAAGACAGTCCAATGGAAGGATACTAGGTAGTTCCATCTAAGAATTCAGTGGTGGCGACTTTTCTTCTCAGTAGGCAGGGAGAGATGACAGTTCTACCTTGGCATGATGACAACTCCACCTTGGCCTGGTGAGAGCTCCACCTTGGCCTTTTCCGCTGCCTCCTGCAATCCTTGGTCCTTCTTGAACTCCTACTTGTAATCTTTGAATGGCCATTCTCTATGTGGTCAAGCTGACATCCCAGCATCAGAACCAGACGATGGATTTTTCAGTCTCACATCAGAATCAGACAGGGGAATTTTTTCAAAAATTTTGGAATCTTGTCAAAATTCAAGGAAGAAGGGAAGGATGTAGACGGCTGGATAATCACCATGTGGGAACGTGTTCTTAGAAGATGGACAACAAATTACTTGTAATTACTACAGTAAACCCGAAGTGTATAAATAGGGCCCATTACATTATTATCGGGTTGGCAATTGTTATCACTTGTATTAGCGCTTTGGGCTATCATTGTACTTGAGCATCAATGGGCAGTATTGTTGGTTGTACTTTCCCTCTGTAATCATATTCGCTGTAATCTTGATCTGTAATCTCAATCATGACATATATTTCAGTGATACTTACTTCTCGTCCAGTCTTCTGAATCTGAATCTGAATATGAACCTTATTGCAGTCTATAAGTTTGATTCTTATTTCAGTATCCACATTTCAGTCTAGTCTCTGATTTCTGTCCAGTCTGTTGTCTGAAATCTTCCCACACTAGTAGCTGAAATCCTTCAACACTGGAATTAGCTATCTCAAGAGATCAACTCCAATTCCACACCTGTCCATCCACATTGCCTAATAGTTGGGCACAAACTTTCTTGAAATCACTGATCACTTCATTGTTTAAAGATTGATCGTGCATCTGGAACTTGGGATCTAAGACAAACCCTGCTCCATGTAAAGGAGTATGTAGCTACTCCCATCGTCTTTTGACAAATGACATCATCATGGTTTTCTCTTTTCTTGCATAAGATGTACAGTCTTTTAACTTGCAAGAGGCTTCATGAATGTACCAGTAAACCCTTCCAAAGATAGAGGATTCTTTGTCCATTAATCGTATCAGATGAGTGAAGGCTTCTGTGACAGTAACAATTTTGTCTACATTTCTTCAAAAAACAGGATAGTTTACAAGCTGATAGCATTTGGAAGCATTAGGTTCATACTTGGTTTTTTTATCAAGACAAATGTCCCATCTTCTATCTGCCACTGGTTCAACAAGGGCTGCTTTAACTTGATGTAGTGTAGAGAGAACATAATACGCTGTTGCAAAATGGGTCACACAAAAAATCTGTAAATTTTTTGTTGGGGACTTTGTTCTAAATAAAGAGTAAGAAAATGAATGCTCTCTTATAAACTTCACCAAGTGATTTGCATGTAAAAGAGTTTGCTTAATAGAAGGAACTTTTCCAAAGTCCTTTAAGAGCAGATTCAAAGTGTGAGCAGCACATGGAATCCATGTAATCTCTGGATACTTTGCTTCAATTGATTTTCTAGTTGCTTTGTAGTTAGATGCATTATCTGTGACAATGGCTATCACATTTTTAGGTCCCCCTGCTCTTCTAATGGAACGCTCATATACACCAGCAAGATTATCACTAGTTTTCTCTTTTAGGGATGTATCGATCGCTTCAAGAAAGATGGAACCTCTTGGACAAATGAACATCACATTAATCAATGGTTACTTTTGACAATTTTTCCAACCATCTAGTGCAATTGCGCATCCATACTGTGGCACATAATAAAGAGTTGTGCGCTTTAAAATATTCTCTGATGTAGTTTTCACTTTATCTAAATATTTTGTACGCATCTTATTATAATCAGGTACCACAAAACACTTCTTTGTTGTGCTCATTAAAGCATCTTTGACGATAGGATTTTGAATGACATTAAAAGGAATTACACATGCAACAAATGCTTGCGTCCACTTAAGATGCAATTCAAGCAGCCATTGTTTATCAAATGCGTGATGCAAAGTAGAACCACTTGGTGCAGGTTCTCTGCCAGTCCATGCTTCACTTCGGCTTATGTTAGCAGATCTTGCAACAGGATTAGAGCTACAAGCCCCGTCAAAGGATGAATGACACCCTCCTTGACCTTTCCCTAGCATAGATGGAGCCATCATTTTGGGACCTCCCTTTTTTTTTGCCCTCAAGATGTGCTCTCTTTGCCCTGAGTGCCCACTCAGGAAAGGTTTTTGCAAGTTGTCATGTTTCCAGGAATTTTGAACACATGTTATTTTATCCTATGAGCATTTCCGCTAAAATTATGGCCGCAGGTCTTACACCTCAACTTTGATGTAGTCTTTTCACTGACCAATTCATCTACGTAGTTCCACTCATATCCTTTCACCATCTTCTTAAGATCTGCAAACTCAAACAGAACTTATTACTAATTACACATCTAAAATCGAACTCTAATACCATTTATATTACGTAATTTGCCAATGTTTTAAAAAAAACATATAGATTTTCAACCTCTTTAAATCATAAATACCAAAAATATTTTTTTTTCAAGTGTGAGCTTTCACTCTATACCTGAATCATGATTAATAAATCGCTTAATCTATTTCAATAACTTCCAAGTGTGAGTAAACTCTACACAAAGCAAGATATTTTTACAAAACCTACCTAAATTACTTCCATAGCAAGCAATCAAAATTCACTACTTATCTAAATATCTTCTAGGTGTGAGAATACCTCTACACAAAGTAAGAGATTATTATTTAATCTACCTAAATTGTCTGTAGTGTGAGTATTACTCTACACATGACAAACAATCATTAGATAAATGTAACCTAAGTTAGTTCTAGGTGTGAGCATAGTTCAACACACAACAAGTAACTCCTAGCTTTTAACTATCTAACTTAAGTTACTTCTAAGTGTGAACATAGTTCAACACAAAGCAAATAAGTGCTAACTTTAACTATCTTAAATCACTTCCCAAGTGTGAGTTTCCTCTACACAAAGCAAGTAATCACTAACAACTTTACTTAATTTACCTCTTAGTGTAAGATATTCTTCACACAGATATAGATGAGATAAGGGGGAAGAGAGATCAATAGAATGAGGAAAATAGTCCATTTTCATGGTATATAGAGGGCTATATTTTGATCGAAATTCTAAGAAATTATATGATACAGTGTTTTTGCAGACGTGGCATTGCATAATATGTCCGGATAAAGATAGGTGTCATATAATAAGCTCCTTTAAAGCGTTGTCGTGCAGCTCCGCTGCCATAAAGAGAAAAAGAGCAACAAAATGCAAGTTACACTTCTTTGAAGCCTACACATTTACTAAGCAGTGATCAAGGCTTGTTAACAAGCCAAGCTAAATGGTTAATGTATGCCAGATATGGCTTAAAAGGGCCAACAAATGCCTCAATGATGCCAAAAATGAGTATGCTTGTAATGAACACAGATAAGAGGTTATGATCTAAAACTGTAGTGCTTAAAGTTCTCTATCGGCCTGTCTTTACGGCTCATCGATTGGAGCTACGATAAAGAAGTTATGGCAGTTTGAAGTTCAAGTCGATTGTAGATCCGTACCGGATTGGGCAACTGTAGCTGAGGTGACATAGATGAAATGAATGCGTCGGGCTGAAGTGCTCAATTTGTGGAGCATGTCAGTCTTTTCAGATTGGTGATCGGATTTATGGTTGCCAAGTTATTGATCGTTTAAGATTTATCGGGGCCAGGTCCGGCCAGCAGTTCGGTCCACTCGATTAGACTGCTATCTCGAAGTTTTTGGCTCTCGACCGGATCTTGCAATGCAATGATAGCGGGATATACCAGACAAGGCAAGACCAGGAAACTGGCTATTTGGAGCAAATGCAAAAAGAGGAAAAAATCTTTGAATGCAATCACTTATACTTGCATATTGAAGGCGTATGGCACTAAGAAGTTGATATGAGCATTGGAATTCATGATAATATTGTTAGTCAAGAGCTGATGGAAGATTGATGTATTGCTATGTTTGGCAATGCCTTAACCGATATGTATGCCAAATGGGGTTCCCTTTAAGAGCCGAAAAGAAGCCAAGGGGGCTATGGCCGCCCAATGGATATGCTGCTTGGCATTGCATTGGTCGCCATTTATGCCGAAAGTTATGCCCTTACAGTATTTGAAGACAGCCAAAGGAAAAGCTTGGCAAGCTTGGCCGATATGTATGCCAAATGTGATGTCCTTCATAGGGCCGCCCAAAGAGCCCGCCCAAGTCAAATTACCTTGGCCGCCCAAAGGCAAGGTGGCCCAAAACCCTTAAGGGGTGTGTGAACAAAAGAAAAAAAAAGGGGAAGGCAAGTATGACGAGGTTGTGAGGCAGGGGCGGCAGCGCAACAAGGAGAAAACCGCTCGTGCAGAGTTGGGAGTCAGCGGCTGACGTTGAGCAAGAAAAGAGTTGGGAGGACAAGACCACGACGTAGCTATTCGGCACCACTCCCATGGCAAACGGCGCTGGTCGCGATTCGACTGCCACGTCAGCAAAAAGGCGTTCCCATTAGCGATATCGCTAATGGGATGGCGAGCAAAAGGGTTTTTTTTTTTCCATGCAATCCAGGCAACAAGCGAAGCAAGAAGGGAGTTTGGTGTAAGGTCTCTAACCCCAACCAAAAAAGAGCACCCTTGTACCATGAAATGATCATAATGGAAAAAGTTACTATTTTTAGCAGTTTTCCGAATTCTGTCAGTGCCATGATGTTTAGAATATTATAAAGCTTCAAAATGTGAATTAAAATAATTTTTGTGAAAAAATTCCAAAAATAGTAAGTTTTTGGTCACCCGACCCGTCCAGTTTTGATCGTCTCGAAAAACTGCACCCGTACCCCAAATTTGAAAAAAATGCATTTTCGGACCCCGGGGGCTGCTAAATATGGCAGGTACTCGGGCCAGTACGCCTTAGTTAGAGCTTCGTATGGAAATTTACGGCATCAAAATCCGATTCGTATGACCCGTTTTAGCTTAGAACCAAATTTCCTAAAAATTGTCCTGGGAGGTACCGGGGGCCCGGAACTGTGTGGGAACAGGTCCCAGGCCACTCCAGATCATCTTTAGGAGCTAGTGGGCGCCCTCTTGCTTTGTGGGAGTCTTGGGAAAGATGCCAAGCCTGCAACTCAGTCTCAGAACTAGTTAACCAAGCCAACCTGACACTTGGTGGGCAGAGAACTGGACTTGCCATGCTTAACTGGAGAAGCTCCCAGATGCATTTAGCAACCCAGATCGATTTTCAGCCTGTAGGAGCCTATTTAAAGACCTGCACACACACACACACACACACACACACACACACACACACACACACTTATGATCACACACTCACACAGTGCATACACACACACCCACATACATTGGGGAGGTGTTGCCGAATCACACACCTATTGAAGAAGAAGCTAGGAGGGAGGTGCTGCCGAATTTTCATCTCAAGAAGCTCAATTAGATGAGAAAATCGAGAAGAGTACCAGCTCTTAATCTCGGTAACGACAGTTTAATTAATGCCATCTGAAAATCCCTTTCTCTACCATCAAAATTTCTCGTACATTATGCCTATTCCTAGCCGAAAATCTCTATGACTACTCTCTAAATTCTCCTTATTCGTACTCTATTATGTAATCATCATTCCATAGCTGAATTATCAGCCATTCTTCACTCTCGATTAATGATTAGAGCATAATTATCAGAATCTTCTCTCTCTAGATAGCATAGTAATTAATCGGCAAGCTAGTATTTGTGCAGATTGAAGAGAATCACTATTGTAATCACTCATTAACATTGTAGCTTAATTGAATTCATTTCTCTTATGCATTAAGACGTAATTAAGGAGAAATTGATCCGTCATTAAGTCTCTAAGAATTGGTTTTTCCTCACACATATGCATAGGGTAAATCTGCATCATCTAATTGCTAGAAAATAGTTTAATCATACTTAATCCAATTCTCTGGTAATTCCAATAGTGAAATCCTAATTATTCTTGATCATGTAAGCCGAATAATTATCTTAGAGCCGGTTCCCATAGGATTATGTGCCATCCTTAATGATTGCTTTATGAAAGAAATCTAGCCTCTCATATAGGAGAGATAAATTAATGTTGCTAATCTATGTATTGGATTGTTATGACGCTTGCGAACCTTAGCTCTTTCTCCAAGCTAATCATTTAAAGTAGTGAGAAATGGCCCCGGTTAAGAGGACTCGCTTCGGTGGTGCCCACGATCGGGAGGCAGGAACGAGCAATGTCAACGGGAAGGGGAAGGTTCCCATGGAGGAACAAATACCGGCCATCTCACGGGCCATCGATGAAGAAGTGGAAGAGGTAGATCATATTTTTATTCAATTTGTTTAATTAACATTGCATACGATTAGTTAGGAATGAACATATCCCCGAACATGTTGGAGAAATCCGACATAAACCTCGGCATTGAATGCATAGTACATTTAAGTATAAAGTAGGAAAGAAATGATTGATGGGTATGCTGTTTGCAAGAGGAAAGAATTTTTGCTAGGGAAAATTTAGCTCGACATGTTCATTTTATTTCGAATGTTGAATCAGTCTTGACCCCCCTAGTGATCACAGGGGGCAGAGTTCCTGGTTAAGGGCTCTTGAATCCACGACTGCTGGTTAAGCGGTGGGAACCCACGTCTACTGGTTAAGCGGTGGGAATGTCCATGTCGTGCTTTCTATGCGGTGGACATACCTAGTTGTATGGGCAGCAAGGCGACAACGGGAGGAGTGAACTCTCGCTGGAGGGGGGATGTTGTACCTCCAGAACATTGGAACTTTTATGAATAAGTTTGAGTAGAATTTTTACTAGAATTCTGTCTTGGTGTTGTTTGCAATACTGGTTGAAGGGCTATTTTAACGAACCATGTGATTCGAAATTAAACAAGGAATATCTATGTTGAACAACCTTTGTGGTAGTAATTAGGTCACACAAGGAAATGTGAGTGTGGGGGTGGAAAGTGGGGGCTTGGCTCAGGTTGCCAATGCCTATGAGATGGGTGGTCCTGATTGGTCGGGAACTCTCTGTCCCCATAGTGCTTACTCGATATTGGTATTACTCATTGCCCCTAGAGCGGCGAATCCTCGAGAGTACGTGCCTCTGAAACATGGGGAAAAAGGCACTCGGGGTTTCTCTCCTCTTGGAAGGTGGGTCTTAGGATCGCTAGATAGTTAAGTACGCTTCCCCTGCGAGGTGGAGCTAGATCTCATTGCTAGTAGGCTCGAACTCGAGTCACTTTGTGATGAGAGATCGTCTGCTAGTTGAACCCTGAACCATTTTGTTTGCTTCCGCTATAGATCTAGTGGCCACCAGGTTTACCATCAGATCCGCCGTTTGATACGACGGGGTGGGGACCTCACATTTGGCAAGGGCGGAAGGGAGAACGAGGAGGAGGCAACGGCTCTCTCTCTCTCTCTCTCTCTCTCCTGCTTGAGAGCAAGTCGAGGAGGAGAAAGAGGTAACCTCGGCTTGACGAAGGAGACCGGCGGCGGGAGGAATACTCTATGAGAGTAGGGCATGCAAGAGTTGGAGGGAGAAGAGGCTCACCATCTTGGCTCTCGACCTCACTCTCGACCTCAAGGAGGAGGATCCCTCTTTCTCTATCTCTCTCTCTCTCTCCCTCTCTCTGTCGGGCATATAAAGCAAAGTGTTCGAGGAAGGTAGAAGGGTAATAGAGGAGAGAACAAAGAGGAACGGGGAAAGCTTTTCTCGCTCTCAGACAGAAGGCAAAGTCTATCTCTCTCACTCTCGACATCAAGCAGAAAAAGAAATATTAAAAAAATATGGAGGAGAGTTGGCTCCCTGTTGTTGTGCTTGTGCTTCTTGTTGCCTGACCCCATCATCATCATTTTTCGTCACCATCATTCATTAGAAATTGAATTAGCAATTTGTTAAGTCCGGTGTCGTTAATAGCCTGGGTTAATCCTGTAAACAAGACCCTAAACTCCTAGTCAGCACCTGATCCAATTGACGGTGCTGTTAACAGCTCGCCTTGGCTAAGGACCAAGTTGTACTCAAGGTAATATTCAATTAATTGATGATTGTGGTGGTTGCCAGTGTCTGTTGTTCTTGTTCGCTCTCTCTCACACCTTCCGCAGCCAGAGGCCCGGTGCCTGCCCGGCTCACGTAGCGAACACAAATCCCCCGACATTCTTGGTGAATCCGACGCGAAACGAGCCGGGGTGGGAGGTAAAGATGGAGAACTTAGAGTAGATGATGAAGTTGATTGCAAAATTAAGTGCAAACGGTTTTGATGATAAGTCATGAGTTCCAGACTTTTTGAAGATGCTTCAATTGGTTCAAGGATCTCTGCTTGAAGTGGAGATCGTAAAGAAGAAAAATCAAAATGATGAAGCTTTGAATGCAGCTTTAGATGTTGTATACGACGAGAGACAACTCTTTGATGGATACGATCCAGAGGTCTACCTAGAGTGCTATGAGCTAGAGACTAAGGTAAGAGGGATACCAGAAGAGTTGATTTGAGGAATTAGTGAGTTCATATGTGAAGGAACAGATTCAAGAGGTTACCAAAGCCTACATTGGAAATTGGGAGTATTTCAAAGAAGCTATTGTGCGAGCAATTTATGAGCAGTACGAAAGCTATCAGGAACAGAGTACAAGTCTACAGGTGTCGTGCAGCTCCGCTTCCATGATAAGAAAAAGAGCAGAGAAATGCAAGCTAAGCTTCTTTGAAGCCTACTTGATTAATTGTCAGTGATGAGGGCTTGTTAAAATGCCAAGTCTAATGATTAATGTATGCCAGATGCGGCTTTAAAGGACCAATTGATGCCTTAATGATGCCAAAAATGGACTATACTTAAAGTGAGCACATATGGAATATTATGATCTAGAACTGTAGTGCTTGAAGAGCTCTATCGGCCTGTCTTTATGGCTCGTCGATTGGAGCTACGGTGAAGAAGTTATGGCAGTTTAAAGTTCAAGTCGATTGTAGATCCATACCGTATTGGGCAACTGCTGGTGAGGTGACAGAAATGAAGTGAATGCGTCGGGCTGAAGTGCTCACTTTTTGGAGCGCGTCGGTCTTTTGCGATCAGCGACGATCGGAGTTCTGTTACCATGATATTAGCCGTTAAAGATTCACCGGGGGCTGGTTCCGTACCAGCTTGGTCTGCCCGGTCGGTGTGCCATCTGGGAATTTTACAGCCTAAGCAGGGTTTGTATGCGTTATATGCAGTTTGAGAAGTGTAAAGGAATTAACGGCTTGTTAGACCGAGTCTGGGTTCATAAGATAATATGGCTTGAGGCCGATGTTAGCTGCCGACACAGTTGAGCTGAATAATTTTGGCATTATCTCAGAAGCTGATGCAAGCAATTAACGATCGAGTGCAAAGGGAATGCCTTCCGACAAGTGTAATCACCTATACGCGTATCTTAGAGCATGTGGCATTATTCAAGAAGCTATGGATAGTAGAATTCACGAGATGATATGTTAGTAAAAAATTGTTGCAGAAAGAGATGTCGTGCTACGCACTCCTTTGGCCGGAATGTATACAAAATGATGTTCTTGACAATGCCTTAACCGATATGTATGCCAAATGCGGTGCCGTTAAGAAAGCACAAAAAGCTCTTGATGAGCTCATAATTTGAAATGACGTAACGTGGGGTGCATTGAGTGTAGAGAATTTCGTGTTTGCCGGTGCCTCAGTCAACAGGTATGCTAAATGTGGTACCCAACAAGGGCTTATGCCCGCCCAAGATGCAGTAAAATGGCCGCCCACATGAGGTTCAATGGCCACCCTATTTTAAAAGGGTGGTGTGAATACAAAAAAAGGGGAGCCATGGCGTGAGCAGCAGGGGACGGCGGAGGCAGCGAGCGAAAGGGAAGCTCGCGCTGGGCTGGATGTAGCTCGGCCGAGCTGAGAGGTGAAACGAAAGTAGGAGAGCAGGCCAAGGCGGTACTTTTTGGCGCTAATCGCAGAGGATTTCATGCACCTTGCTTCCATCATCTGCCACATCATCGCAGCCGTTCCCGTGCCACGTCATTAGCGTCGGCGCCACTGCTTAAGGGGGGAGGGAGCTATTTATAGGAGGCTCTTTTTTTGCATGCGTGTTGGCAAGGAGAGAAAATGAGGGGAAACCAAGGAGAGGAGGGAGGAAGGAGGAGGAAAGGGAGTCGGAGCTTGGGAAAGGAGCTCGGCAAGAGTCGCAGCTCATCTTGGCAAAGGTAACGAGAAAGAGCAACAAAGGCAAGCGTAAGAAGAATGAAGGCTATCAACGAGAACTGAGGAGGGCAACCAAAGCTTAGGAAGGAGAAGAAGAGGAGGCAAAGCTCTCCCTCTCGAGCTTGAACAAAGCAAGGGAAGCAAGGCTCAGAGGAGGTGAGGGTAAGCAAGGTGATGTCTCTCTCTCTTTCGATCTCCAATTCAAACAGGACGAGCTCTTTCTCTCTCTCGGCTTAAGTAAGAACGAAGTCTCTCCCTCTCCATCATATACTCGAGAAGCGAAGTTATTACTATCTCTTGATCTCCAATCGAGCTAAGAAAGAGAGATAACGAGGGTAAGGAAAGCAAGAGGAATAAGGAGCTTGAAGCTTTTTCCGAAGCGACCAAGACGAGAAACCTGTTGAAGTAAGCAAGCAGGCTTGAGAAGGCGAGAATCAAAGCAGATAAAGCGATATAAGAAAATTTTCGGCATCATCATCAGTCCGAAGTTGATTAAACATTTTGTTAGTTTCGGTGTCGTTAACGGCCCGGTTAATTTGTAAAGGGAGCTTAAACTCCTATTTATAAGTTCATCCAAGTGTTGGTGCTGCTAACAGCCCGCCTTGGCTACCGATTACATTATACTCAGAGTTTGAATTGATTAATTGAAGACTACGGTGATTGCCAAAGCCATATGCATCTGTTTTTCTTGTTCTATCTCACGCCTCCCACAGCCAGACGTCCGACGCCTGCCCGACTCACGTAGCGAACACAAATCCCCCGACACCGGACTACGCAGATATTCGAGGGCAAGTACGATCCCAGTTAGAAGCCGTGATTGATGAGTTTATTGTGCAGGATGCTACCTTCTTACAGGCTAATGATGAAGACATAGTCAAAGCTGTGTATGAAAAGTTGGGGTTTGCAGATGCCTTGCATGAAGGAGAAGTCTTTGAGGGCGAGGCTTTGCAGTTCAGGATATACATGGTAAATTTTGCAAAGAACCTATGCATGCAGTACATGAAGAAAAGAAATCAGGGGATCAAAACACTGAAGTGGCTAAAACTCAAGAAGAAGTTTTGCAGGTAAATGAGTGCAGCCTTATTCAGGTAGACATGCAGGAAGATTCAGTTGTAGCTTATACGTTTGCTATTGACTCAGAATCAGAGCAAAGTTTTTCTGGTACAGATTCTATCATAGAGGTGAATGATGATACTGATACAGGTTTTGCCAAAGAGTTGATTAATGATGCAGATGTCATAGGTCAAAGCAGGGCTGCTGTTGAGAGCAGCAGGACCGTGGTTTTTGGTATACCAGATTTACCGAATTTGGATGTACCAGATTTTGAGGACTTGGCTAAACAAGAGTATGTGCTTGAAGATCTACAAAATGTTGATTCAGAGGGGGTGCAGACTCCTTCATTGAAAAGCTGTTGTGAAGCTGAGCTAGTGGAAAATTGAACTCGAATGTGATGATGCTAAATCAGAGGGGGTGCAGACTCCTTCTTTGATAAGTTTCTATGAACTAAAGCTACACATCTGGCAGACTGGTCCTGAATTTGATGATGGTGATTTAGAGAGAGAGCAAACTTCTTCTCTATCAAGAATTTGTGACACACAGCTCACACTAAGGCAGAATGATCATGACCTTGATGATGATAATTTAGAGGGGGTGCATAGTGAAGTGCAATCTCTTGATGTTGAATATGATTGGTTTCATTGTACCGATGATACAGACAGGGCAGTAGATGAAATTTTTAATGGGCATGCTGAACTTTGTGCTACAGAAGTGCAAAGATATCTAGATGAGGGTGCAAGACTTGAAGAGCAATTTACAGCAGATACATTTAGTATGCATGTCATATGTGGAAATCTTACTTTACTGCAGCAACCTGAGATGTGCAAGATGGAATAACCTTCTCAAGCGGTGGACCTAGATCTTATGTGCTTACTAGACAAAGCTTTAGAAGGGTTCTCAAACACAGATGCTAAGGATATTGATCAATCTAGATTCATGCATGATCAAGTTTGTTCAGATGCAGTAGATGATGACCTTATGCAGTTGTTAGATGATGCTCTACTTGAATTTGAGCCTCTACAAGATAGGGAATTGTTTTCTGATGAATCTTTTGAGCCTAATGAAGAGGATTTTACCAGAGACTTGATGTACTCAGGAATGCATGATTGGGATTCCAATACTAGTAAGAGTGTAGGTGAACTGCCAATGCTTTTACATGTGATTGATGATCGACAATTGGATGAGCCAATTGCACGGGGGATATGGCAGTATCTGATGCTACCTGATGCTCTATGGAATCTGATGTTACCTTATGATGTAGGGGATTTTGAGCAAGCTTTTGACCCAGGAGGTGACAGCTATATGCATGGTCTTGGGAAATGGACTTATCAGCCATATGATCCAAGCGGTTTGTATGAAGATTTGTGGGTTAATTTATGTTTATGCTGTAATGAATTGGAGATTCTTGTACATTCCCTATGATCCTGGAGGATGGTACAATTTTTTTAAAGGAATGCTCACAGTGGGGAAAATGATTGGGTTCCCATTTGATCCCGGGGCTACTAAAATGCTAGTTGCAGGTTTGAAGAGTACCGGTTATCTGTTGTAACAGGTTGCATGGTTTTTGTTTTCTAGATCAATGCTAAGTCAGAAGAGTTTTTCAGTTATGCAGTCAATAAGCTTACATGGCTGGCTTCCAGTTGACTTCTTTGGACAATTAATGAAGTATCTTTGCATCTTTTAAGTTGGTTCTGCTACCAAAACTTGAGGTAAGGCCTTGACAGCCATTCCGTGTGTAGACAGAGTAAGGCATGCTTGAGCTTGACAGGTTTCCTTAAAGAGAGCTTAATGGTCAAGCCGTGTGCATCATTAACTGGAGCACTTGAGTCTGGCGGGGTTCACTAAACAAGTTATCCATGATTGAATGCTTTGAAGATACCGCAGATACAGTTCAAAGATTTTTTATGGTCAACTACCTAATGATTAAGCTAGAACATTGATGATAGGGTATAAGCCTTATTTCATTTTTCATATGTTTACCAGTTACGTGAGTCTGATGATGGTAAGGAGCTTAAGGTACCTGTACTAGATGCAGATTGAAGTGCAGTTGGCATAGACCGGAGGCTGTGCAGGTTCAGAGGGGGTTGATGTCGTGCAGCTCCGCTGCCATAAAGAGAAAAAGAGCAACAAAATGCAAGCTACACTTCTTTGAAGCCTACACATTTACTGAGTAGTGAGGGCTTGTTAACAAGCCAAGCTAAATGGTTAATGTATGCTAGATACGGCTTAAAAGGGCCAACAAATACCTCAATGATGCCAAAAATGAGTATGCTTGTACTGACCACAGATGAGAGATTATGATCTAAAACTGCAGTGCTTAAAGTGCTCTATCGGCCTATCTTTACGGCTCGTCGATGGGAGCTACGATGAAGAAGTTATGGCAGTTTGAAGTTCAAGTCGATTGCAGATCCGTACCGGATTGGGCAACTGCAGCTGAGGTGACAGAGATGAAATGAATGCGTCAGGCTGAAGTGCTCACTTTGTGGAGCATGTCGGGCTTTTCAGATCGGTGATCGGATTTATGGTTTCCAAGTTATTGATCGTTTAAGATTTATCGGGGATCGGGTCCGCGCTAGTTCAGTCCACTCGGTTAGAGTGATATCTCGGAGTTTTTGGCTCTCGACCATATTTTGGAATGCAATGATAGCGGGATATACCAGACAAGGCAGGACTAGGAAACTGGCTATTTGGAGCAGATGCAAAAAGAGGAAAAACTCTCTGAATGCAATCACTTATACTTGCATATTGAAGGCGTATGGCACTAAGAAGTTGATATGAGCATTGGAATTCACGATAATATTGTTAGTCAAGAGTTGATGGAATATTGAGGAATTGCTATGTTTGGCAATGCCTTAACCGATATGTATGCCAAACGGGGTTCCCTTTAAGAGCCGAAAAGAAGCCAAGGGGGCTATGGCCGCCCAATGGATATGCTGCTTGGCATTGCATTGGTCGGCATTTATGCCAAAAGTTATGTCCTTACAGTATTTGAAGACCGCCAAAGGAAAAGCTTGGCAAGCTTGGCCGATATGTATGCCAAATATGATGCCCTTCATAGGGCCACCCAAAGAGCCCGCCCAAGTCAAATTACCTTGGCCGCCCAAAGGCAAGGTGGCACAAAACCCTTAAGGGGTGTGTGAACAAAAGAAAAAATAAAGGGGAAGCCAAGTATGGCGAGGTTGTGAGGCAGGGGCGGCAGCGCAGCAAGGAGAAAACCGCTCATGCAGAGTTCGGGAGGCGACGGCTGACGCCGATTAAGAAAAGAGTTGGGAGGAGAAGACCAGGGCGTAGCTATTCGGCACCACTCCCATGGAGAACGGCGCTGGTCGCGATTCGACTGCCACGTCAGCAAAAAACCGTTCCCATTAGCGATATCGCTAATGGGATGGCGAGCAAAAGGGGGGTTTTTTTTCCATGCAATCCAAGCAAGAAGGGAGTTTGGCAAGGGCAGAAGGGAGAACGAGGAGGAGGCAATGGCTCTCTCTCTCTCTCTCATGCTTGAGAGCAAGTCGAGGAGGAGAAGGAGGTAACCTCGGCTTGACGAAGGAGACCGGAGGTGGGAATACTCTATGAGAGTAGGGCATGCAAGAGTTGGAAGGAGAAGAGGCTCGGCATCTTGGCTCTTGACCACACTCTCGACCTCAAGGAGGAGGATCCCTCTCTCTCTCTCTCTCTCTCTCTCTCTCTCTCTCTCTCTCTCTCTCTCTCTCTCTCTCTCTCGGGCATATAAAGCTAAGTGTTCGAGGAAGGTAGAAGGGTAATAGAGGAGAGAACAAAGAGGAACGGGGAAAGCTTTTCTCGCTCTCAGACAGAAGGCAAAGGCTATCTCTCTCACTCTCGACATCAAGCAGAAAAAGAAATATCTCTCTTTATCCCTATTTGATGGCACAATAGGAAATTCAAGGAGTTGGAGTAGAAGTCGTAGTAGCTGAAGCCGGAACTGGAGTCTAAGCAAGATAAAACAGAAGTCTGGAACTTACTGATGGCAGTGAGCAGAATTTAAGATTGCAGAATCTAAGGGTAGATGAAGTATATAAAACGACAGGAGGGATTTTTTTGTCACTATCATTCATTAGAAATTGAATTAGCAATTTGTTAAGTCCGGTGTCATTAACGGACCGGTTAATCCTGTAAACAGGAGCCTAAACTCCTAGTTAGCAGAGCTGATCCAATTGACGGTGCTGTTAATAGTCCGCCTTGGCTAAGGACCAAGTTGTAGTCAAGGTAATATTAAATTAATTGATGATTGCGGTGGTTGCCAGTGTTTGTTGTTCTTGTTCTCTCTCTCTCACACCTCCCGCAGCCAAAGGCCCGACGCCTACCCGGATCACGTAGCGAACACAAATCCCCCGACAACGTATTATACGTACTCCATATACCGTACAATGCAACCTTACTAGTGTCTTGTGCTATAAAAGAACCAGCCCATGACCTCATCAAGGAAAGGTCAAATTTGTGGAAAAGAATTAGTAAAAAACTCCAAACTGCAATAAAGAGAATCGGGCCAAAGCTAAAAATGGAAAACAAACAAGCGATTTCAATCTTCAATTCTAGATTTGAGAAGGTAGTCAAAAAGAAAATCCAAGGCGAGGCCTCTGACCAAGAACACATGGAATGGATTAATATCAAGAAGACCTTGCACAAAAGGGAAGTGAAAGAGTCTAATATCCTTAGGCTACATGCCAAGGAGAGGAGTATTAAGAGCAAGGAGGCCAACAAAAACACAATGCTAAAAACTATCAAGGTAAGGAAAAGACGGGCTATCATCTCTTCCTTGATAGACAACCATGGAGATCACCTCGACCAAATAATTGGTAAGGAGGACTCTCCCTCTCCGACAATCAAAGATGTCAAGAATAAGGTCTTTACAGCCACCCCAACACTAGGGGACTCTGACTATACTTGGAAAGACTCTTTACCTTGGATGAATAACGGTTGACACTTGAAAAGCTGGACAAAGAAAAGTCTCCAAGATGGGACGGGATCATGGCCGAGTTTTGTCAAGAATTTTGGAAATTTTTGGGCCCATTCTCTTGCATATAGTTAAAAAAGCATTCACCAAAGGCTCGCTCAAATCAGGTGTGAAGAAAGAGATGATTAAGCTTATCCTCAAGCAATTAGCTTGCTCTAAGCTAAAACACTAGAGACCAATCACTATGATGACGGTTGTGTACAAGGCCCTGGCTAAACTTTATTGTTGAAAGAATGGTGCCTTGTGTTAGTAGATGTTATCTCTCCCCACCAACATGGGTTTATTAAAAAAAGATCAATTTAGGATATAACATCCAGGCAGGCGATGATAGGGATGGAATATTCCAAGTTTAAGAAACAAGAATGTATCTTACTGCAATCGGACTTAGATAAGGCATATGACAAAATAACTTGGTCTTTTGAGCAAGAAACATTGCACACCTTTGGGTTCAATCTACGAGTCTATCAAGTGGTAATTACTATTGGTGAGGAAAGCTCCTTTGAATTGCTCTTCATTAGGAAGAGAATGGGGTCTAGGAGGGCCTCTTTATTTGGTAGTTTAAGGAAGTAAAACCTTTAGTATTGACAAAGTAATCAAAGGACAACTTTTGAATTCAAACAGTGAAAACGGCTAGTTTATTTGAATTCAAGTTTCCCCCCAAAATAAAAAGTAAAAATCTAGCGGGTAAAACCATATCATGTAGCATATCTATGGGAAGAGCTCGGCACATAGACTGTAGATCTATGATCTTCGCTAAAATCGGAGATCGTATGTGGTACTTATGGAAGGCCAAAAATCATAAAAGTGTCCACCTCCTTTTTGGGAGAAAAAGTGCATCCTTTGATCACTCTTACACATCTCTTACACACCCACCATTCTTGCACACATGGCGTACACCTATTCTTCAAAATGTTAATCACCTCCATAAGCTCATGGCAAATAAAGAGGCCCTCCTACACCCCATCTTCTTCCTAATGTAAATTCAAGAATAGTTGGATGCTTTGATGTCAAGAGATCCATCCATCAAAGGTGCCCCTTGGTGCCGCTTTGGTTTGCAAACTACACCCACCCTCTTATTGCTATGTTGAAGCAAGCAACGACAAGAGGAGATATTGAAGGGCTTAAAATCTAGAATGATAAATAGCTACTGCTTAAGATGTCTTGAATCTGAGATTTTATTCCCATTGAGGAGCTTTTCTCAAGGGGGATATTTGTCTTGTGTTTTTCATTTTATTTGATTGTAGAGATTCCATTGTGAGCTCGTGTCCATTTCTTTTTGGATCCTTGAGATTTGGATGCAAAGAAGGTTGTTCTAGATTTTTCCTACAATCTGATGGTAAAGGTAAGGCCACTTGTCTCACTTTCTTAGCCATAATTTTGTACTTGGTCTCCACACGTACTTTCAATCCTTCATTAGCATTGAAATCTTTCTGAGCTTCAAATGCCTCAATCACATCATACATTTTCATAGAGCATACTTTTGCAACATGGATTGCATCTTGCCTGCTAGAATTTATTACAGCCTCAAGCTCAAGCATAGTATCTACATGAGAAACTTGTTTAAAGAAACCTGTATTCATTCACTATTATCTATGAAACCATTTTACTTCATGTATTTATGTACATTATATACACATTGTCATGCACTTCTTTTCATATCCTCAATCTTTATTAACCATACTGACCCTTGCTCTGTTAATCCAAAAAAACCTGTAAAAACATCTTCTTCTTGATTTGGGCCAGGAGAGAATCATTTTTTTCTTTTATCATTATCATCTCACTTTACAATGGTACATGGCCAAAACCCCTTGTCTCCCTGTAGTCTTTAAACTCTTTGTTTTCCTTTGTAAAGAATACTCATGAAGACTATCACGGTCCCTCTCATGATTCACACACATAGTCAAGAACTACATATCTCACTTCTCATCTCTGCTCTTTATCCTAGCATATGTAGAACCATCATCCAAGACCTTTGTTTCCATAAAAATGGCTGTGATGTACAACTACCCAAGGATAAGAGGATAGGTAGACATCTCTTGCACAAAGAATGTGTGCTCCTCTTTGACATTACCAATTTTCACTTTCACATTTGAATAAGCCCCATATAGATCTCCTAATGAGTTCTTTGTAGCTGTAATCATCCATCCATGTTCTATGTATATCGGCCATTTTACCTTCATGTAAAGACTCTTAGACATAAGATTAATTTTGGATGCGTGATAAATCAATGAAACATATGGCTCCTCAAGATCACCCACTTGTTACCATATACATGTGCTAGTGATGTGTGTGAACATACTTACGACCGTTGTGACATTTTTTCCCTCACTAGGAGGTTTTTCCCCCATGCATTGTATATACGCCCATCACTCTAGGGCTATATTATCTTTCCATTGCACACTAAGTAATACACTATCTGTTGTGTGCCTTGAGCTTTCTTCATCTTCTCCGAGCTGTATGTGTTTTCTTGCAACCCTAATTCCAATAATTGGTATCAGATTTGCGTCCTCTTGAGCTTAGTCGCCAGCAGCTCCAGCACAAGCTTGCCCACTTTCTTCAAATTTTGTGAGTTTTAGCGAGCATTAGTAGTTTAAAAAATACTTTGGGAAAGCTTGTAGAGGTTGGTCTACTCAGATTTTTGATTTGGGCTCATTTCGGCCTCTGTTTCCACTACAAGCAGTACTACGCATGCTATTTTGTCATTTTGTGCATAATTTTTTGTCAGTGATGTTTTTTTGCATAATAGATACCTTACAATCTTCTACACTTTGTGATTTATAACATGTGTTTTTCTCGCCTCGTTTCTCCTCTTTTTGCGCAGTTTTCACATCAAGTACAACATTCACAAGGATTGACAACAACACGGATGTGTTCAAGATGTTTGTTGCTAAGGATAGATTGGATGAGGGAAATTACCCTATGTAGTCTTACATGATGCAACATGTCCTTGTGTCAAAGGGTGTTTGGAACATGTAGGGCATTGATAAACGTCCTGATTCTGAGAATGTAGGCAACGTTGAGGATGTTGCAGGTTTTGGTGGCAGGATTGCCTGCTGCTAGAGCTGTTTTAACTACGGCTAAGCAAGCTCATTGGAATGTAAAATATGCACAGGCTCATGCATTGATTGTGTTGTTTGTGAAGTGCACTATTACTCCTCGCATTCATTTAGCAAAATCTACAAAACAAGCTTGGGATATTTTGGTTGGTCGTTATGCAAGTCGCAATGAGGCAAAAATTGCATTGCTACATAAAGAGCTGGAGTTGAATATTATGTGTCAGGACAAGGGTCATACGGGGCAAGGCCCAACCTAGGGGGTTAGGGATCTAGGCCAAGGGCCGGCTAGACCACTACGGACTGGGGATCCGCTTAGGGCAAGTTCTAGGAGCTAGCCTATATAAGGGGCGGTAGGGAGGAGGATCCTATGTTCAGTTACCCTAGGTCTTACATTGGTATCAGAGCTAGGGGAGAGGAAAGCTATGGAGGAGGGAAGGAGAAGGGAAGCTATCGATTTGCTGCTTCATGTTCTCTCTCTCTCTCTCTCTCTCTCTCTCTCTCTCTCTCTCTCTCTCTCTCTCTCTCTCTCTCTCTCTCTCTCTCTCTCTCTCTCTCTCTCTCTCTCTCTCTCTCTCTCTCTCTCTCTCTCTCTCTCTCTCTCTCTCTCTCTCTCTCTCTCTCTCTCTCTGGTTGTCAAGCAGTCATGGCATGGGCATGGTCCCTTGTTTCGACAGTGGAGCCGACAAGCAGGCCGCGGGAAGCGACCCTTGCACACAGTCAAAGCGGAATTCGACCTGCTGGGATCATCACGCAGAGGATGGGGATGGATTTGCGCTGCCGTGGGGGGGATTTTTCGTCACATGGCTTTGCCCAGAAACGGCCTGCATCGTCGACCCTATCGGCCTCCTTGCTCGCACAGTCAGCTGCCGCCATGCGACCTACAGGTTTTTCAAAGTTAAATTTTTTTAATGCCCTAACCTTGCCCATGCAAGGGCAGTTACACAGGGTCAAGGCCCATGCTATGCATCCGAGGACTAGAGACTCCCCACCCAAGGGATGTGCCCCATGGACAAGCTCTGCATGTTGGCAGGTTTCGCATCTACAACTTTGGGAATTTTCCATATCATCGGTGGCATGCACAGCTTGAGTTGCCAGATTCCGCAAGGGTTGTCAACTCTGCCCTAGTTTCAATATGAGGACATTAGAGACGTTTGCAAAGCAAGGCAGCAACAACAGTCTTGATGCGGACACGGTCCTCTGAAGGGGGATTTTTCAAAGCTTTAATTGCTATCCACATAAGATCGACATTGCCATCACCTTAGTGTTTGGCAAGGCTGTAAGCCAATATGGTGATAGATCCACAGGAAATAGATACCCTCCAGGATGATCTTAGATATTTCGCATTGTTGGCACGCCAAGGCCTATTGTTCATTTTGAACAAGAGTATGCTCGGCATGGCCGACCACTGGTTACAGATTGTGATACCGCTTATTTTGCCTTTTCGATTTGCATTTTTGGATAGGGACATGGTTCCTAGGAAAGTTTGATCGTGTTTGACTCGCTCACAACAAACCTAAGCGGTCAAGGGCAACAATAATCATGCAACATAATCATGCAGCGCGTCAGCTGTTGCTAACACGACCATCCAGAATTCGACAACATGGTTCCACCGCTGGAAGAGGAAATTTTGCTCGGACATGGTTCCGCAGGAAATGTTGTATGACAACGTTGGACCTCGGTATGATTTACGACTGACCAAAGTAGGCCAACATTATCACATGATTGCGACACGGCTTTGAATACAATGACAAAAACACGGTGACCTCTTTCAATTTTGTTTTAATCAAGTTGATTACCATCATGATTTATGTAGGGGGGCAACGTTGCCTAGCAGTAATGGTCAATAAGCCTATGACTGCTATTGGCATTAGCAAGACTCCGTGAAAGGGTGCTCATGAGCACGGCCGGTGTAATCCAATGTTGGGTTACTGCTTTTGTCCTATTTGTAGTTTCCCCTTGATAACAATTTTCGGGAAGACAAGATTGGTTGGCAAGAGTGCTTAGTGAGGTACGCAGTTGATTTTGGGTTTACTGTCACCTGCATAACGGGTTACAACATTCTGGTCGTATCTCTGCATAAGGTAATATCTGCAAATGGCGTCATGCACTTACCATACATCTTTTCATCATTGACCACGAATTGATGTAACAACAGTAGGGCTGTCAATTGCTTACGAAGCATTTGACCTAGATGGAACATGCCTCATCTCTATTGCATATATCTCACATGCATCAAAGGAGACATGCATAGCCTCTTACTGGACTTGCAAAAGACAGCAAGTTCCTTTGCATGGACGACTCATTGTCACAGTTTTTACACGCTGACGGAGGATGCTTATAGAGCACTGGTTTCAGCACAAAGATATTTATGTGAAGCAAGGCTTCAATCTACGACTCTTAAATTGAGATTGTTCTTGTTTGGGGTATGCATGAGCACACGCTTTTGGGGGAATTTCTCCATATGCCTACAGGATATTTCAGGCCAACTTTCTCTCGCGCAACGGAGACGAAGATCTACATTTGAGCGAGTTTTTCTTCCCACATCTCAAGACAACTGGTTACAGCAGGATGATCAGGTTAGACCAGGTTAAGTATTGTTTATTTTTTCCATGTTTATACATTTACATTGGAAAATATGCTTGTGGACAAAGCAAAGTTCTTTGACATTTTTTCATGAAGCAAGGCTTCTCCCTTGTGCCAAGGTACTGCACAATTACTCGGAATCACGAGCAGTGGCACACAAGATTGACAAACTGGCAAAATAAGGAATACCCCCTCACAAAATCCCTACCAGTTTAAACTGTGCAAGGCACTAATGGTTTTTTCTCTCAAGTTTGAGGCCATCACTCTCGCCAAGGGCTTCACAATCTGTATGCATGGCATACTAACTAGGTGGCATAAAATCCACCGCTTCAAAGATTATGCTTCCGCTATCACACCAGGCACTCTGTCACACAGCCATACTAATTTCTGGATGCTGTTTGTTTTTTCTCTTTTCTCTCTCAATGACAGCATTATACAGGAAGATTTTTGCATGCTCTATAGGATAAGTTGCCAGTCACGCATAAGCTGTCTAAGAGCACACCTTCTGGGCACACACACACTAGAAATTTACGAAAAGTTCCTCAGCCCAGCATAAGCTTTTGATACATATTCTTCTTGTGAGTCAGCTTGAGCCAAGGTACTCTAACTCATAGCTAGCACGTGGCTAAGATGCTACTCAAATTAGTCTACCTCGGTTCGTCGATTGAACACTAATTTGCATAAGGGCTATGAGACAAATAGGCTAAGAGCCGTTGTTAGGCCAGGGACAAGGCCCAACTATTGGCATTCTTTGGGTGATTGTTTTCAAGATACACTCTGATCTCTACAAAAAAGAATAGATGCAGCAATCAGTTGCGACAGCATGGCTATCCATAAAAGCTCGGCAGTTCACCTGTGTGGGTCCCCTGCTCTCTCTATAGACTACAGAGTGTCTATGGACATATTGTTTTGGGGTAAGACCCGATGGGTGATTGCTACATCACCCCATAGGCATTAAGGATCACAATTTGATCTGCATTGAGGATCACAATTGATCTCTCCCAGTTATAATTTCAAGGAAAGAATTTCGCAATCTACCACACACGGTAGCGGATGGAGACACTTTTCAAGTTGATTCCAATCATTCTGTAGATGGTTGACTATGTTGGTTACCGTTATCTGCTAGTTAAGGAGTTTATACAAAAAGTCTTACCAAGCGGTTTCACTACGTAGATTCTAATCCCAGGGCTTGGATTGCAAAGGCAACACCCAGGGTTTCCAGTGCAATGTTGTTTGTTTTTTCAGGTACGGGAGGTGCTCCTCACCATTTGAATACAGGTAAGTGTACATTACGTTCAAATCTCCAGGTACGCATGTATTGATTTGGTGTTATTCCATTTTTAGTATGCTTTGCTTGGTTTTTCAAGACGTCTAAGTACGCTTGAATGTTACAGAGCCATGCCAAGGGCATGTCAGCACAAAGTATTTTGGGCCAAGTGTCCAATCTATCTTTCTGTCTTATGCTGTTACAAACCTACTTGTAGGGTTCAATTTGGCACATGTTGTCACATGGGATACAACATGGTCTAGGAACTCAAGGAGTTCAGTTTAGCCAGTGTGGAGCAAGGCTAATGAGGGCCCCTCTCACTCCCGTCATAGAGTGTTTGCAGTTACCTCCACACACAAGTACATCGTGTACTTGAAGGATGTTCCTTTTTATACATCCTTACATGAGACATATTCCACATGTGGAGAATATGAGTCTCTGGACCATTTTTTAACGCCGTATCAGGAGCAATTTCGTGGCAAAAAATTGTCAGATATTTAGAATGACTTGTTAAGGTACAAGTACTGCTAAACAACATTACAGATGGTTGTTTATGGACGCGATTTCTGGGCGAGCAGTTTCTGGCAAGCACTTTTTAAGAATCGAGCGAACGGATTCTCAAAAGAAGGGACAATCTACCCATCTCTCTCTCTCTCTCTCTCTCTCTCTCTCTCTCTCTCTCTCTCTCTCTCTCTCTCTCTTTTGTTTCCTCTCTCTCTCTCTTTCTCTCTCCCTCTCTCTCGCTCTCCCTCTCTCTCTCTCTCTCCAACTAAAATTTGATTGTCATTTCAAGACCAACTTACATTCAAACAAAAAACACCGGCAAATCATTCAATACACTATTAATAAGAGAAATAGAAGTTCGTTACACACAATTACGGTCTATTTCAAATAGCAAACCCCAAATCTATGAGTTCCATTGCATCCAAAGTAAATACATATGGGGGGTGATACATCATGGGTGACCTGGAGGAAAGAAGGGCGGTGGGGGGCCATATCCTCTAGGAGGAAACAAAGGTTGTGCCAATCGGGGCAGTGCACCAAATGGTGGGGGAACTACTCCAAATGGCAAACGGTATGAACTATATGTGTGTGTGTGTGGGGGGGGGGGGGGGGGGGGGGGGGCTGCAGGTAGTGAAAGAGGCAATGGATCAACCCCGGGCGGGGCCTCAGATGTGGAGGCAATGAATGCACTGGGAGACGGTCCAGTTGCACGCCATGCCAAAAATGGGGCTGTGAAAGTGGGATATGGTGCTACTACTTCCCCGCCCTGACTGTTGAGTGGTGTCGGGAACGGTGGGTCAAGCGGATGAAGCTCCTCAGACACCTGCTGCGGTTTCTCAGTTACCTGAGCTCTGACACTCCTATGAAACATCAATGTCAAGCCTAAATCAAAAGGTAGGCGCTGAAGATGGCTCCAAACAAGCACTGAAAACTGCCCAATCCTTCTCACAACTGATGCAGGGAGCAAGTAAAACATTATTTTTTGACCCGCGAACATCGAAGTTACTGTCATAATAATCAATATCTAATTCTCCTAAATGATTTTCTCATATTAAACTGATCATTTAATGTGGGGAAGTGCCAAGGGAGAAAAAGCTAGAATATTGGTTAAGTTAGCAGACCGGCCACAGTAGGGATCCAAAGGAGGGAAAATAGGGATCCAAAGGGGGGGCCATCTGCAAAAGAGCCATGTGAAACAACGGGCTAAAAAGACCCTAAGGTTCAGCCCATTAAGACTTCCAAAATGCTAAGGTTCCAAAATTCAAAGGTTGTGTCCAAAGGTCAACCTTAGGGAAAATTGGATGCTTAGTGTGTGCCCAAAAAGTCTTTCTACATCCCTACATGGGAGGGGGCGAGCCCCAAAGCTAGGGGATGAGAGAGAAAGCCACACACACACACACAGGCTCCCTTTACACAAAGGGAATGAGGGACACATGTCAGCTCCCTAGGCCAGATGCCCACAAGGTATGCCCAATTCCTATTGGAAGACCCTTGAAGTGGACCAATGAGAATTAGGCTAGAGTAAATCTAGTTTAATTAATTTAAAAACATTTAATAAAAGAAACCAATAAGAATTAAGTGTCCTAGAAGACTATTGGGCAGTCTCCCAAGGGGTCCAATGAGCATTCAGGAGCCCCATGGCTTGCCTGATTCCTATTGGCCAGGAGGCAAAGGGGTCCAATGAGATTTTAGTTTAATTATTTAATTATCTAAAGCTCTCACAAAAGGGGAAAGGGGGACACATGTCAGAAGGCTATCACTTATGCTGCTTAATCCCTATTGGCTTGACCTGGGGAGGTCCAATGAGGCAAAAGCCAGACTAACTTAGCAGCTAGGGCTCGCCCAAGAGAGAGAGGGGGGCTGATTTTTGCTTGGCATTGGCACTCACACTCTCACACTTGACCATGTGTGAAGGGAAAATACTCTATCTCCTCCCAAGCTTTAATGGAGAGCTCATCACCTACTCCAAGCTTGTGAGATAGAAGTCTACATCAACACTCTCTTGGCATGTGGATGCAAATCCAACCAAGAGCCAAGCTTCAATGCATGCTCATCTTCTCTACCAAGCTAATTACTAAGCTAAGCTATGCTAATATGAGTGATTATGTGAGGAGATGTACTTCTTTCTCGTAAGATACTTCTTTTTCCTCTCAATCTACTCTCATACCCTGCTAGCTCTCACCATCTTCGAAGGTGTGTGAGGTCTTGGGTCTGAGAACGGGGATAATTCAAGTTGTGTTTGATTAAGTGTTTTGCTTGGTGTATGAAGCTTCCATCTTCATTGCACTAGCTAGTCTTGAAGGAACACAAAGAATTGTATTGTACAATGTCTCTCTTGATGGGAGAAACCATAATACAAAGCCTTTTGGAGGGGGGACCGGCTCCATGCAAATCCGGTCCTCAACTGTTGTCAATAGCTTAATTGCTCTCTCTTTTGAAAGTATTGTCGATGCTATCTAACTAGGTGTTATGCTTTTTGTTGCTCTCTCCACCCAAGCACTCTTGTAATTCTCATTAGGAATCTATTCTAATGAAATGCCCACTATGTTCATGCTAATTTCCGCTACAAATAAGATTTTAGGCCATTAAATGTTACATTGGTATCAGAGCTCAAGGTTTCTCTTTTCTTGCTCAAGAAGGGAGGTCCTCAAGCTAGCTACAAATGGTTGGTATTATTAATTGCCTGTGAGTAAGTAGAATAGGGATTTTTCAGCCTTTCAGTGCGCCTGCCTTTGTGCAGTTAACGGGGCATCACCGTCGAGAGCTATGGTCTTAATAGTGGAGTCCTACGGGGCTTGCCTACGGCTTAACCACTATTGAGCTATTAGAAGCTTGACAGGAGCCAGTGCTGTTTTGGTGTCGAAAGACCCTCTCTTCTATTCCTTGCAATTAATGGTATTCGAGCCGCGGGTACAGTAGCTTGAGTGCTTTTTCTAAAGGGGTAAAGAGGAGTAGCAACTAGGGCTTGAAGTGCCAAAGTACACCTAAAAAGTTTACACCTAAAAGTTGTTAGAATGGCTGACAATATTAAAGAGAGTGAAATTAATGTTGATAACTTTGATTTTGCTCATGAGCAAGCTACTAATGATGCTTCAATGCTTGTTAATTATCTTGTTTCTAGGCTTCAACAAGCCATGGGCAATCCATCTCTCCAAAGTGAAGTGCAACGGCAGCTCCGTGCTCATGGGATTCTCCAAGTTCATCACCATGATGAGAGAACACCTAGGAAGCCTCCTTGTGAGACTACCAAAAGAGGTCTCTCTCCGATTCGGGAAGAAGAAGAGAATCCATATGAAGGGCTCAAGAACTTACTTCTTGATGATGCATCTCCTTCCCAAAGGAGAACTCAAGAGCCTCCACCGAAGGAACGAGAAAGAAGCGAGTCTCCCGCCACCTCGGCGGAGATGGCTCCACGAAGACGGCGGGCTAAACGCTCTCCATCACCACCAAAGCGGAGAAGACCCTCACACTCTTCTCCACGCCATAATTCAAAGAGGGATGATAAAAAGCAAGAGAAGAAAAAGGCGAGAAAGAGGACACCCTCTTCTCCATCTTCTTCATCCTCTTCCTCTTATGAAAGCTATGGTGAAGACGACAAAGATCAAGACAAGAAAAAGGCGAGAAAGAGGTCACCCTCTTCTCCACCTTCTTCAAATTCTTCATCTTCTGAAGAAAGTGATGGTGCAACTTTTGAACCATCAAAAAGAAGAGGCCATAGGAAATCCTATGCCTCATGGAAGAGGTCGTCCAAACTGAAGAAATTCAAAGAGGGAGGGAAGAGCATCTCTTTCCTTACCTATGATGGCACCTTCGGTGCTACAGACAAAGTTTTGGCCTTTATCCAGCAATTCGATGCGGCGTTTGGAGATGAGGGCTTCACGGAGTCCTCTAAGCTACGCCATGTAGCTATGCACTTTCAAAAGTCCGCCAAACAATGGTGGTCTAGCCTACGAGCCAACGGTGAAGCTCCACGAACATGGAAGGCTTTAAGAGCTTCCATTATGAAGCAGTTTTTGGCCACCGATGCCAAAGACAAAGTACTCACCGAATGGCGAAGCTTAAAGCTCTCTCCCAATGAATCCATCCACAAATATGTAGACAAGTTTTGGGACCTACAACTCAAAGCCACTGTCTTCAAAAAGTTGGATTTTGGAGAGCAAAAGCAACAATTTTGTGCGGGCTTAACCGAAGAAATGGCGGAGTATGTCAACTCCCAAAGGCCACGTACCATATCGGCGGTAATACACCATACTATGGTGGCCTCGCGAATCAATTTCCAAACGGGGGGTAAAAGAAATAATAAGCCCCCGGAAAACAAAGGTACCAATGAGCCTAAGGGGAAGGACAATGTCCAAAAGTCTCCTAAGGGCAATTCCAACAAAGCTAAAGAGAAGGGAGTTTACAAAGGAAAGAATAAACTCTCTCCTGAAGAGCTTGAGCGTTATCGTAAAGATAACCGGTGTTTCAAGTGCGGCGAACAAGGGCATGCGTACCGCGCTTGTCCCCAAAAGAACAACCGCCAAGATCCTCCTAGAGCTTCTTTGGTTGAAATCCAAGAGGAGGAGATTCACCAAACTCACCACAAAGGATCTCCTCTATGCCATGCTTGGGGAAAGGTAAGAGAACATGATGCTTTTATTCTCTTTGACCCTGGTTCTACTCACAATTTCATATCTATGGAGTTAGCCACCAAGCTAGGCATACAATCCTACGAGATGGGAGATATCCTACCCGCAGACAGTGCCTTCAAGGGGCAAGAAGCTTCAGTCACTCCCTTAATCGGGAAATTGAGGCTTCATGTCCAAGGCTATGTGGACAAAGAGGATTTCTTTATCTCTCCTCTCAAGCATGAGGATGTAATCCTAGGGGCACCATGGTTTGACCGTCTGGCTGCCCATGTTAAATTTCCCGAAAGGAGAATCTCCTTTAAGTTCAGGGAAAAGGACATGTATATAGATGCTAGGGAGATGGGTAACACCATCCCCATTGTACATACACCAGCTTTCAACAAGTCAATAAAGAGCTCTATTTCCGTGTACATGATTTTTGTTAAAGATTCTCAAAATGAACCTAATGCTTTAGCAAAAGAAAATAAAAGCAACCAAAAGGAATTAGAGTTATCCAATTTTCTCAAGGGGTTTCAAGATGTCTTTATTGACGACATCCCTTGTGAGCTACCTCCTAAACGAGGTAATGACGACCATGCAATTGAACTTCTTCAAGGAAGTTCACCGCCTAACAAACCTCCTTATAGAGTTTCTCAAGCTCAACAAGAGGAGATTATGCGGCAAGTGCATGAGTTAATTGAGAAGGGCATGGTTAGGCCTAGCTCATCTCCATTTTGCTCACCTGTGCTATTAGTGCAAAAGAAAGACGACACATATCGTATGTGTGTCGACTATAGAGCACTAAATAGGATCACTATCAAGAATAGGTTTCCCGTTCCACGGGTAGAAGACCTATTTGATAAGCTACAAGGATCGACCTACTTCAGTAGGATTGACCTAAAAAGTGGCTATCATCAAATAAGGATAGTTGATCAAGACATTGTAAAGACCGCATTTCGTACTACATTTGGTCTTTACGAATACATTGTCATGCCTTTTGGCTTGACTAATGCACCAGCCACATTTAACCGCTTGATGGAGAAGCTGTTCAGACCTCATCGAACCTTCACTGGAGTGTTCTTTGATGATATTATCATCTACTCTAATTCATTAGAGGAACACAAGCAACACCTCCAGGTAATATTTCAAGTTTTAAGAGAGAATAAACTTTATGTTAATCGAAAGAAAAGTGAATTTTTCTTGCAAGAGATTCAATATTTAGGTCACATTATCTCTCAAGATGGAATCCAAATGGATCCATCCAAGTTAGAGGTAATAAAAGGATGGCCTAAACCAAGGAATCTTCATGAACTAAGAAGCTTTATAGGTATGTGTGCATACTATAGACGCTTCATAGAAAAGTTCTCACAAATTGCGGGACCATTACATGACCTAACAAAGAAAAATGTTAGGTATACGTGGTCTGCTAAGGAGAACAATGCTTTCGAAAAGCTTAAAGAAAAGCTTATCTCTCAACCTGTGCTTACACTACCGGATCTCTCAAAACCATTTGAGGTCCAATGTGATGCTTGTGGTGATTGCCTTGGGGCTGTTTTGCTCCAAGAAGGGCACGCCATAGGCTATGAGAGTCGAAGGCTCGACCCTGTTGAGCAAGCTCTAGGCATATACAAAAAAGAACTCCTTGCAGTTCTACATGCCTTAGACTCATGGAAGCACTATTTATTGGGGACTCCTTTCATTCTGCGAACGGATCACCAAAGTCTTAAGTACTTCATGACGCAGACCAAGCTCTCCGACAAACAAATGAGGTGGGAAAATTTCCTTTCGCAATTTCATTTTCATATTGCTCACATTGCTGGCAAGCATAATCAAGTAGCCGATGCACTCTCAAGACGACCGAGAGTGAATGCGGTTTCCATAGCAACTCACAATGATCTATCTTCAATGATAGATGAGTATGCTATTGATCCCGATTTTAGAGATGTGATTTCAGCCCTTGCATTAGGGAAGAAAGAAGAACCATTTACTTTACAAGATGGTTATCTTCTCTATGGCAATAGACTATGCGTTACTAACTCACTACGTGAGAAAGTAATGTATGAATCTCATGCTCCCCCATATGCGGGGCATAGAGGGATTCAGTCTACCCTAAAGGGAATTGAAACATATTTCTATTGGCCTACCATGAAAGTGAACATACATGAGTATGTTTCCAAATGTGTGGTATGTCAAAAGACAAAATTTGATAGAGGGAAGCAACTTGGATTGCTTCAACCCTTGCCAATCCCTAATTCACCGTGGGAGAGCATATCCATGGATTTTATCTTTGGATTGCCTAAGTCTATCCATGGGAATACGGGAATATGGACGATAGTAGACAGGTTCAGTAAACAAGCTCATTTTATACCTGTCAAAAAGACTATCAAAGCCCATCAAATGGCAACCCTCTTCATTTCACAAATTTTCAAGTACCATGGCTTGCCAATGTCCATAGTGTCGGATAGAGATCCTAGAATGACCAGTAATTTCTGGATGGGTCTCTTTGAGAATTTAGGAACAAGGCTAAACTTCTCTTCGGCCTATCATCCACAAACTGATGGCCAAAGTGAAATAGCTAACCTAACTATTCTTGATCTACTAAAAGCCTATGTAACGGAAGTAGATCAAAGATCCCAATGGGAGAAGTACTTACCCTTAGTAGAGTATGCTTACAATAACACTGTACATACTTCTACAGGAAAAGCACCTTTCGAGGTAATTGAGGGAAGATCAAAAAGTCCCTTGCTACTTAAAGTACATGGGAAGATCTTCGCTGCAGATGAGTATAGCCGAGACCTACAAGAATCTTTCCAAAAGATTAAGGATGCTATCTCTATCTCACAGCAAAGGCAAAAGGCTGCTGATGACAAGCACAGAAGAGCCCAAGCCTTTAAAGAAAACGATTGGGTCTTGTTAAAATTTCCCAAGGCTCGATTAAGGCACACGACGGGCAAGAATCCTACGGGCCACCAAAAGTACTATGCTAAACTAGCAAAAAGGTACTATGGTCCCTTCCAGATTCTTAGGCCAATCAATGAGATGGCCTATCAACTTAAGTTGCCCAATCATTGGCTCATACACAATGCTTTTCATGTGAGCCTCTTGAAGCCTTACAAAGGAGAGCCACCTCAAGAACCAACTATTGAAGACCCACCGGAGATCGTGGACCACGAGGAGGTGCTGCAGCCCGAGTCCATTCTCCGACATGAAGACAAGGTATTAAGAGGCGGTAAGACTATCCGACGATATCTTATTAAGTTTAAGAATTATCCTTTTGAAGATGCTAGATGGATGCAAGGCATACAATTAAAGGATAACCTAAACCTTGTCAATGCTTACAATGCTTCCCAAGAGTAAGCAAATGTACAAAATGTTAAAAATGAACAAAAATTTTTGTCTTATAAGACTCTCTTTTTCTTTATTTGTGCACAAAAATGAAGTAGTATGCATGCTTAGATCAAGTTTGCGGAGACGACGTCTCCCGAACACCAAGTAGAGCTTGTCACTCTACTATGGAAGACTGATAGGACTAATGTGCAGACATGCTTGCGGCAGCCTCAGGCTCTCAAGCGCCAAATGGACTAGTCATCCATTATGGAATGATGTCGTAGGGTAACACAGGGATCCTCTACCCGCTAAGAAAAGGACTCATGCATATGCTTTATCTTCTCTACACCATAGTCGAGGACGACTATGATTTCAAGAGAGAGGTAATGTCATAATAATCAATATCTAATTCTCCTAAATGATTTTCTCATATTAAACTGATCATTTAATGTGGGGAAGTGCCAAGGGAGAAAAAGCTAGAATATTGGTTAAGTTAGCAGACCGGCCACAGTAGGGATCCAAAGGAGGGAAAATAGGGATCCAAAGGGGGGGCCATCTGCAAAAGAGCCATGTGAAACAACGGGCTAAAAAGACCCTAAGGTTCAGCCCATTAAGACTTCCAAAATGCTAAGGTTCCAAAATTCAAAGGTTGTGTCCAAAGGTCAACCTTAGGGAAAATTGGATGCTTAGTGTGTGCCCAAAAAGTCTTTCTACATCCCTACATGGGAGGGGGCGAGCCCCAAAGCTAGGGGATGAGAGAGAAAGCCACACACACACACACAGGCTCCCTTTACACAAAGGGAATGAGGGACACATGTCAGCTCCCTAGGCCAGATGCCCACAAGGTATGCCCAATTCCTATTGGAAGACCCTTGAAGTGGACCAATGAGAATTAGGCTAGAGTAAATCTAGTTTAATTAATTTAAAAACATTTAATAAAAGAAACCAATAAGAATTAAGTGTCCTAGAAGACTATTGGGCAGTCTCCCAAGGGGTCCAATGAGCATTCAGGAGCCCCATGGCTTGCCTGATTCCTATTGGCCAGGAGGCAAAGGGGTCCAATGAGATTTTAGTTTAATTATTTAATTATCTAAAGCTCTCACAAAAGGGGAAAGGGGGACACATGTCAGAAGGCTATCACTTATGCTGCTTAATCCCTATTGGCTTGACCTGGGGAGGTCCAATGAGGCAAAAGCCAGACTAACTTAGCAGCTAGGGCTCGCCCAAGAGAGAGAGGGGGCTGATTTTTGCTTGGCATTGGCACTCACACTCTCACACTTGACCATGTGTGAAGGGAAAATACTCTATCTCCTCCCAAGCTTTAATGGAGAGCTCATCACCTACTCCAAGCTTGTGAGATAGAAGTCTACATCAACACTCTCTTGGCATGTGGATGCAAATCCAACCAAGAGCCAAGCTTCAATGCATGCTCATCTTCTCTACCAAGCTAATTACTAAGCTAAGCTATGCTAATATGAGTGATTATGTGAGGAGATGTACTTCTTTCTCGTAAGATACTTCTTTTTCCTCTCAATCTACTCTCATACCCTGCTAGCTCTCACCATCTTCGAAGGTGTGTGAGGTCTTGGGTCTGAGAACGGGGATAATTCAAGTTGTGTTTGATTAAGTGTTTTGCTTGGTGTATGAAGCTTCCATCTTCATTGCACTAGCTAGTCTTGAAGGAACACAAAGAATTGTATTGTACAATGTCTCTCTTGATGGGAGAAACCATAATACAAAGCCTTTTGGAGGGGGGACCGGCTCCATGCAAATCCGGTCCTCAACTGTTGTCAATAGCTTAATTGCTCTCTCTTTTGAAAGTATTGTCGATGCTATCTAACTAGGTGTTATGCTTTTTGTTGCTCTCTCCACCCAAGCACTCTTGTAATTCTCATTAGGAATCTATTCTAATGAAATGCCCACTATGTTCATGCTAATTTCCGCTACAAATAAGATTTTAGGCCATTAAATGTTACAGTTACTATTCATTATCAAAACAAAAAAATAACATACCCCCTCTAAATAGTCCTGAACAGTCATACAACTAGCCTCCGGTAGCATTAAGTACAATATCCTCAATAGCTAGAAACCAACTCCCTCTGCCTTCGAAGTAACGATGGAAAGATGTTCTGCACGACATGTCGCCACAATCATGCCATCCACCAAAAGAAACTTGGATGCCAGAAGGAATGCAGCATCCACAAGGTCACTATCCCATTGGTTCCATAAAGGAACCCCACCCGTGTTAGCTGCATGTGGCCTAGTGTGTAAGGAAAAGGCCATGTACACCAAACGTACGCCACCCAATCTCAAGCTGGGGTTCATCTACCCTGTTCCTAATAGAGAGCCTAAGAATCTACGTAGTGACTGCATAGAACTGCATGCAATTTTTGTTAGCACTATAAGTGTGCACATAACTATGATTGTAAATAAGCGTGGCTTACCTGTCATTGCACAACACATCTGGAATAGCTTTTGCCAACTCTTTGGCACTTGCATGCACTGCAAGGTGGCGTGGCTCTACATACATATATGTATGTAGCAACATAAGATCAAATATATCTTTCAAGCAATGCTAAAGAGAAGAACACAACATTAAGCATTTTCACGTACCTGGATGGTTATCTCCCACAACACAACATTAAGCATTTTCACGTACCTGGATGGTTATCTCCCATAACTCTGGCCATGTCTGATAGGACCTTTGCAGCCCTACCATGTGATGGTGAACATGGAGGGGACTCCTGGATGCCCCCCACTGGTCTGGGAGTGAAGGATAGTGTAGGTACACTGTGACTCATAGAACCAAGGCTATGAGCACTATTGTTGACTTCTACAGAATACTCCACAACCACATGCTCGCTCTCACTGTCGCTGGAAACTACAACCCTCTTCTTTCTCTTCCCATGTTGCTTGTCAACTTGTTGTGCTTGCGAGTCTTTCCTTGAGGTCTGTTTCTTCCTCTCTGGTTTCTTTGATGTGTTTGGAGATAGAGCATCCTCTATCACAACCGCTTTCTTCCGTGACGCACTATGCTCTGCTATTAATTAAAAGAAGAAGAGTTATTGAGCCCATATTCTATTGCTTCATGGAAAAGGTAAAAAATACATAGAGGCATACCTATGTATAGCTCTTCCTCTTCGGGTGGGTACTCCTTGTTCGGGTAGTCCAGCCACCAAGGACACTTGAGCCACGCTCCCTTTGGCCGCAAGTCATCTATCCACTCGTCAGGATATAAGCCCGTCTCCTCTCTCTCCGACCTGCACCATGCATTACTGGGGTGCTCGGGAATGGGAAAGACAAGATCATCTCTCCACCATCTACAAGACAGACCACAATGTTTTCATTTGCATAGAAAAAGATTAGTGTATCCTACTACATTCTTAATTTGTCAATTAAAGATGTCGAACCTGTACAACAAGCGTCATGCCGTACAAGAAAAATGGGGTTGCTCTTTGGGTTCATGTGTGGACTTGATCCGAGCACTCCACTTCTTGGTGGGCAAGTGTGCAACCATGCCTACCTTCAGCCTTCTCATGTTGGATAGCAATATTATGATTCTCGGCCTCCATTTTCTCGGCCATCTCAAGCACTCTCCTGCAACAACAAATAATAAGTCACAAGTTACATAACAAATTGCTAGCTGGTGCAAATGTTCACTAAATCTAAGCTTTCCAACTACCACCAGTACACGTGATATCGAAGCCACTAGATCCAGGCCTTCTCCGTCAAACCGATGCCCTTCTCCTTCAAGGATGCATCACCGCCTTGGAGCAAATCAAGCAATCGGCACTTCCTATCAAAGGAAAAGCGAGACTTATTTTTTATTGCTACATAATAAAAAGAGAAATATATCCAATGATTTAAACGACTATTACTTACTCTGTTAGGCTAATGCGTGCACGCGCAACCTCTGCCACTCTCGAGGGTGTGATTTTCGTGGTCTTCTCGCCCCAACCTGTAAATGAAATACATTTCTGGAAAAAATCGCTGCCATTCTCTGGATTTGCAATGGTGGCTATCTCAAGCCCTTTGCGCGTAAAGTATTGCTCCGTTTGAGATATTGCTAGATTGATGCTTCCCTCGTATGCGTCAAGTGCCAACTCGTAGTCAAAACTCCCTTTTGATGGCAGCCCTTCCGTTTTACTACTAAACATATGATCGAACTCTTCCTATCATTTTCCAAAGACTCAATCAAAATACACATAATAAGATTTCGTAATCAAAACATATTCTCATATACAATTGGTTTGAAGCATACCTTCCAAAGTAGTTGCGCAAGGACAGCCATTGGCAATTTTAGCCACTTTGACTTGTTTGGATCTTTAAAATTCAAAGCCCTTTCTACTGCCAAACACGCTCTTTCGGGGAATTTTTGCAAAAGTGATGTAGGGTCCGCCAACCCTAGCTTTCTCATCATGAAAATATCATGAGCACTTATGTGAGGCACTGAAACCCTCATGGTCCTGTTTAACAATCGATTGTAATTTATATATTTTACAAATAAGATGCATTTACATTAGCGAAAAAAAAAAGGGCTCACCTATTGATCATACCCAAAACCAATAGAAACTCCGCTACCTCATGTGAGGCTTAAAGTCAACTAGAACGCACTCCACCTTTGGCGCTTTCTCAATTGGAATGTCATTCTCGTTCATCCACCGCATCCATGCCTCCAATCGGTGATTACCATCCCAAACCACAAAGTACCTCTCGACCATGTGACTAAGCTCGGGGATTTGGCGAAGCTCTTCATCCAAATCATATGACATTGCAATATCCCTCGCAGCGTGACCACGACGAGTAAATTACTTGTGATCCTCCCCAGAATTTGTTCACTAACAATAAATCTTGCCATGGTTGGTTGGTAGCTTTTGTTTGCAATAGAGAGTTGCAAATCGGCCACATGGTCATCATGCATGCGGATAGCGAGGTTTGAGAGAAGTCAACAAAGAGGCAATCGTGGAAGTTTCCCATCGTATGGTACTCTGTGAGAATCCACCCAACCCAAAGAAATGTGTTTGTCGACAACGTTTCCAAACGCTTCGTCTTTGACATTCTCAATAGCGGTACCTGTTTTCACACAATGATTGGGTCCGGCGCTTGATTGTGATGTTCCAGCCACTCCATTTACAATGGATACAATGCCATCCAAAGAACTCAATGCCTGAGATTGTTGGGTATCGTGTGTGCCTAACGGAGGTACTTCTTGTGAGGTAGTAACATCAACCTCATCAACTGCACCAATATTTTTTGTTTGGTTTCTTGTTCTCATGCTTGCGAGAAAGAAGGATAATTTATAAGAAATAGATATAGGATGATTTATGAGAATTTGTAGGTTGGAGTTTGAGATGTGAACAAAAAGAAACTTGACACAGAGAAAGAGAGAGATCTGTGTAGCAAAAGAGAATAAAGAAGAAGAAAATGAAGAAGAGAAGGTCACTTTATAAAGCTTTTATTCTTTTTTTAATTTTAATTTTTTGTGGCTGTATGTGTGAGAGAAAGGAGTGTGTGTGCGTGTGTATGTGTATGTGTGTTGCCATATACATGCGCGTGTGTGTAGTGGCGTGTGTGTGTGGACGCATCCGCATCCGCGCGTGTGTGCACGTGCAAGTGCGTGTGTACGTGTGCGTGTGTGTGTGTGTATGTGTACGTGCAGCGTGTGTGTGTGTGTGTGTGTGTATGTGCAACGTGTGTGTGTGTGTGTACGTGCAACGTGTGTGTGCACGTGCAGGCGCGTGTGTACGTGTACGTGTGCGTGTGTGTGTGCGCACACACACACACGCTGCACTGAGGTGCGCGTGTGTGTGTGACACACACACACACTGCAGTGAGACGTGTGTGTGGTGCACACACGTACGCCAACACACACGCGCCCGTCTGTGTGTGTGTTCACACACACACACGTTTTTTGCGTGTGTGTGTGTGTGTGTGTGGACACACACATGTGGCAAGCCATGTGGATACGCTAGGACTGGTGCCCGTTGCGTGTCCACGTGGACATGCCACGTGTACTGTCACCAACCAACAGTACATGTGGCAGTCCACGTGGCCACGCACATTGCCACGCAGGCAATGAGCTGGCCACGTGTCTTGCCACGTGTACTATCGCTGGGCGGCAGTACACGTGGCACTGTGCTTGGTGCCATTTTTGGCGCCACATGCCGTGCCACGTGTACTGTCGCCCAACGACAGTACACGTGGCAGGACACGTGACCAGCTCATTGCCTGTGTGGCAGTGCACGTGGCCACGTGGACACGCGCACCGCTGTGTCCACGTGGACTGCCGTGGACGCGTGGGCGCCACTCTGCCTCTGGCCATGCTTTGGCTCGGCGTGCGCCCGCCTCTAGCCAACATGTGGCCATAGGCAGAGTACACACAGGCGTCCACGTGCCCACGGCCAGCGCGTTGGCCATGGGCGGGCACACGCTCCCGTGTGGAGCGTGTGCCCGCCCATGGCCAACGCACTGGGCATGGACAAGTGGCCGCCCATCCCGCTCCGCTCCTCCCCCCCCTCTTCCCGTCCCCGCCTCCGCTCCTGCACCCCCTTGCCCCCCACCCCCCCCCCCCCCACCCAAGCTGCGGCCTCGGCCCGCCCCCGCCTCCGCTCTGCTCCTACGCCCCCTTGCCCCCCTGCTCAAGCTATGGCCTCCGCCTGCCTCCACTGTCCCCTTGCCCCTTGCCCCCCGCTCCGCTCCTTCGCCCCCCCTACCCCTTTCGCGGCCCGCTTACCCTCGCCTCTGCTGTCCCCTTGCCCCGCCCGCTCCTGCCCCCTTGCCCCCCCCCCCCCCCCCCCCCAACCTCCGCCCCCACCCAACCTCCGCCTCCGCCCCTACTAGCAGCCCTGCACGCAAAACCCGACCGCCCATTGCCCTGGTCTCTCTCCCTCCGCCCCCCTTGCGTTAGTGCCTTGCTTCCGTCCACGCAAAACGTTCCAGCCCGTGATCACCCACACAGTCACAAAGAAATATTTTGTAACAATTTTTTTATAAAAAATATGTCATATTTTTTAACAGTAATTTTTTAAATTAATAAAATAATATTAATTTTAAATTTATAGCGGCTACTTATTAGACGTGAGTATATAATCAATTTGTTTTAGCTTATACAATGTGATCTTGTGGTTAATTATTTGCTTAGCATATTATTATGGCTTGCTCTTTATTTTTCTTGGGTAAAGAGTTTTCTTATCCTTTTTACAATGGTAAATCCATAATATCTGAATCATTTCTTTTAGAATTAATTTCTCCAATGCAATTTACAACTTTAGATGCTGTTATCGAAGTAGGTGATATTGAAATGAATTTGCCTCTTGAGAGGACTCTCAACAATTTGGGTGAATTCATCTATGTATTGGATGAGCAGCTTTCACGTAAATACAAAGTCAACGTATCTCATCAAACACAGTATGCCGGCTCACCTAGCATGATTCCCATTTCCATTGTGGATAGTCCATCAAAGATGCAATTCGGTCCAAAGGAGTTAATAGATCTATGTACCCCCCCTCGAGTTTTGCCCTCAAACAGCTTCAAAAGGAGTACAAGACAAAAGCTCTTACAAGCCGAGAAGAAGGGCACATTGACAAAGCTGTTAATGCAAATCAAAGTAGTGGAACAAGTTACAGAGATTCCAAGGTCTTACAATGGAGATCTCGTTCTAGAATTTCCACCTACCATGGGAAAGTTGCACCATATGGATGCGATGGAGCATAAGTATGATCCTCATTTGTGGTCGAAGCCTACTACATCCAATATTGTATTTGCAGGTGTAGTGTGTCTTAGTCATTGGATAAGATCTCTCAAGTGCATGAATGAACAATGTGTCCGCTTGGTTAATTACCATATTCCCAATACAAGTCATTTCAACGGGTACATACAAAAGGCAACTGGACCTGGGAAATATTGTAAGATTGGAGATAAGAGCCTTACATGCCATTTTTGTAAGGCAGTTGCTTTCTGTATTGCAACATGTGATTGTGTAGTATACTATGTCATGCCATCCGCCGATGAGACTGTCACTAGGGTCATGATTCATCGTGGCACACATCGACACGATGTGCGCAGCGGCACATCCAAAACACTAACGGAAAACACCAAGCTGATGGTGCAAAGGATTTTGAGTGTTGACCCACACGCAGGAGCCAGGAAGGTTCAAATGTGTTTGGCAAAAGAAATTATAAGTACGACACTTCTTCGCAACAACACCAACGAAGGTATTTTAGGCGAGCAACAGCTATTTGCAATCGCTGAGGAGTTGGGCCCATCGGTACAAGATAACTGGTATGAGCATTTTCTAGATTCTTATTTCGATGCAAAACTCTATGCTAAATTATTTTTTAATCTAAACACTTTTAACATTGACAGGTTTATGAGGTCAGTATCTATTTTACGTAGAGGGGTTGACAAAGAATCTTTTGGCATTGATGCACTCCTAAACCTGAAGTGAGACTGCACATATGAGTTTTTCCATGGAAGCCGGTTTCCTAGTCAAGGTATGGAGGGGGAGAAATGTTATTTCTTCAAAATGTCCACAATTGGTCCAGCATCCGGTGTGGACCTAGTCAACCGAATGAGACAAGATCGGGATGGTGATCTTTGACGTGCGTGGATCCAGTTTGATCACACCAGACGTGTTAACGATTGGGTGACTATGGTCTGTCATGTCTATGATCCAAGGTACATGGAGCATCTTAAGAGCTTTGTGGCTTTCCATTTACTCTCTCTAAAACAATTTGTTTGCAGCATGCAGGACCTTTTGACTATTGCAACTTGTGAAATGAAACAGGAAGACATGGAAATGCACTGTTTGTTTTGGGAGTGCCTTAATGATGTAATGATATCATGTGGGTGTGAAAAAGCAAATTTCTTTGGCTACATGGCTGATGAAGCTCAAGCAAATTGGAATGCACTTCGAATTGTTTTCAATGGTGGTGACAAGACCAATACAATGAGCGGCCGAGAGCGTTCTTGTCTTTTCCATTGGAAGCAAAGATTGAATCAACACACAATGAAGTATGTGGTGCAAGCTTCTCAACACACACACAAAGAAATGTGTGAGAAGTGGAGGCAAGCACCAACAAAAGAGGCTGTAGCCGCAGAGGCTTGTCTGATACGCCAATGGTGGCTTAACGGTCATTGCATAGACCGTAACATTGCATACATGGATTCATGGCTTAGTTGGTGGGAAATTCGTATTGCACATTGGGGTGGCATTATGACATGCGTAGAAAGTAGCTCTGATGGACCAAACACTCCACGCACTAACCTTGTGGAGAGCAAGCATGGCAGCTGGCTAGCAGGGGAGGGTTTTCGTAAACGCATATCATTATATGATGCATGTACAACCGACCTTGCAAATTTCATCTTACAGAGCACAAAGGCCATTTCATACAGCCATGGAAAACACATTGGGAAGGGTCCATCAATACAAAAGCTTACGGAACGCCATGAAAAACGTCCTAGCCAAGTGATTAGAGCAGTGAATGCGGCTATTGAGGGCACTCCAATGTATAAACAACCAACTCCATTAACAGGAGATAAGGAGACATCAAGGCAAAAACGGAAGCCAAATGAGGTTATCAATGTGGAAGATGGTGCATCACATAGGCCCGAGTACAACTCGGTCACCAAAGATTGCAAGAAGTGTGGAAGACCACGTAAGATCAACTTTGCAGAAGAAGGGATATCACAAACCCCAAAAAGAAGTATAGGTTCTTGTGGGAAGTATGTAGTTGAGCGCAAGGTCAATGAGGCAATGTGGGCCATACATCGAACTCCACAAGGTAGTAGGGTCACATGTAGTGGCACACCAAGAGGCGGACGCAGGTGTAGATGCAGTATAGCAGGTGCTAGCCTTGGTATACCAGCCCCATCATTTGAAGGATATCGAAAACATCCAAATTGTGTGGTGCGTCAATGGTTTTGGTTTTGTCCGGATCATGTCTTGCATTGTCATATAGTAGACCAGAACATTGAACCGCAGCCTCTTCATCCACCACACACTTGGCCCGTGCATGTCGGCACCAACCTATCGGAGGATGAGGTGCAAATATTGCATGAAGGGGGGTATCAAGTGGAGAGAAGCAAAGAAGGAGTATCTAATGTAACGCCAGTTTCTCAAGAACAAAATATGACAAACTCTCCTTTCAAGTAAAAAGATGCATCCACTCCTGAAGGCAGTGCAAGAGCCACCGTGCAAGATGGTCTACGTGCACGATATCGAAATTCCATTTTCGAGGATGCTGCTCGCAAGATCAGTCTAGCACTAGCCCTGAGAGCGAAGGTCATAGAAGAGATATGTGCAGCAGATGGTGTTAGCGAAGTCTTCAAACTAGAGACGAAAAGTGAAGATGGTCATGTCGGGATGTACAAAGTTTGTATTAGCAACCAGCCATCGTGCACATGCCCAGAATTCATGGAACGGGTGTCAAAGCAAAAACCATATCTTGCATGTAAACATTTTTATTTTATTTATCTGCGTGTGCTAGGGATAAGCCAAAATGAGAACATGTTTATCCATCAACCAATCCTGGCAGATGTTGATATCTTCAAGGCACTGAGTCAAAGCCGGACTTATCCAGGCATGGATGCATAGCATTTAACAATGCTCACTTTTTCTTAGTATGCTTTACCTAAACAATTGTACTACTTTCTAATTTTATCTTAGGATGGTCACATTTGGATACATTCATTTGCAACTTTTTTTCATATTTGAGTACTGGTTGTTTATGTGTCAAATCGTGTATAAAATAATATAATATTACCACAGTGGCTATAAATTTCCATAGCTTGAGTTATTTTTGTGAAAGCATCCACTAGCTTCCTAGGACACCTCTCCTTCTTTCGCGATGTCCGACGATCTTGAAAGTAAAATAAAGTCTGCGTGGGATGCCATGGAAGCCATTCCAAACGGAGAGGCATTTTATGGAGCTGACTGGTTTCGTCAGGCTCTCAAAGAAACCATCAACGTGTATCGCCTCTATCAATGCCGCAAGGAACTCAAGATGCGGAGCTTAATCAATTTGAACGAGATGCGACAACTAGCTTTCTCTTGCTGGAAGAAGATTGGGCTCATCACAGAGGAGGATGAGGAGGAAATGAGGCATTAGCTAAGCAACATGGTGAATCTTAATATGCCAATCGAAGGGAGCACATCAACTACTAAAACCGGGCCTTCCAGAAGATGAAAACTTCTTGTTTATGTAATGCAAGTTTAATAAAATGGAACTTTTTTATTATTAATGGGAGTTCTTGTTTTATACCCTTGTCTATATTGTTTTTGAAACAAATTGTCTAGCTTCCATATCTTTGACTGTGTCTCAACTCTCTCTCTCTCTCTCTCTCTCTCTCTCTCTCTCTCTCTCTATGTGGCTCTCTCTCTCTCTCTCTCTCTCTCTCTCTCTATCTCTCTCTCTATCTCAAAGAGAGAGATAGAGATAGTCCACAAAGAGGAAGAGAGAATCTTTTTAGGAATCTGCTCACCTGATTCCTAAAAAGTGCTCGCCAAAAAGTGCTCACCTAGAAATATCCCCCGTTGTTTATACATATAGCAAGGCTATAAGTTGTTAAGGAAAAATTTTCATTGTCTATACCTAGAAGTGATCAATGTTTTACCTTCTATTGCCATTCAGACGTTTCAGCAAGGCTTGCAAAAGATTGCAACTGAAAGTATTTTAGTTTCTTTTCAGAACTATTTACATTCTTTTTTAATGTGTGCTACGCACATCACATTTTGCCATAAGTATTGGCAAGGCTCATTATGGATATATAGGTTTGGGTTAGTTTTTGCTAAATGCATGCACACTAGGTGTTATGGGCCCTAGTGTTTAGCAAAGGCTGATTTGGAATGGCATGCATATTCCTCAGGTTGTTGCTTATGAAGCATTTTGCACTCTATGTGCACTATCTCTATGAGATTACTTTTGGATCTACTAATCACCAATAGAGGTCATGGCTCGGTTTGGGCGTTTGTGGATTTTTTCAAGTTAACCACGATGGTTATTTCGGACATTGTTGATTCCTCACCAATGTTAAACACTACTGTGATTTCCCATTTACCAGTCATTTGGGACGACTCTCTGTAAACCGTGAGGAAAACACACCTCAGTACTGTCAGTTATCCAAGGGGATAGGTAGATTACAAAGAGTAATCTTGTGCTAAAGGATCTGCTAAGAGCATACGTTAGCACAATGCATTTTTGAATAGATGATTTTCTCCCTATTCTAGAATTTGCTTAAGTACGATTTTCGACTTTGAACACCTCTTGTGGTGGGGTTGGAGATTGTGTCAATACTTTCATACATCAAGCACTTACCAGGTGTGCTGAAAAAGTATGTTGGCAAGTAACCTTCATTAGGGATGAACATGTAGTTCTTTGTGTTCCAAACTATTCAGAATTCTAACACAAGGACATTCCCTATCTACAGACTCTTCAAGATACTCAGGCGAGTAGGAAATCTGGCTCACAACTGCATGTAAAGTTACGCCAAGGTTTCCTTGCATTATTCCAGTACCTTTAGAAGATCTGAAAACTGGTTATGCCTTTGGAAAATTCTTAGTTGTGGTTACTCCTTTACAGTACTCAAGTGAGTTATAAATGGAGTTACCATTTAGACCCAAGTGGTTGCAAACGGAAAACAATGTTGAAAATCAAGATGTTGCTCTTGGTTTCATTGAACCTCCTCACTGCACCAATTATCAGTCATACAGACAACTGGATCACTTATGGGACGTCAATAAAGAGAACATCAGTATTCTTAAGAAGATATTACTACTTGTGTTTTCGAGGACGAAAACTCTTCCTTAAGGGGGGAGTAATGTCAGGACAAGGGTCATACAGGGCAAGGCCTAACCTAGGGGGTCAGGGACCTAGGCCAAGGGCTGACCAAGGGCCGGCTGGACCAGTGCGGACTGAGGATCCGCTTAGGGCAAGTGCTAGGAGCTAGCCTATATAAGGGGCGGTAGGAGGAGGATCCTATGTTCAGTTACCCTAGGTCTTACATTATGCAGGAGGAAGATTTAATGGACACTTTCTTGCTGATGTCAAGGATATAAGTGAGCAACTTATTTTTGCAGGCAAAGTCATTTATGATAGTTCCCTTGTGCAGACTTTTCCAAATTCTTATCAAACGTTTGGTAGTACTTGGAGACTCGAAGTTTGATGCATTATGCACATTGCTTTTGCAAGAGTCACTTTCCAAAAAAAACAAGACTAGACATCGTGAAATTGAACATGCCTTTATTGTTGCTCAAAGAAAAGGTGGTAACAACTATGTAGCCACTTCTCATGGTTCTTCTTGCGAGTGAAAATCACATGTTCCTAATGCTTCTGGTGGCAACAATTCATCTAGGAATTCTGGTGATAAGGGTAAACAAAACATGCGTTGCCATTATTGTAATTCTAACGATCACTTGATCAAACAATGTCCTAAGTTGAAGAACAAAGAGGCTACAAAAAAAGAGGTTGTTCCACTACTAATGTTGTTCCACTACAAATGCAACTATTGTTGAGTCTTCTATGAAAGAAGACTGTGATGCTGATGTTGATGCAGTTTGGGATTTTAGTTAAAAGTACACTTATGAACGTTCTATCCATGATGCATGTTTGCCGGTTTGCTGTAGATGCTCATGTGTTAGTACTTTGACAGTGGTGTACAAAGCACATTACCTCTCATCGTGACTTGTGTACCTCTCTTGAGTCTGTCCCTCATGGGAATTCAATCACTTGTGCCAACAATGCCTCTTATCTGATTCAAGGAGTTAGAAAGATTGTGTTTACTACTGTAAATGGAAATTCTTTCACACTTGTTGATGCATTGTATGTACCTGGGATCAAGAAGAAATTTTTGTCTATATCTACACTTGCTAGACTTGGTCTTGTAGTCAAATTTGTGGATGACAAATGTATAGTACATGATCTCAATTTCGGTGATAAAATTGTTCCATTTGAAATTTTGTCATAAAATCTAATATCTAACAAACCCAAATGATTTTCTCATATAAACTGATCATTTAATGTGGGAGAATATACGGGAATAAGGGTTAGAATATAGACATGTTCTTATAGATCTGTTTCAAATGGGGCCAAGGCTAAAGGGGTCCAAATGAGAGATGGTTGGTCAAAGAGCAATGCTACCTAATGGAGCTTAAAGTCCTTAGGGTTAGCTTCATTAAAGAATCCCAAAAGTAAGTGTTGAAAAGTTGACCTTAGGCAACCTTAGGCAAGCTAGGACTGACCTTGAGGTGGGAATCCTACCCAAGCATGAGGTGCTTGTCATGCTTGCTAACTAAGGTGCTTAAGGTGTTTGTGGGAACCTTTCCCAAGCTTGAGGTGCTTCTCATGCTTAAATGACTAAGGTTCTTGAAGTGTTCAATTCAAACATGATCTCTCAACAGGCATAAACGATTTTCATGCTTAAATGATTAAGGTGCTTGAAGTGTTCAATTCAAACATGATATCTTAAGAAGCATAAAAGACACATGTTAAGATCCTCCCCATTTGTCCCTCATGGTGTTCTTGAATCCTATTGGATAGGATTTAAAGGGGTCCAATGAGAATTTAGATGCATAAAAATAAATAATTAAGTTCTTTCTCTCAGAGAGGAAAAAGAGGACACATATCCAAATGATATAATTAAATAATACAAAAGAGAGAGAGAGAGAGAGAGGTGGACCAATCATGAGAGGGGGTATACTCTCCCACACACACACACACACACACACTCTCATTGTGTGAAGTGTAAAGTGCAAGAGCTCCATCTCCTTCTCCAAGCTTGTTGAGAAGTTGAGAGCCTACACCAATACTCTTCGCTATGAAATGCAAATCCGAGCCATGATTCAATGCTAAAGCTTTCCATCTTCTTCATCTTCAAGAAAAGTGATGATAAGTGAGGAACTATTTCTTTCTCCTACGAATGATCCTTCTTCCTCTTTTTCATTCCTTACTAGCTCTCTCCACCTTCGAAGGTGTTTGAGGCCTTGGAAATGAGGCTTGTGATAGTTAATGCTTTTTGCAACGTTTATGTTATGCTCATGATGCATGAAGCTTTCCATCTTCATTGAATCACCTAGGTCACAAGGAACACAAATATTGTATTGTACCAAGTCTCTCTTGATGGGAGAATCTACAATACAAATGCCTTTCGGAGGGGGGACCGGCTCCAAGTAAATCCGGTCCTCAACTATTGTCATGTTCTCTAATACTCTCTCTTGCAAAAGTATTGATCATGCCAAGTTAATTATGTACTATTTTTATGTTGCTACCATAAATTAAGTTCACCCTCTATGTTCTCAAAGTAATCTCACAAAAATGCTCACTCTAATTCTCTTAATTTCGCTATTCTCAAAGTTCATAGGCCATTTTCATTACATTGGTAACAGAGCATTTGGTTTCTCTTTTCTTGCTTAAGAAGAGAGGTCCTTAAGTAGCCTATTAATGGTTGATTTTGTTTTTATATGAGGGTAAGTGGGATTGGGATCTATTATCGATTTTGTTGAGCCTACTATGTGGGATATGGTGCACACCTCGGGAGCTTTGGTCTTTTTAGACTTGCCTATGGATTTACCATTATTGAGCCATAAGAAGTTCAAAAGGAGCTAGCCCTCAACAATTTTGCAATATTAGACCCACTCCATTACTCTCTATAATTAACCAATTCGAGCCGTGGGTGTAGATACTTAAGTGTTGATTTTCAAAGGCTAAGAGGAGTAGCAACGAAGGTTTTGAATTGTCAAAGAATACGCTAAGTAAACACATAAGTATAATTAGCATGGATGACAATAACCAAGAGAGTAGAATGAACTTTGATTTTGCACATGAAGGTGCTAATGATGATGCCCCCATGTTTGTCAATTATCTTGCTACTAGGTTGCAGCAAGCTATGGGCAACCATGCTTTGCAAACCAAAGTTACTCAACAACTTCGTGCTTATGGGATTTCCCTTCCTCTCAAAGACGAGAGATACCTTAGGAGGCCTCTTGATGAGACCCCCAAAAGAAGACTCTCTCCCATACAAGAGGAGGAAACCAAAGAACAAGAAAGTAAAACATCATATCAGTGAATTTGGGAATTTCCCAATTCTCTCTTCTAACAAGAGCTGAATAAATGACCACATGGTTGAAAGTTTTGACAACATGGCTTGGAAGATCAGTTCAAGTGCTACCTTGTGAAAGGCTTTGGTATTAAAAAGAAGTTTTAGAGTTGTCCATATGGCCAAATCTTCAAGACATTGGTAACTCCCAAAGAGGCTCCAAACTATCAAACTCTCAAATATGGTGTTGTAATGAATCCCTACGTTTCTATGAAGATGTGGCTCCATGAAGATGACAGTCTAGATGATTGCTAACTCCTCCCAAGAGGAAATGGTCAACACATAGTCCTTCTCCTCATCACTCCAAAAGGGAAGAGAGGAAAAAAAGGAGTACAAGGTCAAGAAAGAGGTCACCCTCTTCTCCTTCTTCTTTTTCTTCCTCCTCTTTCGACGAAAGCTATGGCTATTCTCCTAGAGAATACAAGAGGGGGGGACATCACAAATCATACCCTACATGGTGAAGGTCACAAAATCTCAATAAGTTCAAAGAGGGAGGAAAGAGTATCTCTTTTCTCACCTATGATGGCACCTTTGGTGCCACCAACAAAGTATTGGCCTTCATCCAACAATTTGATGTGGCCTTTGGCGAAAAGGGCTTCACAGAGTCCTCCAAGCTAGGGCCATGTAGCTATACACTTCCAGAAATTGGCTCGTTAATGGTGGGCTAGCCTTCGTGGCACCGGCAAAGCCCCAAAGACATTGAAAACTCTATGAGTTTCCATCATGAAGCAATTCCTTGCAAGTGATGCAAAGGACAAAGTACTTACTAAATGGCATAGAAGATTCTCTCCCATGAGTCTATTCACAAATATGTGGACAAGTTTTGGGATTTACATCTCAAGGATACTGTCTTCCAAATGATAGACTCCGTCAAGAAAAAGAAAAAAATTTGTGCGGGATTACCTAAAGAAATGATGGAGTATGTCAACTCCCAATGGTCTTGTTCTATCATCAAAGTAATCCACCAAACCATGGTTACTTCCCACATTAATTTCCAACAAGGGGCTAGACAAAATGTCAAGCCCATGGGAAAAAAATACAAAAGTAATGCAAAGGGGAAAACCAATGCCCAAAATTCTTCCCAAGGCAATTCCAGTAAAAACAACAACAACAATCGGTCCAAGGAGAAGGGAGTTTACAAAGGTAAAAACAACCTCTCTCCTGAAGAACTTGAAGATTTTTGCAAGGACCATAAGTGTTTTAAGTGTGAGGATCAAGGACATGGCTATCGTTCTTGCTCCAAGAGAAATGCCCGTAATGAGACTTCTAGAGCTTCCACCATCGAAGCCCCAAAAAAGGATGCTCATTGCAAAGAATCACCTTTCTCCTATGCTTGGGGAAAGATAAGGGAACATGATGCCTTCATCTTGTTTGACCCTGGCTCTACTCACAATTTCATATCAACAAAGTTTGCCACCAAGTTGGCCATTCAAGCTTTTGAGATGAGAGATACTGTAAGTGTTGACACAACTTCAAGGGACAGCAAGCCTTCGTTACTCCCTTGAATGGGAAGTTGAGGCTTCGTGTCCAAATCTATCTTGACAAAGAAGAATTTTTCATCTCTCCTCTCCAACATGAGGATGCTATCCTAGGGGCACCATGGTTCAACCGCATGGCTTCCAACATGAAGTTCCCTGAAAGGAGAATCTACTTCACTTACAGGGGAAAGAGAACATGTATATAGATGCTAATGGGTATGGTCGTACTATACCACTTGTAAATTCAACGGCTTTTGATAAGTCAATTGAAAGCTCGGTTTCTGCGTACATGATTTTTGTCAAAGGATCCACTAATGATGCTAATGATTTATCAAACAAAAATGGTAGGAAGCAAGAAAAGTTAAACTTGTCTACTTTTTAGAATGGATTCCAAGATGTTTTTATCGATGATATCCCTATGGACTTACCTCCAAAAGGAGGGGATGATGACCATCAAATTGAGCTCCTATTAGGAAGCTCACCGCCTAACAAGCCTCCTTATTGAGTTCCCAAGCTCAACAAGAGGAGACCATGAGGCAAGTACAAGAATTGGTAGACAAAGGGATGGTGAGGCCTAGCTCCTCTTCTTTTTGTTCTCCAGTCCTTTTAGTGAAAAAGAAAGATGGTACATACCTAGGTGTGTGAACTATCGAGCACTAAACTATATCACTATCAAAAACAGATTTCCCATGCCTCAGGTAAAAGATTTGTTTGACAAGCCACAAGGCTCTACCTACTTGAGTAGGATTGACTTTAAAAGTGGCTATCATCAAAGAAGGATAGTGGATGAAGATATCCTAAAGAGTGCGTTTTGTACAACATTTGGTCTTTATGAATATCTAGTCATACCTTTGGTTCGACCAATACAACAACCACATTCAATCATTCGATGGAGAAAATACCTTTGGCTTGACCAATGCACCAACCACATTCAATCGTTTGATGGAGAAGATACCTTTGGCTTGACCAATGCACCAACCACATTCAATCGTTTGTTGATGGACAAAATATTTAGACCTTAACGCAAGTTCACTGTCGTGTTCTTTGATGATGATATCATCTCCTCCAAGTCCTTGGAGGAACACAAGCAACATCTCCAAGTGATTTTTCAAGCATTGAGGGAGAACAAGCTTTTTCTCAACCAAAAGAGAAGAAAATTTTTTCTTCAAGAGATTCAATACTTATGTCATATTATCTCTCAAGCTGGTATCCAAATGGATCCATCTAAGTTAGACGTAATAAAAGCATGGCCTAATCCAAGGAATCTACATGAGCTAAGAAGCTTTATTGCTATATGTGCATACTATAGACACTTCATAGCAAAATTTTCTCAAATAGCAGGACCATTACATGACTTAACAAAGAAGAACGTTAAGTATTCATGGACTGCTAATAAGGAGAAAAATGCTTTCGACAAGCTCAAAGAGAAGCTTACCTCTCAACCGGTCCTCATGCTTCCGATTCTCTCAAATCCATTTGAGGTCCAATGTGATGCTTGTGATGATTGCCTTGGATCAACCTTGCTTCAAGAACATGCCATAGCGAAGGCTCAATACGGATGAATGGGTCTTGGGCATTTATGAGAAAGAGCTGTCAACTGTTCACATGCCCTAGACACATAGAAGCACTATTTATTGGGGACTCCATTCATTTTATGAATAGACCGCCAAAGTCTCAAGTACTTCATGACGCAAACCAATCTTTTTGACAAACAAATGAGGTGGGCAAATTTTCGTTCGCAATTTTTATTTCATATTTCTCACATTGTTGGTAAGCACAATCAAGTGGCCAATGCACTTTCACGATGAACAAAAGTTAATGTGGTGTCTATAGCAACTCACAATGATCTATTTTCTATGATAGATGAGAATGCTACTGACCCTGACTTTAAAGATGTAATGTCAGCCCTTGCTTTGGGGAAGAAAGAGGAAACATTCACCTTGCATGATGGTTATCTTCTCTATGGAAATAGGCCAGGTGTTACCCACTCCCTTTGTGAGAAAGTCATGTATGAATCCCATGCTCCTCCCTATGCGGGGCATAGACGTATTCAACCTACTGTTCAAGGAGTAGAGATGTAATTCTATTTGCCTACCATGAAACACATACAAGAGTATGTTTCAAAATGTGTGGTATGAAAAAAGACTAAGTATGATAGAGGGAAGAAACTTGGATTACTCCAGCCATTGCCAATCCCTAATTCACCATGGGAGAGTATATCCATGGATTTTATCTTTGGATTACCCAAGTCTATCCATGGGAATATGGACAATAGTCGACAGGTTTAACAAGCAAGAACACTTTATTCCTATCAAAAAGACTATTAAGGCACACCAAATGGCAACCCTCTTCATATCTCAGATTTTCAAACACTATGGATTACCAACATCCATCGTGTCAAATAGAGATCCTAGAATGACCAGTAATTTTTGGAAAGGTCTCTTTGAAAATCTAGGTACAAGATTGAATTTCTCTTTGGCATATCACCCACAAATGATGGCCAAAGTGAGATAGCCAATCTTAGGATACTTGATCTACTAAAGAATTATGTTATAGAAGTAGATCTACTAAAGAATTATGTTACATAAGACTTATATACTCAATCTACTAAAGACTTATGTTACAAAATTAGATCAATGCTCACAATGGGAGAAGTACTTACCCCTCGTAGAGTATGCATACAATAATATTCTCCATACTACTATGGGAAAATCACCTTTTGATATCATAGAGGGAAGACCTAAAAGTCCCTTGCTACTTAAAGTACATGGGAAGATCTTCACTGCTGATGAGTATAGCCGTGACATTCAAGAATATTTTCAAAAGGTTAAGGAGGCTATATCCATCCATCAACAAAGACCAAAAGCTGCTGCTGACAAGCATCGAAGGGCCTTAACATTAAAGAAAATGATTGGGTCTTACTTAAGTTTACCAAGGCTCGATTGAGGCAAACGACGGGCAAAATCCCTACGGGCCATCAAAAGTATTATGCTAAACTAGCAAAAAGATACTATGATCCTTTTCAAATCTTGAAGCCAATCAATGAAATAGCTTATCAAATCAAGTTTCCCAACCATTGGCTCATACACAATGCTTTTCATGTGAGCCTACTGAAGCCCTTCAAAGGAGAGCCACCAAGAGAACCAATTATTGAGGACCCTCCAGGAATCAAAGACCAAGAAGAGGTGCTACAACCCGAAGCTATCCTTCGGCATGAAGACAAGGTACTACGACATGGTAAGATTATCCGATGGTATCTTATTAAGTTCAAAAATTATCCTTTTGAAGATGCTAGATGGATGCAAGGAATACAGCTTAAGGATAGTATGAACCTTGTCAATGCTTACAATGCTACACTAGAGTAAGCAAACGTAAATGCTTTCTAAATGAAAAATGTTTTTGTCTTATAAGACTAATCCTCTTTTATGCACAAATTTAAATATTTGCATGCTTAGAATCATGTTTGTGGATGACACCGTCACTCAAACACCAAGTAGAATTTGTCACTCTACTTTGGGAGTATGATATGGACTAAAGAGCAGACATGCTTGCGGCAGCTACGTCTCACAAGCACCAAGGACTAGTCATCCATTGTGGAATGATATTGTAGTGGAAAGGGATTCTCTACGCGCTAAGTAATGTAACCTAATGACTAAGACTTTATCTCTTCTACCTCATAGTCAAGGACGACTATGATTTCAAGAGAGAGGTAATGTCATAAAATCTGATATCTAACCAACCCAAATGATTTTCTCATATTAAACTAATTATTTAATGTGGGAGAATAAACGGAAACAAGGGTTAGAATATAGACATGTGCTTATGCATCTGCCTTAACACGAGGCCAAGGTTAAAGGGGTCCAAATGAGATATGGTCTATCAAAGAGCAATGCTACCTAATGGAGCTTAAAGACCTTAGGGTTAGCTTCATTAAAGACCTCCATGATCTAGTTATAAATAGTCCTTTGACCTTAGGCAAGCTAGGATTGACCTTGAGGTTGGAATCCTACCCAAGCATGAGGTGCTTGTCGTGCTTGCTAACTAAGGTGCTTAAGGTGTTTGTGGGAACCCTGCCCAAGCTTGAGGTGTTTCTCATGCTTAAATGACTAAGTTTCTTGAAGTGTTCAATTCAAACATGATCTCTCAAGAGGCATAAACAATTATCATATTTAAATGACTAAGGTGCTTGAAGTGTTCAATTCAAACATGATATCTTAAGAAGCATAAAAGACACATGTCAAGATCCTCCCCATTTCGACCTCATGATGTGCTTGAATCCTATTGGATAGGCTTTAAAGGGATCCAATGATAATTTAGATGCATAAAAATAAATAATTAAGTTCTTTCTCTCAAACAAGAAAAAGAGGACACATGTCCAAATGATATAATTAAATAATACAAGAGAGAGAGAGAGGTAGAGAGAGGGGTGGACCAAGCATAAGATGGGTATACTCTCCCACACACACACACTCTCTCTCTCATTGTGTGAAGTACAAAGTGCAAGAGCTCCATCTCCTTCTCCAAGCTTGTTGAGAAGTTGAGAGCCTACATCAACACTCTTGGCTATGGAATGCAAATCCAACCAAGAGCCATGTTTCAATGCTTAAGCTTTCCATGTCCTTCATCTTCATTACTATGCTATTATGCTATGCTAAGAAATAAGATTGATGATAAGTGAGGAACTATTTCTTTCTCCTATGAATGATTCTTCTTCCTCTTCCCTACCCTCATTCCCCGCTAGCTCTCTCCACCTTCGAAGGTGTTTGAGGCCTTGGGTTTGAGGCTTGGGATAGTTAATGATTTTTGCATAGTTTATGTTATGCGCATGATGCATGAAGCTTTCCATCTTCATTGCATCACCTAGGTCACAAGGAACACAAAGATTGTATTATACCAAGTCTCTCTTGAAGGGAGAATCTATAATACAAACGTCTTTCAGAGGGGGGACCAGCTTCAAGTAAATCCGGTTCTCAACTATTGTCATGTTCTCTAATACTCTCTCTTGCAAAAGTATTGTTCATGCCAAGTTAATTAAGTACTATGTTTATGTTGCTACCATCAATTAAGTTCACCCTCTATGTTCTCAAAGTAATCTCATAGAAATGCTCACTCTAATTCTCTTAATTCCACTATTCGCAAAGTTCATAGGCCATTTCCATCACACATTTTATGTAGTGGGGGTGGTTTAAGCAGTCACTTACCTATACTCTATGTGCCAACTCTCGTTCCACTGCATCACTCCCAGGGGGGATTTGTTACCATATACATGGGTAGTGATGTGTGGGAACACACTTAGGAACGTCGGGGCATTTTTTCCTTCACTAGGAGGTTTTTCCCTTCGTGCATTTTTTATTTGCCCATCACTCTAGGACTATCTTATCTTTTCATTGCACACTAAATACACTCTCTGTTGTGTGCCTTGAGATTCCTTTGTCTTCTCCAAGATGTGTGTGTTTTCTTGCAACCCTAATTCCAACACGCCCCAGGCTCTCCAAAGAACAAGGGGTAGCCACTCATTTGCCTAGTTGTATCCATGTTCATAAAAATAAGAAGACAAGGCTAGTTTTACTCAAAAATTTCTTTTTATTTTATTTATTTCTTTTGCAAAATCAAATTTCAAAGTAGAATGAAAATGTAAACATCAAAGCTTAGATCGTAGCGAATCAATGGAAAAATGAACGGATTGACTGAGGCATTGATTACTGCTACTTGCCTAGGTCCAAACATACGACTGAAAACACGTTGAAATTGTAGCTTTGTGCCAAAAATTACATGCAAGTCTTGTCTAGTCAAAGGAAAGAATATACGATACAAGTCCTCTTGATTCATTAACCTAGCTAAAACAAGATAAAAACATGCACATCAAAAGAGACATCATAGTCTACAATTAGGAGTATAATAAGATTTGGGGATTGTAGAATATCTCCTAATGCCTCAACACCAAAGAGGAATACAATATGTTGTTAAAAAAATATTTTCCTATCAATGTGAACATTTATCCTCATCCCTTGCACCTAATGAAACTGATGAAATTGAATTGCATGAGAAGGATTAGGAGGTGGTGGATTGTTCATGTAAAAACAACTAGGTTTTGGAGACTTACCTTGTGTATGATAACACAACCGCTCGTCCTCAGTGGGGGCACCAAAATTGAGGCGACCTGGGGTGGGCAACAAGAAGAGCAGCCTCTAAACACCCTTCATGGCTTTTGTGCTGCTCCATGAAGCTAGGACACAACACAAACACAACCAAGCAAAAATCCCTAGCCAAACCCAACTTGAAAAGGGGCACAACCTTGTTATGGATGGGAACTAGGATGCAAGAGAGTGTCCTCCACACTAAGGGAGACACACAAAACACACACAAACAAGCAACACTTTTCTATAGAAGGAGGAGAGAAGGAGACATTGAGAGAATGGAGACAGATGGAGAGTGAGGTTGCTCAAACAATTGTCTTGTAATTCAAGAGGTGAAAGCACACCTTACTACACTGTCAAAGAGCTTGCATGGAGACTACACCAACACGTGCTCAACACTTTGCCAACACACACATTGTCTTAGGTTGCAGGAGACCTCTCACCACTCAAACCTCTTACAATGAACTAGTATTAGGCAATGAAATGCACCCAAAACACTTAATCCCACAAGTGCAAATGAAAAATTACAGCATGCATATCACCTCAAATCTTTGGCTGGCATCAGAGAACCGGATGGAATATGAATTGGAGACAAAATCATGCCTTTGGAACACCAAGACCTCAAATTAATTGATGTCTATAAGAATAGGTACAATGGTGGTTTGAGATGTGAAACTCTCACACTCTCTCACTTGAAAAATGTAGCATCAACGCTATAGTGCACTAAAGTGTGAATCTCACACTATAGAGTCTACAACCAAGTCTCTCCTCACTCCTCTAGTGCTAGAATGCTATCTATGTCCTTTTACAATGAAGGAAAGGGGTCTATTTATAGGTTGGAGACCACTTATTTGGATTATGGCCAATCTAAATTACAAGTCAAAAAATTAAGCTTATCATTTTTGTATTTTCAAAATGGAGTGGGCCTATCTTATCTCCTTGAGTCACATGTGTGTGGGCTCAAGAGAGAGAGCATTATTGATGATGGTGAAGGAAAAAGGAGAGGAAAAAAAAAGGGAAAGAAAGAGAGTTCTACCACTACTTATCCTTACTTACTTGAGGTGAGGTGCTTTTTCATTAGGGTTAGTGTTAGTAGATTAGTGATTATGATTACAATGAGGTGCACACAAGGTGCATGGCAATGGTAAAATGCTTTAAGAAAGTATTGAAAATTGGGGGAATAGATGAAATCGGAGAGGATGTTCACCTAGCGACACCGGTGGATGGAGCATCAATGTGAGAGAGTCGCGGTTGATGGTGATGTTGCGTTGATTTGAAGACTTCAAGGTCCTCTTGCTGAAAATCCTTCATTTACAGAGAAAATCTGTAACATTTAATGGTCTAAAAACTTATGTGTAGCGGAAATTAGCATGAGCATAGTGGGCATTTCATTAGCATAGATTCCTAATGAGAATTACAAGAGTGCTTGGGTGGAGAGAGAGCAACAAAAATCATAACACCTAGTTAGATAGCATCAACAATACTTTCAAAAGAGAGAGAAATTAAGCTATTGACAACAGTTGAGGACCGGATTTGCATGGAGCCGGTCCCCCCTCCAAAAGGCTTTGTATTATGGTTTCTCCCATCAAGAGAGACATTGTACAATACAATTCTTTGTGTTCCTTCATAGTGCAATGAAGATGAAAGCTTCATGCACTAAGCAAAACACTTAGTAAACACAACTTTAATTATCCCCGTTCTCAGACCCAAGACCTCACACACCTTCGAAGATGGCGAGAGCTAGCAGGGTATGAGAGTAGATTGAGAGGAAGAAGGAGTATCTTACGAGAAATATGTACATCTCCTCACATAATCACTCATATTATCATAGCTTTAGCTTAGTAATTAGCTTTGTAGAGGAGATGAGCATGCATTGAAGCTTGGCTCTTGGTTGGATTTGCATCCACAAGGCAAGAGTGTGTTGATGTAGGCTTCTATCTCACAAGCTTGGAGTAGGTGATGAGCTCTCCATTAAAGATTGGGAAGAGATAGTCTTCTCTTTATTCACACATGAGATTGTGTGAGTGTGTGTGTGATAATGCCTTGCAAAAATCTGCCCCCTCTCTCTCTTGGGCGAGCCCTCTTGATATTTGCTCTTGCTCATCCCTCATTGGACCTCCCCAAGTCAGGCCTATCACAGTTAAGCAGCATAAGTGATAGCCTTCTGACATGTGTCCCCCTTTCCCATTCTGTGAGAGCTTTAGGTAATTTAAGAATTAAACTAAACTCTCATTGGACCCCTTTGCCTCCTGGCCAATAGAGGCAAGCCATTGGGCTCTTGAATGCTCATTGGACCCCTTGGGAGACTGTCCAATAGTCTTCTAGGAGACTTAATTCTCATTGGTTCTTTTATTAAGTGTTTTTAAATTAATTACACTAGATTTACTCTAGCCTAATTTTCATTGGTCCACCTCCAAGGCCATCCAATAGGAATTGGGCACACCTTGTGGGCATCTGGGTTAGGGAGCTGATATGTGTCCCTAATTCCCTTTGTGTAAAGGGAGCCTGTATGTGTGTGTGACTTTCTCTCTCATCCCCTAGAAGAAGGGCTCGCCCCCTCCCATGTAGGGATATGCAAAGACTTTTTAGTCACACACAAAGCATCCAATTTCCCCTAGGGTTGACCTTTGGACACAACCTTTGAATTTTGGAACCTTAGCATTTTGGAAGTCTTAATGGGCTGAACCTTAGGGTCTTTTTAGCCCATTGATACACATGGCTCTTTTGCAGATGCCCCCCCCCTTTGGATCCCTATTTTCCCTCCTTTGGATCCCTACTGTGGCCGGTCTGCTAGCTTAACCAATATTCTAGCTTTTTCTCCCCTAGCACTTCCCCACATTAAATGATCATTTTAATATGAAAAAATCATTTAGGAGAATTAGATATTGATTATTATGACAAAATCATATCCAATTTTCTATTTTTTTATAATTTTCATGATGGTGAAGAGGGAATCTGAATATGGGAGTAGGTGTCGAGATATATGAGAGTATATGTGTATATCATGGAAGCTATGGTGAAGAGAGGGAATGAGGATGGTGAAGAAGGTGAGAAGAGTCATGAAATGTGCAGGTTTGAGTGTGGACAGGAGAGAAATGAGTGTGTATGAGTGAGTATTTGTGTGGAAGGGTGAGAGAAAATAGGAAGACTTTTGGGTGCATGAGGTGGCAGTTTCGAAGTCGGCCATAAAATTCATGTAAAATCGTTCTTGACTCCAAAAGTTCTGAAAAATTTATGAAAAATACTTCTGCTCACAAGCTACATTTTCTCTTTTGGATTTATTCTCAAATTCGGATTAGAAGAGGGTGCCAAAATTCTAGCAAAAAGCTATCGCTGCAGCACCTTATAAGGCTTGAAGTGGGCCACTATTTGATTCTTTTTCCTTTGTAGCTTCCAAAGTGAGCCCCCCCATATATCAACCATGACCTAATATTGCCAAGGAGCTTGCACACATGTATGGTATAGGATAAGTATCAAATATAATATATACTTGTGGGACAAGACGATAGGTTAGCTAGTCATGGAACCAATGAAAAATGGACACATGGGATGCATGGTGGCAGCTAAAAATATATATGTGAAAAAATAAAAGGAGGAAAATCATGAGGGAAGGGACCCTCAGTTATTGTCTACTTTGAGTGATTTATGGAATTTACTTGAAGATGAAACTATGTACTTCTGAATATTTATCCGGCAGGAATGGAAAAAAATATGACGGAGCCGATACGGTGATTGGTGAATTTTTATGCTGAAGTCACACAAAGTTTTTCAAGGCTTGTGTGAGTAGAGCTTAAGGGATAGAATGATAGTAAAAACATGTATAAGGAATGACACGAATGGAAGCTAGCATACTTAGGCCTGATAACGCACACCTAGGAATATATATTTACATAAATACAATTTTTTTGAAAAAACCCTTTATACTTAGGTCCTTTATTTGATATGCAATATTTACATGTAAAGAGGACTTTAATATTATAGAATTCAATTTTTTTTGTCTCCTAGCTCAACGACCCGCTCAATGATTTAATAAAAAATGTGATAAAAACCCTAACCGCACACACGCTTATTTACAATGGAAAAGCGAGCGTAGTCATTGTGCTAGGGTGTTTTTGTGGCGTGAAGTGTCATCTTAAAAGATTTTATTAGAACCAAAAAATGGCTATCAACAGCTAGATGCAAATGTTAAATACTTACTAATGTTGACTATCTATCTAGGTGGGCCAAAGCCAAAGCTATTAAGCACATCACGAGTAAAGATGTTTCCTTATTTGTATGTGAAGATATTTGCTGCAAATTTGGCATGCCATTGGAGTTAATTTTTGACAAGGGCCCAAGTTTCAGGGGAGAGCTATCTATGTGAGAAGCATCATGTGCATCGCATATTTACTACTCCATATTATTCCCAATGCAATGGAATGAATGAGAGGTTTAATGAAGAGCTAATAAGGATGCTTACAAAGATGTCAAGAAATAATGTGAAGACTTGGGATTTAGGGCATGTATCTATGAATTGTGGAGTTGATGTTGAAATTTTTGGTTTGTGATGTTCAATTGTGAAAGGGGACACCCTTGTATTCATATGCATTGGTCGGTGTGTGTGCTGGAAATCCGTGCTTTGACAGGGTTTTTCTCATATGTGCTATGGTCCTTTGGGTGGGCGTGTGTTGGTAAATTCCCAAGGGAGCACAGGACTTTTGATTGGGGTTTACTAAGAGTTATTGGGGTATACTTTTTGGTATTGAGATTAAAGTCTGAGCACTCTTGGCCTATATAGCTATAGAGGTGTCCCACTTTTTCTCTCGCCTAACAATGACTTCGATGTTGGTTTGGAAACTCAATTTTTCTTTTCTTATCCTCCCTTGAGTAGAAGTTTGGCTCTTATGTGCTCTTTTTCCAAGTTTGATTTCTCGATTGTAATTGTTTCTTCTTCCAAATTGTCCGTGGCATCATAGTAGTGATAAGAGAGAGAATAAATGTTGCTCCTCAACTATATGGATAATCTCCATCTAGATTGGGACTATATCATAGCCCTCTTTGTCACAAAAATGTATAGGTATAGATCAGCCCTAAGGACATGATCATTCCACAAAGTAAAGTAAGCCCAAAGCTTTGCGGATCATGAGACAATGCATTTTTGAAAAGATCTACAAGGTTGTACTATGTTGGCATGTAAGCTAAGCTCATCTCTCTTGCTGAGAGCCTCTTCCTGACATAGTGGTAATGCACCTCAATGTGATTTTTGCGAGCATGAAAAATTGGGTTCCTTGCAATTGCTAATGCGCTCTGACTGTCAGTGTAGATAGTGTTGGCAGTGTCTTGTAAAACACCCAAATCAACCATAAGGCATCTGAGCCATGCACAATGAATCATAGCTATGAAGACTGCCTTGTACTCATCAGCCTCACAAATAGAAGTGGCCATAGTAGCTTGCTTTTTTCTCAACCATGAGATACATGAACTGCCAAGCATGAAGCTAAAACCACTTGTGGATACTCACGTGTCAAAACAGTTAGCCCAATCTGAGTCTAAAAAAGCATGCAAGTCTGGCGGTAATGATCCTTTCTTGGGATAAATAAGCCAAGATGTAAAGTGTCACTCAAGTAATGAAACATCCTCTTGACAACCTGCCAATGCTTAGACCCTCGGCTATAATGACTTATGAGACTGCAAACTGAATATCCGGCCTCGTGCTGCATACATAAATAAGGCATGAAATAACAGTTTGGTAAAGAGTGACATCAACAGGATCACCAGTATCATAAAGAATCAATTTCAAACGTGTTTCCATGTGAGTGGCAATAGGTTTGAAAGTATCATTCAAATCAAACTTAAATTCAACAATATGTCTCTCATTTGGTCCAGTGATCAGTAAATCATCCACATAGAGAACGACAATGAGAAGTACATCACCCTCACGCTTTACATACAATGTGCTTGTTGTTGGGCTGTTACAAAAGCCTCATTTTGACCAAATGAGTATCAGCCTTCTCATACCAAGCACAAGGAGATTGCTTCAATCCATACAAATCTTTCTTACATTTGCACACTTTATCCTCTTATCCTTTCTTGACAAAACCGCAAGGTTGCGTTACATAAACTTCCTCAAATATGTCACCATTCAAGAAAGCATTAACAATGTTTGATTGATGTACATCCCAACCAAAATGAGCTGCCAATGCACATAGAAAATGCATAGTAGTCATATGACAAGTGGGAGAAAAAATTCTCTTCATAATCTATGCCTTTTTGCTATGCATAGCCCTTTGCAACAAGTCAAGCCTTATAGTGATCAATCTCACCATCCGGCTTGTGTTTCAACTTGTAAACCCACTTTGTACCAATGTCCTTTTTGCCAGGAGGCAAATCACATAAAGTCCATGTGTCATTTTCTATAAGTGCATCATATTCTGATTGCATGGCATCCATCCAATTTTTTGAATTCTGTGCTTCATCAAAAGACAGAGGTTCCTCAACATCACATAAGTTAGACAGTGCCAAAGCATAACAATCTAATACATAAGATGCATGGAGGGAACCTGAATGAGTACGATTAGAAAAAGGTACATCCAGCCAAAGCATAACAATCTAATACATAAGATGCATGGAGGGAACCTGAATGAGTACGATTAGAAAAAGGTACATCCAATTTACTGTCACGCAAAGTATGCACAACCTATTCGGCATACCTCTAGCTTGCACATTCTCAAGCCTTTCCTCATCAAGTACATCATGTACATCTACATCAATAATAAGCTAATCTGTAACATTTTCAAAAAACCCCATATGATGTACATTTTCCTCATTGGAATTTACATTCAAACTTCCACCACTAAAAAGAGGCAACAAAGTGTCATAAATGTCCTATTAGCTGACATTACTGTCTCTAGTACATGACAACAAGAGTGAACACAATTTTCCACAAACACAAAATCTTGTGAGACAAAGATCACTTTGTTTGCGGATGATAAAACTTGTAACTTTTTCTTTCAAAACTATAACCAACAAAAATACATTTGATAGTCTTATCATCCAATTTTTTGTGCTGCATTTGTGGCACCAACGCATATGCCAAACAACCAAAAACACGCATGTGCTCAATAGAAGGCTTTCTATCATGGCATGCTTCATACGCTGTCATAGATTGCAACACTTTTGTAGGACATTTTTTAAGTACATAAGTGGCACACATGATGGCCTCAAGCCACTTTATGGAGAGAGCGGTCTACTTATGATTGCACCAATCTCTACAATGCTTGGACTTGCTGACGATGCGACGACGATGAAATCTGAAAACACTAATGGCTGAAATCTGCAAATCTTTATTTGCTGAATTCTGACTCTATGTCGGTGGTGACGATGTCGATGGCGACGATGCAACGTGACGCGCTGAAACGCAGATGCTGAAATCTAAGTTTTTCGGGCCAAAACTACAAACTTCGATGGATCCCACCGTGCGGCGAGGAACTGTTGCGGGAAGGTGAGATCTACAAGGTTCGCGACTTGATCTGCGGTGTGTAATTAGCCTTGCTAATTCCGTCAAAATTGATAGTATTTCAGTGGAAATTGATTCGAATTGTCCGGCGTATATGGAATTCCACAAGTTCTTGATAGCCGAATCAATTAGTCTTGAAAGTGTTGATTGATTTTACCAAATAATTGTACTTTGAACTCCCATCGGAATGGTGTTCTTTAAATCTCTGAGTTTCTGTGTAATGCGCAGAGAATTTGTCTCGAAGTTTGTGCCGGCCTTGTCAATGCTATGCCGCACCTCTCTGGGCGAATCCGCACGTGGAGGAAGGGGGTAGGGTACCCCACTGTGGGTAGCGCCCCTTATTGTTAAAATTTGGGTGTGTCTACTAACCCTCAAGGGGGTTGGGTGCCCGTAAGTGGGAAAGAAAACTCAACACAGCGGCTATGGCCGCTCAGAGCAGCACGCGAGTAGGGAAAAATGCCATGGCCGCCTCTGTGTTGAGGTAGGGGCTCCGGCCTAGTGACATAAAACACTCCCCGCCTAGTGCCTAGCCGTAGAGCCCGCGAGTCGCATTTTTGATGCAGGTCCGCCTAGGCGCCTCCTCCTTGCAAGGAGGGTTGCCCACGGCGTGCTTGCCTTGTCGTCCTTTCTCACAGGAGTGGTGTTCCGTGACTTGGTGACCCCGACATGCACTTCCTCATGCAAAGTTGTGTGGCTCCCCTTCTCCATGGCTGTGCCTTTCCAAAAAAAGAACCAAGCTCTTGATACCAATATTCTGAGACAAGGGGAACTAGAATTTAGAAGTCCAGACTTACATAGCAATGTCTCTATGTAACTTTTCTGACACAAGGCAATACCACCATCACACTGCTTAAAGTGTATGCCCAAGTAATGATGCAACATCCCCAAACATTTCATCTTGAAAGTAGCATTCAAATCAGCCTTAAATTTAGTAATATGTCTCTCATTTGGTCCAGTGATCAGCAAATCATCTACATAAAGAACCACAACAAGAAGTACATCACCCTCACGCTTTACATACAATGTGCTTTCTGTTGGATTGTTCACGAAAGCCTCATTTGACCAAATGAGTGTCAGTCTTCTCATACTAAGCACAAGGAGATTGCTTCAACTCATACAAAGCTGTCTTACATCTCCACACTTTGTCCTCTTGTTCTTTCTTGACAAAACCGCAAGGCTACGCTACATAAACTTCATCAAATATGTCACCATTCAAGAAAGCAATAACAATGTCTGATTGATGTACATCCCAACCAAAATGAGCTGCCAATGCACATAGAGAATGAATAGTAGTCATAGGACAAGTGGGAGTAGATGTTTCTTTATAATCTATGCCTTTCTATTGCACATAGCCTTTTGCAACAAGTGGAGCGTGATGGCGATCAACCTCACCATCCGGCTTGCATTTCAACTTGTAAACCCACTTTGTACCAATGGCCTTTTTTTCAGGAGGCAAATCACGTAAAGTCAATGTGTCATTTTCTATAAGTGCATCATATTCTGATTGCATGGCAGCCATCCAAATTTCTAGATTTTGTACTTCATCAAAAGACAGAGGTTCCTCAGCATCATGTAAGCTAGACAGAGCCAAAGCATAACAATCTGATGCATAAGATGCATGGCTAGAGCCTGAACGAGTACGACTAGACAAAGGTCCATCCAATTTACTATCACACAATGTATGCACCAGCCATTTTGGCATACCTCTGGCCTGCTCATTTTCAGCCCTTTTCTCATCAAGTACATCATGTACATCTGCATCAGTAATAGGTTGATCTGTAACATTTTTGAAAACACCCATAGGCTATACATTTTCCTCATTGGAATTTACATTCGAACTTACACCACTGAAAAGAGGCAACAAAGTGTCATAAATGTCATGTGAGCTTACATTCTTGTCTCTAGTATATGACAACAAGGGTTGAACAAAATCTTCCACAAACACTACATCCCATGAAACTAGAATACGCTTTGTTTGTGGATGATATAACCTATAACCTTTGCTTTTAGCACTATAGACAACAAAAATACATTTGATAGCCTTATCATCCAATTTTCTGCGTTGTGTTTGTGGCACCAAAGCATATGCCAAACAGCCAAAAAGACGCATGTGCTCAATAGAAGGCTTTCTATCGTGCCATTCTTCATATGGAGTAATAGATTGCACATAAGTGGCACACATGATGGCCTCAAGCCAAAAAGAATGCGGCAAAGCTTGACTTTTGACCATACATCATGCCATTTTCGTAAGTGACTTGTTTTTCCTCTCAGCAACACCATTTTGTTGAGGTGCATAAGGCGTTTTACATTGGTGTTTTATCCCACGACTAGCCTGAAATGCATTGAATTCATGAGACATATACTCCCCCCCTGGATCGGAATGGAGGGTGCCCATTGTACATTTTGAGACATTTTCAGCCATAGCCAAAAATTGTATGAAGCACATAAAAACTTCGGACTTCGCTTTAAGTGAAAATACCCATGCATGCTTGGAGTAATCATCAATGAAAGTCATTAAGTAAAGGTAAGTGCCCAAGGATGGAGTTTTCATGGGCCCACAAACATCATATGGACAAGCTGCAACTTGTATGTGACGCTAACTCAACCATCCTTTGGAAACTTAGAATGCTGCATTTTACCCAAAATACAGCCTTCACAAACATGTTTGATAGGTGCTTCAAGAGGCGGCAAAGAAGCAACCATATCCGATTTCTACAAACGCAGCATGCCACAATTTTGCATCTGAAACAACCCTTGAATCTGCAACTACATTTGCAGAATTTTGTCCACACTTGTCATACAAAGTGAGATTATATAGTCCACGTCACAAAAGGCCAGATGCAACAATTTCATCACCAAAACAGAGATCATGAATTGTACATCTGTCATCCACAAATTTGACTACAAGTCCAAGTGTAGCAAGTGCAAATACAGACAAAATATTCTTCTTGATCCCAGGTACATAAAGTGCATCAACAAGTGTGAAAGAACTGCCATTTGCAGTAAGCACAATCTTTCCAAGTCCTTGAACCGGATAAGAGGCATTGTTGGTATAAGTGACCGAATTCCCAATGAGGGACATACTCAAGAGAGGTGAACAATTCACGATGTGAGGTAATGTGCTTTGTAGCACCACTATCAAAATACCACACATGTGAACCTGCAGGAATTGACATGCATGCATCATGAACAACAGGATTGTAAGTGCACTTTGCACTAAAAGCCCATTCTGCATCAACATCAACATCACAGTATCCTTTCACATAAGACTCAACAATAGCTGCGTTTGTAGTGGAACCGGCATTAGTATTGGAACCAACCTCTTTCTTCTTAAACTCTTTGGTGTTCAACTTAGGACAATGCTTGATCAAGTGATCATTAGCTTTACAATAATGGCAACGCATCTTCCTTTCCCCCTTATCACCAGAATTTCTTGACGAATTTCTGCCAGCAGAAGCATTAGGAAGAGAAGTTTTGCCACTCGCAGTAGAGCCATAAGCATCCTTTACATCCCAACAAGCTTGTTCTGCCATAGGAAAAACAAGTATAATAGTAGCAATTCTTGCAGCAAGACCTGCCACATCCTCAACATCACCTACATCCTCAGAACCAGGACGTACATCAATGCCCTGCATAATATTCCAGACGTTGTTTGACACAAGAAAATGTTGCATCATGTATGCCCACACAGGGTAATTGTCCCCATCCAATCTCTCCTCAGTAGCAAACATCTTGAACACATTTGTGTTGTTGTCAGCCATGAAAAATGCATGCACCTGATGTGAAAACTGCCCGAAATGAGGAGAAATTGAGTGAGACCAGCACGTGCTATATAGAACAACCCGCAATAGAGTGTATGGAATCTCTTATGTAATATTGATAGCAATTTTGTGGAAATTGATAAAATTGCCTGCACAGACCTGGCTGTAGTGGAAATGGAGGCCGAAATGAGCCTGAATAAAAAATTTGAGCAGACTGAGCTCTATGAGCTTACCCCAAAAAAAAATCGACCTGCGAACGCTCGCCAAAGCTCATAGAAATCAGAGAAAGTGAACAGGCGTGTGCTAGAGCTGCTAGCGACTAAGCTCGGGAGGACGCAACCTGCTCTGATACCAATTGTTGGAATTAGGGTTGCAGAGAAACACACACGGCTTGGAGAAGACGAAGGAAGCTCAAGGCACACAATAGAGAGTGTGTTACTTAGTGTGCAATGGAAAGATAGATAGCCCTAGAGTGATGGGCGTATATACAATGCATGGGAGAAAAAGCCTTCTAAAGAGGGAAAAAATACCCCTGACGGTCCTAGTGTGTTCACACCCATCACTACCACATGCATATGGTAGCATGAAAGTGACCCAAAATGGTATATTGATGAAAAAAATACTTATCTATGCTTGTGCAAGTGATCCCACAAATTTAGGGATTTCTTTGACTCCATTTGGGATTTTTCGCATCAAAAATGATATTTTTTGGGTAAAAAATGAGCTGAAAATGACCTAGTTTTGGTCCAAAGTGGCAAAATGACCCAAAAATTGACACATGAGCTCATACTGCCATGGGTAAGAGAGAGAGGGCTGCTTTTTGCAGAGAAAACCTGAAATTTTTCTCTATTGTGCAATAGCTTCCATGGCTGCCCAATCTATGTGTGTTGCAGTCCCGCCTCTCGCAATCTTGTATCTGAGCTTGTGAGGGGGTGAATTAGGGTTTCCTCTTATCAAAATGGTGTGTGGGCTTCAACTTAGAAGCTCTTAAATCTCTGAAAAATCACAAAATCTTTGCCGTGAAGGTGGAAGCACATTCCTTTCAGTTGTTTGATGTTACGACTATGTGATTGGGGGCGAGGCTACATGATACCATGAAGAGGTTTGGGTTTTGATTGAGATTTGTGCTTGTATGAGCATTGAGGTTTCATGGATGAAACTTTAATGTTTTTAAATGGTCTTTTTGAGTGAAATAGAATGTGATTTGGTGATCCTCTTATCATAATCTCCACTACGAAAGGAAGCAAATTCCAAGCACGATACGAAAGAGGGTTTGTGACTTTGTTGTCACAAACGCTCTTATCACCCTTAGAAAGAGGGTTGGTTATTTTACATAATTTTTTTTTCTTAAAGTGTTTGTGACTCTCATAGCTAGAGGTCCTGCACCTTCCCAGCTAGACCGCACACATTCTGACATTTCTGGTGAACCTGACGCAAAGCAGCTGGGGCGGGGGTTCAACAACTTATTTTGAAAGTTTTAATTACAAATAATTAAATCTATGGATCAACAAGAGCAACAAGACATGCGTTTTGATCAAGGCACAATGCAAATGTTTCAAGCATTCATCATGTTTATATAACAACAATAGACTGCAGAAACAAGGGCAGTGGCCATAGACCTTGCCCTGAGCTCAGTGAGTCATTGCATCACCTCATCCCAATCATTGGCTTGTGGCTTTAAATCCATTGTATCTGTGGCCATTTCCTTCAAATCCACCAATTGAGGACTCATCATATATTCTTTGGGCCTAGTGCTAGACAACTCAAAAGCTGCATTAGCTACCTCTTCTCGAGAGTATCCAACAGCTAGTAGATCAAGGAATATTCTATAGTTTTTGTCTTCTGGATGTGGCTTCTCATCTTTTGGTTCAATTTCTGCCTTCTGCTCTTCCTCTTTGTTCTCCTCTTCCTTGGAGTCTTGTTGCCCATCAGATTTGTTCAACTCCTCAGTTTGTCGGGTTTGAGGAGGACTAGGAGGAGGTGGTGATGGTGGAGGGCTGGATTCTCGGCTTGATGGTGGGGTTGGTTGCTTCTTCTTGAAGTCCCAATCAGCCTTTGTTTTCCTCTCTCTTTCTTGGCCTTCCTGCTCTTCTAGCGGCTGTCGTCTCACATCATCAACTTCATCTTCGATAAAAGGTATGTTTGGGATATTCTCACTTGTAGCATCTAAGATCTCGAAATTCTTTATATATTCTTCAAAGCAATCCCTTTGAGTCCTTCGAGAAGATCCAGACATAGCCTCAAGTGAGGACTTCCATAATTCGCTCAGATCCCCTTTTAGCATCCTCTCAACTCTGAAACTCTCCATTAGTCTTTCTAGCCTTGCTACTTTCTGTGACTTTGTTTCCTTTACTGGCACCTGTAGATTTTCTTTCTTCCCCTTCTTGGGATGTGGCAGCTCTTCTGGCACTGTCTCTAAATGTCGCTTCAACCTTGTGGGTACCCTTAGAGCCTTAGGAGGCTCTTCTTCTCTGTCTTCCTTCAGCTTGAGCCACTCATTTTGGGAGGGAGGTAGAGGCCAATTTCCCTTGGCATGCAATGCTCCATAGATGACTTTGGTTATCAACTCACCAGGCACAATATAAGTGGGATTTTTTGTCTCCATTTTCACAAGGTTGTCGTGAATGTAAGCGGCATAGTTTATCTCCCTTGGGCGGCTCTTCTGCATCGCCCAAGTGAAAGTGGTGGCAATAGCTCCAAGTGGCATCCTGTATTTCTGTGGCCGCTTGGTACACATGTGGAAGTACTGATTGTATAATTGGCTCATGATGGCCACCTTCGAGTTTGCAATATCTTCAAATGTATAGTTATTTTTCTTCTCTGAGTAGACCTTGATGTCATCCCGCCTCTTAGTCACACTGTCTCCTTTGTTAGAGAGGTCAAGTGCTGCTACCACCACCTTCTCTGTGATGACAATCATCGTATTAGGCTTGCCTTGCACATCTATAACTCTGGCTATGCCATCCTCTTTGATTGTGGTGACAAATTCCCACACTCTTTTAACATCAATCCCTGTTGGCAAGGCTTCAAAGTAATTGTGTAGATCCAGTTTCTCCAAGTAGTCCCCCATCTTGCTCCTGACAAATTCATTGAGCTCTTGAGGGATCATGGGTAGCTCCACTGCATTTCCCTCCGGATCTTTAAACACTCTTTGGTAGACTCTCAGATCATTGGTTTCTAGTAGGTCATATTGAATCCAAGTGCTTGTGGGCTTCAGGGTTCCCTATGGGATAACAAAAGGCTCCACTTCTTCTAAGTAGTCCTTGATAGTCATCCTCTTCTTCTTTGCAGGCGACTTTGCGGCTGCCATGGATCCTGTTGCACTCAGTAGTCCAAAGTTAGCATTTTTTACAGATTAGCTGATAAACTGAGTTCTGACTACCCAAATGACTTGAAAATTGAAATAAGAACTCAAAAGGGACTACGGAATCCATGCATGTGCCCACAGTAGGTTTTTGGCTGAAAAATAAGCATGCAGACATCCTACGCATAGGATGTCTACCTTCTCTGATTTTGATGAAACTTGACATGCTTGTGGCCCTTGACTTGTGCAACATGGCTATGTACTTGGAATTTGGTTTGGACATCAAAAAGTGCAATTTTGAGCAGATTTAGGCTTTTGGCTCACAAAATGGGTAGGATGTCCTATATGGATGGCCAAATGATATCCATTTGGATTGAAATTTGATATATAGGCTTCTTATATCATGTAAAAGACTCCCATGATGTCAACTCCTGCACAAAAGGTCAATATGACCCTGGAGACATCCTACGCGTAGGATATCTCTTATCTCAGAATGACTTGATTTTGGTTCTGTGGGTAGCCCTTAGCATTTAGAACATGGCCCTGTTCTTAGATTTTGATTTGGATAAGTATTGGTGTTGTTAGGAGCATGTGTAGTGTTTTTAGGCTCAGAAAAGTGCATCTTTGAGGTTTTGGGGGCCAAATGTGATGGGTCTGGCTTGAAATTTGATATATCAGCTTGTGAAGATGTTATAAAGATATGTGGAATTGAAAAACACTAGTTGGAGGTCAAATAGGGCATTTAGACATCTTACGCTATTTCATTATTTTTTCATATCTGACTCCACAGTTAGCTTGGCAATGTGATAATGAGTATATTGTGCAAGTTTCATGTGATTTGGACTAGTTTTGGTAGGTGTATGACCCTTTATTGCCTCTATGCTCCGACTTTCCGTTTTCTGATGCATATGAGGTCAACTCTTGTCCAAATGTGATGAAACTTGATGGCTAGCATGTATAAGCTATGTAGAAGTTGTGTATGAGGTGAGATATTGAGTTTGGTGCCCAAACATGGCCTTAAGACATCCTACGCGTAGGATTTCTCCTGATGAATTCTTTTGGAGAAGTGCTACTAGTATATGCCCTTAGCCCCCCTAAGTCCCCTTTAAGCCTTATTTCAATAAAAAAGTCAAAAAGATAGATAGAAACTCCCTGTTTGGATTTCAGAGCCTCTGAGTCGTTTTCTGACTCTTGGAGTGCTTTTCGGCGATGAAATTTCTTGATGTTAGTCTCCATAGCTTCATGGCTCCTTGGGGAACCTTGCCATATGGTTTTCGTTGGCTTTGGCTTCGTCGGAGCTCCGTTTGGCGATTTGTCGCTCTGGAAGTGCTCGTGGTTGCGTTTGCATGTCGTCGATGACTTGTGGTGGTCTACCACCATAGGACTTGGTTGTTGATGGTCTACACAAGCCGCTCGTGAAGTTTGGTGGCAAACAGACATCCAGTTTGGCACTGAGAGCCAGTTGATGCTTTGTGTGTCCGATGCCGTTTCTGAAGCTTAGTCCCACTTCGGGTCGTCTTATGGCCATGTTTGCTATGTAGCCTTGTAGAGCATGTCGAGATGCTCCTACCCATGAGTTTTGGTAGCATTTGGCCAACTTTCCACCGATTTACCACTTGGTGGCCTCTTGCAGGGCTCTAGAAGTTAGGGTTTTTCCCAATGGTTTTTTGCCACCTTTGTGCATTTAAGAGTGGTATCCTATGCTAGGGTAAACCCCCTATGAAGCCTTATTGCTATTGGGTTAGCCATTAAGTGGCTACCTCTACCTGTAGGTCTCTACTGCATGTTCCCCGTGTGAACCCTACACTAGTTTTCGCGATAAAACATCAAACATACGCGAAAAGATCAAGGTGCTGAGCCTACCTCTCATATCTGGAGCCTGTCGGGTGGTCATGCGCGTTGTAGAAGCAGCTAGAAGTCCACTTCGTTCTAGGTGGCAAGAGCTCTCTCTCAAGAAGGAAATAGTAGAAATGAGCTCTAAGTGAAGTGAAAAAATCTTATAATGGGGATCCCCGGATCACTTTCTATGAAATTTGACATGTGCTCCTAACTTCTTGCGAGATGCAGTTTAGGCTCGAAAAGCTCCTAATTTGGACTCCGTTTGCCTAGTTTCCGAGAAATTTGACGTTTCGGTCAAAATCTGGCCAAAACACGCCTCCCGCTCCATTCTCATAATCGCACCCCCATTGTCCTATAGTCACTGATTATCCCCATATTCTTTTGTTTTTCATTACGACCATATTTCACCTGCTTTTTGTATATTTGAAGTTTTTTTGCCGATAATTAGTAAAATTAAAAAGAAAATAGCAAAATAAATCCAAAAAAATCCCCAAAAATCACAATAACTCAAAAACATCACCACAAAACACTATGTACACTCACATGTAATTTTTGTGGCCAGATTTCTCCGTTTTACCAATATTTTGTCCAAAAAATGGCTATTTTTACATATATACACACACCTAGAGGCCTAATTTGGCGTTTGGCGCCATATACTTGTAGATTCGTGCTTTATAAGGGCATATGTAATTAGGTTAGTCTAGAAAAATTTTCGCAATCAAACGAAAACGCTTCAAAATAGTCAAAAAACATGCCCTTTTTTTCTCTTTTCACCTTCATTGGGTCCGCATTGAGAATGCCTCCCCCCCTCCTAGTCGGAGTCCTCCCGAACGACAAGGTATCGCCTCAGGGCATGTGTAGTGCATGGGTTAAAAATTGTGATAATGTGCGGCCTTGTAATGTGGCCCAATCTGATGCATACTCAGTCAATGCATGGAAAAATTAATGTTGTGCGAGAGGAGGGAATAAGCAAGATGTTTATTGGCATTTGACGTCGAGATTTCTTGTTTGTTGTTGATTTGGTTGGTGGATTTTCTTTGCAAGTAAAAGTTGTAACTCTACAGCTCTTTGTTTGATCGTCTTTTTTGCAAAAGTTGCTTGGGTTGCCGCTACTGTCGATATGGCCATGGTTGTCTCCGTGGAGAGAATTGTCGTGGGGCTAAATTGGCCGTAATCTTTTTCTCTTTTTCTTGCCATTTGTAGCTTTGTTTTGGATGCGTTTGTAGGTTTATTGCCTCTTCCTTGGTCTTCATTGTTGTTCTGCTGATCGGCACCCACATAGATCGGTTTGCCGGTTTCATATTGAGAGCGGATTTTTTGAGATGGGGCTCAACTCAAGGCTCCCACCAGACAACCACTCCGTGAGACCCTACACACGCATATTTCTTAGGGGCACCACCCTCTTTTATGGAGAAAGAAGGAAACCAAAACAAACCATATACAACACACACACACACACACACACACACACTCACACCTTCCTTATGTGCTTCAACACAAAATGCCCTTCAACCATTCAACACACACTCCTTAAGAAATCCCTTTGAACACTGCACAAACTCACATGCAAAGATTGACCTTCACCATATTAGTGCTCATATACTTCTAAGAAAAGCAAGCACAAAACCTCAAAACTCAAAACACCATAATGCACAAATACTTGACAACTCCTTTCCTTTCCCAAAAGAAGAGACTACTTACACACATAAGGCGGCATGCATAGAGAGCTCTTCTCCATCTATGCAGCCCCAAGACTTACTTACACACAACATAAGGAGAGAAGCCAAGAAAATAGACACCATGGTGCACAAAAAACTTTCTCAACAAACAAGCAACCCAATGAGCACAAAATATGAGAAGCTGCCAAGATATGCTTACCAATTTTACATGCGTTTAGAGCAAAAGTGTGACGACGACACCCCAATTGCAAAAATTTGTTGATCAAACCATGAGATAGATCATTGAACTTGATATCCTTGCTCTCATATAGAATCTACAATCCTTATTTAGGGATGAGTATGGTAAGAGAAATGTTTGCAAGAGAATGGTAGCAATAGCATATTGATGCTCTCTCTATGGTGCCGCTTATGATAGCGAGCTTAGGAAATGGATAGGGAGACAAGAGGAGAGAGAGATTGTTGAGATGTCGAGCTCTACACCTTGAGCTGGCATCCACTATGGGTCTTGGCTGCTTACGGCATTTACTCACTGGCGCGTTAGGTGACCGACACGGAGGATCTCTGCCAGTGATTCTACAGCTGGACTACACTTATAGTGCCAGCCTAGTACGCTTCTAGCGAGTTCACACTTAGTGACCGCATGTACATATGTGCTACTTTTCAGCTTTAGCACTTAGTCATTTTGTACTCTCTTTTCTGTGAAGAAGAAGAAGAAGCTTTCCATCTCTGTGTGCTTTGTGCTTGTCTTGTGTAGCTCTCTTGCATCCTCATTCTTTACATGGTATCAGAGCCTGGTGCAGGCAAGAGAGGCTAAGAGAGCAAGAGCATCACAATCCCTTCGTTCGCAATCCACGACCAGATGTCGAAGGCGCCTCGCGCAGCAAAAAAAATTTTAGGGGTTTTTCGCACAAGGTTCTGAACAGGTCTCCAAAGTGCAGTATACAGAGATTTACTGTACAAGTACAGTGGTTGTATGTACGCTTGATTGTGGACACTCGTTGAGTGTAGAAAGCGTTACAAGAACCACGATAGCAGGTTCAGCAGATTTGCAGGTTTTTGCAGATTGCAGCTATTTTGTCTTAGTGCTTCAAGATGTCTGACGGTTTCAGTCAGATTGTTACTGAGAAGCTTGAGAAAAATAACTACCTTGCATGGAAGTTCAGAATAACAAATTTCCTAAAAGGAAAAGGTTATTGGGACTATGTAGAAGGAGACAATGAAAAGGAACCAGAGATTTCCGAGGCAAATGCTACAGCAGAACAAAGGAAAGCTTTGAGGGACTGGCAACAAGGCCAGAGCAAAGTGATGTATTGGCTTTCTATGAGCATCACAGATGGCATGATGGGCTATCTACAGGATGCTGAAACCCCCGCCATTGCATGGAAAAACTTAAGCAGAGTGTTCGAGGTGAACACCAAGGCCAGGAAGCTTCAACTAAAGTCGGAGCTAAATCAGGTTAAGAGGAACAACCTCTCCATCAATGATTATGCTTTGAAGATCAAGAGTATCATTGAGGCTCTTGGATCTATTAAAGTCTCAGTGGAAGACGATGACATTGTCCGTGCATGCTTGGATGGTCTAGGAGATGAGTATGTACATTTTAGGTCTTCCATGAATACAAGAGACGACATCCCCGTGTTCCAAGATTTGATTTCTATGCTTATTCTTGAGGAGAAGAACCTTGACACATCTTCTTCTCATGGCAGAAATAATTCTGAACAGGCCTTCTATTCTAACTCCAACAGAGGTAGAGGTAGAGGTCGTGGTCGAGGCCCAAGGGGTTGCAGGGGCCAATTTTTGGAAGGTCAATCAAATCAAAACAATACAGGTGGCAGGGGAAACCAGTCTCAAGGCAGGGGGAGTCAAAGAGGTCGTGGTGCAGGATCAAGCAGGCAGCAACATACTCCAGATATTAGAGAATGTTGGACTTGTGGTGAAAGAGGTCACATGTCACGTGACTGTCCAAAGGGAAAAGCAAGTAGAAAGAGAGAACAGGGCAACTATGCATCTACTAGCAGAGATGTAGATGACAGCAAAAACGAGCGCATGTTTGTTATGCAACATGTAATGAATACAATGACTGCAGAGAATTCCACCCAAGATGATGTTTGGTATGTGGATTCAGGTGCCTCTAATCACATGACGTCTCGTGGAGAGTGGTTTAGAGATATGCGCAAACCAGATGTGTCAGGCTATGTGCAGACAGGAGATGACACAACTCACCCCATTGCTCATGTAGGGGACATACCTCTAAATACGAAGAGTGGGAAATCAAAGTACTTAGCAGATGTACTTCATGTCCCAAACATTACAAAGAATCTTGTTTCTGTTGGACAAATGGTTGAGCAGGGTTTGCAGGTTCGCTTCAATCCAAATGGCTGTTATGTAGAAGATTTCCAGAATGGCTGTAAGCTGATCACAGAGGGCAAATGTGTGGGCAGAATGTTTACGCTGAATGTAGACATGCCTGAGGTAAAAGCTGCATTATTTGCACAGGGCACAGGTGTTGTGGCTGATGTTGACATTTGGCACAAACGCATTGGCCATGTCAATGAGCAGAGATTGTGCAGCATGCAATCAAAACAGATTGTAAAAGGTTTGCCCAAATTCAAGGTGGATGGTATGCATAAAGTGTGTGCAGCATGCCAGTTTGGAAAACAGTCAAAGGGCTCATTTCCACATGAGCGCAATGTATGTAAAAAGCCACTTGAGGTGGTGCACACAGATGTTTGGGGTCCAACCGATACTGCAAGTATACATGGTTGCAGGTACTATGTCTCTTTCATTGATGACCATACAAGGAAAGTATGGGTCTACTTCATGCGTAACAAAAGTGAAGTGTTTGGTCACTTTCAAGACTTCAAAGTCATGATTGAGAAGGAGACAGATATGCAAATCAAGACATTGAGGTCAGATGGAGGGGGAGAGTACTTCTCCAATGATTTTTCAGATTTTCTACGAATGCATGGTATACACAGGCAGTTTACATGCAGATATACTCCACAGCAGAATGGGGTCGCAGAAAGGAAAAACAGGCACATTGCAGAGGTTGCACGTGCATTGATGAATGAGAAGAACATGCCTCATCATTTCTGGGCTGAAGCTGTAAATACAGCTGTGTACATTATGAACAGAACACCTACAGCTGCGGTGCATGATGTAACACCTGAGGAAAAGTTTACAGGTACAAAGCTTGATTTGGCACACTTGAAAGTGTTTGGCTGCATAGCTTACGTGCATGTACCAGATGAGTTGCGTAGGAAATTGGATCCTAAAGCAGAGAAATGTATTCTTGTGGGATATTCCCTTGAACAAAAGGGGTACAGGTGCTACAATCCTACTACACGAGAATTACGAGTGAGCAGAGATGTAGTCTTTGATGAGATGAGGAGCTGGTACAGTAATGCACATGGCACTATTGGGGCTGATGTAAAAGATGATGTGGTTGTACAAAATGTGAGGCCACAGTCACAGGTTTTGAGTGGACCACAAGAGTCCTCTTCTCGTGGCTCTGTTGAGAAACCATGGAATGGTAGACTACGTACGCAGGTTACTCCACCAACAGGTACAGGGAATGTATCACGAAAAGGAAAGGAAAAGGTTGATGAACCTCCCTTTATGGTTGATGCATCATCAGGTTTTTCACATGTAGACATGGATTCAGATGGTTCTGAACAAAGTCTTGATGAGGAATTTGGAATTCCGGCTGTCAGGACACCTGGTGTAAGGAAAGTACAAGAAGATGCTAGAGGGCAAAGGAGTGACCCAGGACCACGCAGATCTAATAGAGTCAGAAATTCAGTTCAGAAATTGACTTATGATGGGTATCTAGCGCATCACCAAGCCTACATGGCTAAGGTGATACAGGATGTGGAGCCCACATGTTTTGAGGATGCAGTTGGAAATGTGCATTGGGATGATGCAATGAATGAAGAGATGGCTGCATTGGAAGCAAATGACACATGGGAGTTGGTGCCATTGCCAAGTGGCAAGAAAGCTATTGGCTGTAAATGGGTGTATAAAACCAAGCATAAGGCTGATGGTAACATTGAGCGTCACAAGGCAAGGCTGGTCGCAAAGGGTTATGCACAGACGTATGGCATAGACTATGAGGAGACCTTTGCTCCAGTGGCAAAGATGACGACAGTGAGAGCTGTCATAGCAGTGGCTGCATCTAGAGGATGGATTATGCATCAAATGGATGTAAAGAATGCCTTCTTGAATGGTGAGTTGCAAGAGGAAGTGTATATGGATCAGCCACCTGGTTATGTCGATCCAGGTTACCCAGATTATGTATGCAGACTTCTCAAAGCTTTGTATGGTTTGAAGCAGGGCTCTAGAGCATGGTATGACAGGATTGCCAAGTATCTTGTCAGTATTGGTTTTAGGAGAGCTCATGCTGATCATTCACTCTATGTACGTGAGAGTGATGTGGGGATTGTGGTCATTACCATATATGTAGATGACCTTATTATTGTTGGTGACAATGCTATGGAGATTGACCATGTGAAGGGTCTTCTCAAACAGGAGTTTGAAATGAAAGATTTAGGCGAGTTGCGCTACTTTCTTGGCATTGAAGTGATCAGGACTCCAGAGGGTGTATGGCTATCACAGAGACAGTATGCTTTGGACATGTTGTCAAAGTATGGTATGGCTGATTGTAAGCCAATTTCTATTCCCTTGGATGTGAATGCAAAGCTGAGTGCAGAGAAGGGTGATGTTGTTGAGGATGTCAACATGTACAGGAAGATTGTGGGTAGTCTAATCTACTTGACTATCACGAGGCCAGACTTGAGCTACACAGTAGGCTTGGAGATTCAGTTCATGCAACTTCCGAGGAAGCCACATTTGGATGGAGTACGACGCACACTTAGGTATGTGCAAGGTACTCTTGACTACGCATTGTTCTATGCAGTAGATGCACCATTAGCATTGTATGGGTATACAAATGCAGATTGGGCAGGTAGCATTGTTGATAGGAGATCTATGAGTGGCTTCATGTTCTCTTTTGGGAGTGCTGCTGTTACTTGGAGCAGCAAAAAGCATCCTACGGTTGCTTTATCGAGCACAGAGGCCGAGTACAGAGGTACAGCAGTTGCGGCGTGCGAGGTAGCTTGCCTACGCACATTACTTGAGGACTTGGGAGTGCAGGTGGACCAGCAGATTTTCATCCATTGTGACAACCTCAGCAGCATGCAGTTGGTTAGGAACCCAGTGTTCCATGCCAGGACCAAACACATAGAGGTCCATTACCACTACGTTCGAGAGCGAGTGTTGGCGGGCGACATCGACTTGGTCTACGTCAGCACAGAGGAGCAGATAGCGGATATCTTTACCAAGGCCCTCGGAGCTGAGAAGCTTCAACGTTTCCGAACTATGCTTGGACTCTGCGACATGCAGAGCTCGAGGGGGAGTGTTGAGATGTCGAGCTCTACACCTTGAGCTGGCATCCACTACGGGTCTTGGCCGCTTACGGCATTTACTCACTGGCGCGTTAGGTGACCGACACGGAGGATCTCTGCCAGTGATTCTACAGCTAGACTACACTTATAGTGCCAGCCTAGTACGCTTCTAGCGAGTTCACACTTAGTGACCGCATGTACATATGTGCTACTTTTCAGCTTTAGCACTTAGTCATTTTGTACTCTCTTTTCTGTGAAGAAGAAGAAGAATCTTTCCATCTCTGTGTGCTTTGTACTTGTCTTGTGTAGCTCTCTTGCATCCTCATTCTTTACAGAGATTAGGGCTTCCCTAACCTTAGAGGAGCTTATTTGCAGCAATGGAGTAGGTGTGTGTATTTTTGTGCTTGCCAAAGGGCCTTTTTATAGCTGTACTAGACCTTGGGTTAGGTTAAACTTGACTAGGGTAGGTAATTAACCATAGTTAGGTTCCCTTTTGACCACTCCTTCAATTATGCAAATAAGAGACTTATTTTTTCATTAAAAATAGCCTTTTAAGTCATGGAGGCTCCATAAGGGTTGATAATGTATGTGGGCCCCACCATGATGTCCCTCCAGTGGCTCCTGCAGAGTGTCCCCATCCTGTTTGTTGTGTCTCTGGAAGCATCTTAAGCCGACCCCTCCACATGCAAGTGTTTTTTAACTCCCCATTGGTATTTTAGAATGTTGGAGAAGTCAAGAAAACTTTTCACTTTTGTGGTTTACCTGATTGTAACTTTGACCTGCAGTAACAGTGTCCGCAGCACCTTGTTTTCACCATAACTTTCAACCTGTAACTCAGAATTGGGTGTTGTAAAAGGCAAAGTTGACCTTCTCAAAGTGTTTAAGATGATTTTGGAGTGTTCCTCAAGTATACCCACGAGCTAAGGCATTTAAGATGCATCCAAAACACCTTTTGAACCAAGTCTCCTTGTAGGGGGACTTTTAGCATGCATCCAAGGTGTAGCATGCTTTTTTCAAAAGAGAATCCACCTTAAACAAATGAGGTAGGCTCCAATAAAGTTTGATTTATTGGGGATATACATTATATTTAAGATTTGTTGACCAACGCAAGTAAATGATCCAAGAGTTGGGTCACATAGTGGTGGGGAAGGGAAGGCCTACAAGGTTAACGCTACTCATATTAGCCCTCCCCCTTTATCTAGGATCATTCATGCTCCTAGATGAAACAAAAGAGTTTTTTCATTTTTCTTATTTTTCTAAAAAAAGGAGGAGTGATATACACTCTTTTACTCCATTAGACCTGCTTTTCATTACCTCAATCCCATAAATCGGAGATGGGAGGGTTGCCTTGGGTATGTTGAGATTCCAAGGCTGGTTCTTCTTTGCACATCAAAGCTTTAAAAATAGGTGGAGCATTTTACAAGCCAAAGGGATCCATGCCAATTTGGAGCTTAGACGATGTAGGTAGATGACTTCCTATCAACGGATTGATTCGTTGAAAGTAGGGCTTTAATCTTCATCCATTGACTCTGGTCTTGTGGAGTTTTCCTGATAAATCTGCTAATCTGTAACTACCATTCCCAAAATTTGTTTTTATCATGAAAGGTCCCTCCCATCTTTGCAAAAAAAAAATTTCAAGTCGAGTATCAAGTCAGTTATCATAGCGAAGAACCAACATACCTTCCTTCAATCCTTTCCCCTTGAGCTTCTTGTTGATTTTGTCCCTTTGGCTTGTGGCTTGGGCAATGTAATAGTCGATGGACTCTTCTCTATCAAGCTCAAGTCGTTGAAGATCTAAAATTATTTCCTGCAAAGCTTCTTTTGGCCTCTTTGCTCCCCGTGAGAGAATGCATAGGCTTGCAATCTCCACCTCAATAGGAAGGAGTGCCTCCTATCCATATACCAAATAAAAGGAGTGAATTGAGTGGATACCTTGAAAGATGTTCTGTATGCCCATAGAGCTACGGTCAAATGACGATCCCAATCGTTTGGTCGATCTGCAACCTGCTTAGAAATGATCTTACATATCATTCCATTCACCTTTTCAACCAACCCATTGCACTGAGGGTAGTAAGGTGTAGAATGCAAATGTTTGACTTTTAACTTTGTCAAAAGATTATCTAGGAGCTCTGCTCTAAACCCTGGACCACGATCTGACAAAATCTCTAATGGTGTGCCGAATTTACTGCACATGTGATCAAAGATAAATTTGATACCTCCTCGGCTGTAATTCGTGTTGTACTTGCTGCCTCATCCCATCGTGTCATGTAATCTACTCCCACAATGATGAAGACCTTCCTAGTAGATGTGCGAGGTAAGGGGCCTATTGCATCCACACCCCACTTCTCAAAAGGACCATACGAAATTATTGGAACTCGAGGTTTGTAAGTGAGTCATCGATCTCCAGCAATCTGACAACCTTTGCATGACTTACACCAATGCTGGACATCAAGGTGTAGACTTGGCCAAACAAACCCTGCTTGCAAAATCTTCCTGTTTGTAATATCATGAGAAAAATGACCCCCACAGACATCATCATGGCATGAAAAGAGGATTCTCTCTATTTCTTGAACAGAGGGCACCCTTCTTAGCACCAAATCCTTCCCTTTATGATACAGATCATCTCCTATGAGTTGGTAAGGAGTTGCCTTTTTTACCAACCTATGCCTTTGCACTTTATCCAAGTGTTTAGGGCACTCACCAGTTTGGAGGAAAAATATGATGTCCTTCAATTCCTCTTGGCCTTGGTACTTTGGTTCGTAGAGCTTCACACCTCCCACCATGATCTGAAGTTTCTCATTGGCGAGATAATCTGCTTCCTTGTTGAGGGTTCTCACAACATGCTGTACCTGTGTAGCTTCAAAGTTCTTTATCAAAGCCTTCACCTGTCTAAGCCACTCCACTAGAGTAGGGTTCTTGCACTTCCATATCCCTTGGATTTGCCTAATAACTAGTAAGGAATCACCTCTTATTATAAGTCTTTCGATGCCAAGTTTTCTGCATTCTTCAAGCCCCAACTTTAAGGTGACATACTCAGCCTCATTATTAGAATGAACATTTTCCAAGGTGATACCTTTCTTAACAAGAACTTCCCTTTGTGGACTTAGAATAAGAACCCCCCCTGCTGCCTGATCGTGTTGTCGTCGGTAAGCTCCATCAAAGCACAAAATGTGTGCATTGTCCATCTCCTCCTCATTATTTTGTGGTGTAGCTTTGTCTCCTGCCTTTGGTGACTCTTTCCTTTCTCTCACTTTGTATGTGAGAATGTCTGCAAGACCTGCCCTTGTGCTATCTTCCACAAGAAAAGTGTATTCGAACTCTTGAAGTTCTAGAACCCATTTGGCTATCCTAGATGAGAGGCTCATGTGTTGCACAACATATGGTAAATTGTTTTCCATGGTGAGAATGACAAATGGTGCAGGTAAGAGATATGATCGGAACTTTCTTACCGCAAACATAATTGTGAATACCACCTTCTCCATATCGGTGTAGCCCTTCTCTGCAGCGGTCATGACTTTGCTTGCAAAGTATACTGGCCTCATGTAGCATGTTTTTGGGTCTTTTTGCATGAGAACTACACCGATGGCCTCCATTCCTACACTTGGCATGATGTAATATGTATCCTTTGGATTTGGTGGCATTATTGTTGGAAGAGAGTTGAGAATACCCTTTACTTCAGTAAAGCATAATTCGTGTTCCTCTCTCCATTCAAATGTGGGTTTGTTTGCTAGCTTGTGCAAAGGTGCAATAGCTTCCGCTAGAAGGTGAATGAAACGAGACATGTACCTTACTTTGTGGTTGAAAGTCATGAGCTCCTTGGTTGTCGTTGGTGGTTGTAGTGACAAGAGAGCATTTACTTTTGATGGATCCACTTGAATTCCTTGCAAAGAAACCACATGACCTAGCAATACCACTTGTGACTCTGCAATGTGACACTTCTCAAGATTAAGCTGTCCCCCAAATTGATGAAGCCTCCTAAGCCCCTCCTCAACTTTTTGGCAATGAAGTCTTTGGCTACTATAGATACAAAAGTCATCCATAAAAACCCTAATTGACTTTCCAAAGAAGGGCTGAAAGACAAGAGTTGTAAACCTTATAACGGTACTAGGAGCATTTGTGAGCCCAAATGGCATCACTCTATAGGCAAAGCAACCCCAAGGTGTGATGAAAGTGGTTTTTAACTGATCTTCTTCTGCTATTCTGATTTGAAAATACCCTGAATACCCATCACACACTGTGTAACATTCATAGCCGGCTACTTCGTTTAAGATTTCATCTTGGAAAGGAAGAGGAAAATGACCCCTCTTTGTTGCAGCATTGAGCGGTTTGTAGTCAACACAGACCCTCCATTTTCCGTTCTTTTTAGGGGTTACTACAATTGGGGACACCCACTCAGAGTTAGACACAGGGTAAATGAAACCACCTTTGAGGAGTCGGTTAACCTCTGTCAAAAGTGCCTCTTGTTGTATTTTTCCTAGGCGCCTTAGCTTTTGAGCCACAGGTTTAGTACCTGGTTTTAATTCTATGCCATGCTCTATAACATCCACACCTCTAATTTGTGAGTAATCAGTGATAAACAAATTGGGATACCTCTTGAGCATATCGATGTAGGACCGCTTCTCCTCAGGGGTAAGATCTTTTGCAAGCATCCTCTCAAAGTCTTCAAAGTGCTTGTGGTCACCTTTGTCATCCTTTGTTGGGTCAACCTCTATTGATGGAGTTTTTGATGTGTTGAAGATGATTCCCATTACCTCCAAAGATGATTCTTCTTCGCTATTGGATGTAGTGGTTGAACTTTCCTCGTCGCTTGAGCCAAAACTCTCTTCACTTTCTTCATCAGCCGTGGTCTCATAGTTGATGTCGAGCTGCTTTCCTTCATGCCAATCGTATACTACATGTTGCCCCGTTTTGAGAATCAATTGTCCTCGTCCCCATTTTTGATCTGCATTCACAGCAATGAGCCAAGACCTCCCTAGGATGATGGGATAGCCCTCCCCCTTGGCTGGCATAACATACATGTCCACACGTGCATCTATATTACATACAGAAACTTTTACATTCTCGATGATCCCTAGGCACTTCACACTTGCATTGTTGGCCAGCCTAGCTTGACAATTAGAGGATTTAGTGATTTCATTCCCTAGTCTATTCATGGCTCTTTCCGTGATCACACACATTTGTGCTCCACCATCAACATACACATTGGATACCTTCCTACCCCTTACATAAGCATCTACAATAGGTTCCACATCTTGTTGTGGCTTTGAAGTCAATGCCTTTACTGTCACCTTTTCTTTCTTTCTTGGGAGTTTTGTGCTTACAAGTTTGGACCAGTGCTTTCTCACCTTGGGTGATAGATGTAGGAGTTGAGGCCAAGAAATATTGGGCTTTTGAGTTTGCAGATCTTCTAAGATGTTGTAGGGTTCCATATTCTTTCCTAATGGAAAATCGTTGATGCCGATCTCCCTTCGCCTTGAACTCTGCTTCTTGCCTCCTTCCTCCTTCTTTGACTTTTTCTTCCTCTCCTTCCTTGCAGGTTCTGACTCTTCATTCCTTGTGTCTTCATCCTTGTTGTGTGCTCTTGTGAGCTTTTCTGCTGGCATAACATCAAAATGTATAGGAATCACCTCTATCTCCTCTTCCAGCTTTATGACGTTTACTCCTCTCTCTTCCTCCACTAGTGGGACAGGAGGGATGTTTGCCACTGGAGGTGGTGGTGGTCGAAGAAGAATTTGCGGGGCTTGAGCATGCTCTTGCTGCACCATGAGCGGAGGGGGTCTAGGAGGGTATATGTCCCCTGGAAGCCTTCGAGGGTGAGGGAAATTATACATGCCATGACCAACCTCCTTGCAATTCCAGCATCTCAACTCTTGTGCTTGACGTCGTTGATTGCGATTCCCTTCTCTTGGTTGTCGTTGTTGGGGTAGGCCCTGCACTAGATTCAAGGTGAGACTCTCTAGTTGTTGAGTTAATCTTTGCAAGATCTCTTGTTGTGATCCTTCCCCTATTTGTGAAGTTTGGGCAAGAGAGCCCCTAACTTGTGCTCCCATGCTTGGTGAAGAATCCCTCTCAATGACTTCATTTAGGTCCCTTGTTCTATGTGCTTGAAAATTTAACTTCTTGAATTTGACCATGGCCACCTCACGTGCTTCCTCAAATGTTGATGGGAATTTTAACTCTACCTTGGTCTTCAAAATTGGATACAAGCCAGCCATGAACCTATCTTTCTTTAGAAAGTTTGGTGCACCACCTTGGTTTTGTAAGGTAGCCTCCCATCTATCCCATAGGTTAAGGAAAACGGCCTCATAAGATGGGTAGTCTTCAAGGAATACCTGTTTATGTTGAAGTAGACACTTCCAAAGACCCTCTGGAGTATCTCCTTGCCCAAATTTTGCAAGAAAAATTGCACGTAGACTCTCCCAATTGGTTTTGTTTTGAGGTTGCAAGGCCTCGTACCATGCCTTAGCCTCCCCTTTGAGAACGAGTGGAAAATCACGCAGCTTTACCTCTTCTTGATCTCTCCCAGAGATGAGGTGTGCCATCTCCAAATTATCCAGAAATTCTTGTGCATCCTCACCATTTTTAGAATGAAAGGTAGGAAAAGTGATTGACATTTTTACAATACAAGGAGGCTTGTGTACCACAAAGTTTTGACTACTATGAGTGATCACATCAAAATGAAAATATATACATCAAGTGTTAGTTCATAATTTATCATAGGCAAAATAAAAGGGTTGATTGAGGCATTAATTTCATTAAGGCGAGTGGGTCCAAAAATTCTCTTAATGGTTGCTTGAAATCTAAATTTTGTAGCAATTATGATGTGCACAGATTGTCGAGCTATGGGTGTAAAAGGAGAAGCAGCTCCAGGTTGGTTCATGTGACAATGTGTTCTCCTTTTTTCTTTCTCTTGAAGAAAGTTTCCTTTGAGTGGATCGCTATCTAAGCGCCTCTTGTCCCTGCCTCAAAACAAAATAAAAACATGGACATCAAATGAATCATCATAATTAATGAATGGAAGAATGATGGGATTTGGAGATGCCAAGATTTCACCAAGTCTTTCTGCTCCAAACATAAAAACAATGCGTTGTTGGTAAAAAAAATTGCGATCTACACAAATGTTAATTCTGACGCGTTGTGAAAAATGAAAAGCATATGGTGCAACTTTATTGTTCATGAGGAGAATAGAAGGCAATTAGGAAAGTTCCTCAGTGGGGGCACCACTTTTATGAGAGCGGATTTTTTTAGATGGGGCTCAACTCAAGGCTCCCACCAGACAACCACTCCGTGAGACCCTACACACGCATATTTCTTAGGGGCACCACCCTCTTTTATGGAGAAAGAAGGAAACCAAATGTTAAGGCGGTTACGCCGCTAGCGGAAGCTAAATAGCGAGAACTCAACCAACAACAGAATTTGTCAGACGAGGACGGAGCTTGACCCGCAGGTACATGGAAACAACTAGGTGGGTGTCAAATCACCTACTCGACCTTCTAATGACAATCACTACTAAGGAAATCAAATCTAAGTTCTAAAACACGCAAGTGACTGAAATCCGTAATACGAACGAATGCTATACGAAACAAGATCTAGAATCATTGAATCGATCTCAAACTCAAGGGGAAGTCTATACACTAGGTAAGAACAACACCCTAAAGACTTGAACTGCAAAATCAACCTATAACCACTCCGTGCGGTAAACGCGTATGAAGACAGGCCGAAAAATACAGGTGATCAAAACTTGACCCCGATGGTACTAATGTGTAGCTCTACTCGTTGTGGTTCTATAGATATGCTGCACCCTCAATTCCGACGCACGAGTTGGAAGAAAACTCACACCGAAGCTCGTAGGAACTTACCACACATAGAAGCCGATAGCGCGCACTCTTGGTATCTGTGCGTAGCTCTTGCCGTTGCTAACACAATGGCGGTGTCGCTTCTCCAATGGCGGCTCCGTAGCTCGCGTAGCAAGTAGATAAGACTCTCACTCTCTCTCTCTCTCTCTCTCTCTCTCTCTCTCTCTCTCTCTCTCTCTCTCTCTCTCTCTCTCTCTCTCTCTCTCTCTCAGACACAGTCACGGCGCTCCAAAAAACTCACTTTGATTAAAAGATCTCCCTTAGGTTACAAAAACTTTGGCTTATATACCTCAGCCTTGGAGATGAGAACATCTCTAAATAATTACATCAGCAAGTGAAATTACTTCGAGATTACAAGCTGGAAACTCAATTGAGTCCCGTTACTTAATGAATGGCTCAAATCAAAATTAATGTCGGAAAGACATTTATTACAATCAATGGTTACAAAATGATGAGTGTGAGCAAAAATGTGGGTGTGATCCTCTGCTGGCTCAACACTCCCCCCCCCTCCGCGTTCATGTCGTCCCTGACATGACTTTTATGCTTGGTCAATAAAGTCCTGTCATCTTGAGCATCTGCAAATGTGATTCGTATCGTAGGTTGCCGATGGTCAAGGTTGGGCCGAATATTTTGCTTTCGTGGGTGAAAAAGCCGGTGTAGAAAGCTTCTTCGAATGTTTGCATGTGGAAGCTAGGCAAAAACATAATCCTTTGGTATAGGAGGTGTAACACTTTTGGAGAAGGCTCCAATGAAAGATCGTACATCATATCTGTCACCGTGTCGGCCATCGATAGTAGACTCGAGGTCGTGGCTTTATCTGGCACGAACACTTCAATGCAAGCTAAGAGAGTCCTGCAGATTTTCTTGAGCATCTGACAGGAAAGGTCAAGAGAGCCAGTAAAGAGCTTGATGGTGCCCGTTAGGGTTTTCACCATGTAGGCTTTACCTATTCTCTCTCCTGCCTTTGGTCCTGGCATCCTGGGATAATTAAGCCAATTTGGCTTCTTTTCTGCAATCCTGCCATGCTCTTTCCAGTTTCTGACTCTTGGCACCGGGCAGAAGGTTGCATCCTCCCGAATCTCCTTTGGTGCCTCCACCAAGTAGATGAGGTAGGCTGGGTATTTGTTCAGCCAACCTTTCCTCCATCTAGGTTGTGAATCTACTATCTTCTTTGATTGTTCCTCCTTTGTGATGTCACCTTCGTAAAGAGCGACATACTTCTCCTCCTCTATTCTCTTTTTCTTCTTTAGCACTTCAAATTTCATCAAAGGGAAAGGCAGGCTGGGTTGCATCCACTGTTCATGGAGCACTTTTGTGTCTAGTCCCTGAAGTCTAATGGAGATTAGGAGTCTCCTCTCCCATTCCATTTCCGCCTTGGCACTCTCCTCTACTGACTTTTCTATTTGGTCATGGAGCCTTTGTTCTTCTTCTTCAGAGATTCTTGAAGTCGAGGCCACCTCTTGAGCTGGGGCTGGATCTTCAATTGTGGTTGCCTCTCCAGTTTCTGGTAGCTCTATGGGTGCTCCACCTGATTCTTCTTGTGGTGTCTCTGTCTCTCTTCTTTGTTGCTCTTGTAGATCTTTCTTTTATCTTGCTGAGCAGTTCATGCACCATGTGCATGTCTTTTTCATCATCATCTGTCAACTCTAAACCTCTTTCCGCCACCACCTCCACTGGATTTGGCTCTTCTAGTACTTTCGGTTCGTCCAGTTTCTCTTCACTTTCTTTTTTACTCTTTGTCTTTTTCTCCGTCCCTCTCCGTTCATCTTGTTTTTGTAGGGTGATCCCATAAACTGCCTCAAGGGCCTCTTCTTCAGTGTATCCTATCTCTACCAGATCCTCATAATCATTTCTCTTTTGTTGAACTGGATCTATCTTCTTTTCTTTGGTCTCGGTTTCTGGCTTTTCCAAAACATCTGTGTCCACCTCTACTGTGGTCTCTTCCACAACTTTTTCCGTCTTCTTCGGGCTTGGTACATCAGTCATAGAGAGATGTTTGTCCTCAGCTTCCTTGGCTTTCCCCTTGTCGGCTTGCCCATCTTTCTCTTGAGGCTTAGTAGACTCATCTACTTTCCTTTTCCCCTTGTCGTCTTTTTTCAGCTCAGCTTTTAATTGTTGTACCTCCTCTTCAGTGTATGGCTCGATAGGTTGCTGCTCCAAAATAGCCTCTGACTCCTCATAAGCTTTAATATATTGATCGTATTGATCAATATGTGGCCTGGCCGAGCTAGTTCCGACTTTAGTGGGGTCTGGCACCCACTTTTCTTCAAAGTCACCCTTTAGAGCTCTTTCCGCTCTAAACTGCTCCACTAATCTTTCCATCCTTGCCGCTTTCTAACTTTTGGTTTGCTTGGGAGCAACCTTCTTCTTTACTTTCTTCTTAAGTGGCTCGTCCACATCCTCTTCAGGTTCTGAAACTAATTCTAGTTTCCGGCGTGCTCTTGTGGATGCCCTCTTGGGTACTTCGGGCTGTTCTTCCTCCTCGTCGGCTTCTCTAAGCCACTCATTCTGGGAGGGAGCCTTTGGCCACTGATCTCTAGCTCCAATAGCTTCATAAGCTATTCTTGTCAAAATTTCCGCTCCTCCTATGTATTTTGGCTTCTCGTTGTGCATGGCAATTACTTGCTCGTGGATGTGTTGAGCGTAATTCACCTCTTTTGGTATATTTCTCTTTAATGCCCATGTGATGGTGGTCGCAATGGCATTGGCTGGTGTCGTATACTTTTGCGGTCTTTTACTACAAACATGAAGAAATTGGTTGTACAATCGGCAAAGGGTTGCCGCTCTTGGGTCCGCCATATCTCCATAGGTCGCATTCTGTTTCTTGGGCCCATAGACCTCTATGGCCTCTCTTCTTTCCCTGACCGAGCTCCCTTTGTTGTGCAGCTTCAATGCGTCTGCAATTAGCTGTGGAGTGATCTGTACTTCTACCTTCTCTCCATCCATGGCTGTCAATGTAGCTTTTCCATCCTTCTCAATGGATGTTGCCAACTCGTACACTCTTCTTGTATCCACACCTGATGGTCTCGAGGTGAAGAAACTGTGCAAGTCTGCCCTTTCCAGGTACCTGCTGATGTCTTCTGACCTGCTATAATCTACCAATTCCTGTGGGATCATCGGTACATCCACCGCTTGCCCTTGAGGATCTCTGAAAGTCCCCTGGTAGATCTTTATTCCCTCTTTCTCCAATACTTCTTCCTCCACCCAAGTTTTGGTTGGCTTGAGGGTTTCTGCTAGAATGTCAAATGGTTTCGCTTCTGCAATAGCATCTTTGATTGTCGATCTTTTTCTCTTCGTTGCCGATGACTTGGTGGAATCCATGGATCCTGTAACTCCAATTTCAGAAGTTAGCCTCTTTTTAGTACTAAAAGCCGAAATGAAGCTTTTAACTATCCAAATGACTTGAAAATTGAAACATGAGCTATTCAGGGCCTAAGGATGCAAGGTAGGTGAAAAAATATGCAAAATGGACTCAAAATCATGCTGGAGACATCATACGCGTATGATGTTTTTTGTGCCAAAATGACTTCATATTGGTTGTGCTTGTAGTTGATAGTGTATACATGATTATCATATGCTTGGATTTGAGTTTGGATACCATTTGGTCAAGTTTTGGCCAATTTAGTCCAGTTCCGGCTCTTGGCAAAATTTTGAAAGGGACTTGGATTTTATGATCCAAATTGGATAAAACTTGGTGGTTCACTTTTAAATGGCATGTAGATCACTTCTGTTTGGTGGTTGAAGCCCTGAGGTGCCAAAATCACATAGTGAGACACCATACGCGTATGATGTCTTTTAGTGTATTTTTGGACCAAATTTCTCTATAAGCTTGGATTTGGCTTTAGATAGTCTTATTCAGTGGATTTATGAAGTTTGGATAGATTTTGGGCTAAAAATGGCTCTGGAGACATCATACGCGTATGATGTCTTTTTCATCAATTTTGCATGGGATTGGTTCTGTGGATTCCCCATGTACTAGTGAAGGACTGTTCCTACTCAAATCTTGGTTTGGACTTGAGTATGTTGGATTTGGGCCAAAAATAGGCTGTAGGTAAAGGATTTTCCTCAATTGGGCTAATGGGGTGATCCTCTTGACCAAATGGTTCCAAATTTCATATGTAGCATGTATTAGATATATATAATGGATGTATGATGACAAATGAGCAGTTTTGGCTCTGTAAGTGCAAATAGACATCATACGCGTATGATGTCTTTTGTGTCAAAATGGTGCTTTTTGGTTCTAGATAGCTTGTAGATGTGTTTAACAACAATCCTACAAAGTTTCAATGAGTTTGGAGTTATTTTGACAAAATTAGGACCAAAAATCAATTTTATGGCCTACTTTGCGTCTTTTTGGTTTTCCTTGGGTTTTCTAACTCCAATTCTCATGATACTTGGTTCATAGGATGTGATTAACATGTGGAATGAGGCTATGCACTCAAATGTTGAAATGGATGTGAAATTCATGCTGTGAGACATCATACGCGTATGATGTCTTTTCTTGAAATGTTGGTCTTTTTGTGCAAAGAATGCTTTGTGCTAGTGTCCTAAGCCCTGCTAACTAGTTTTCAACTTCAAAAGTCATCAGTTTAACTAAAAAGCCCCCTTATAGGCATTTAAGTCTCCGAAGTCGTCTTTTTGCCTTGGAGTTGAATCTCTTCAACTTTTCTTCTCAAGAGTTTCATTTCCAGCTCATTGGATATGTTGTGAAGCCATCTATTTGGTTGAACTTGACTTTGGCTCTCCGTTCTCCATCTTTCTCCATTTGGTTGCCCGAAAGCGTCTTTTTCACCATCGGTAAGTGAATCAGCTTTCTTTTGGGTTTTGCTTGCAAACATAAGTCATCAATAGTTACTTGAAGCTGCTTGTGAAGTTTCATTTACCACAGACCTAGACAAAGTCAAAGTCATTGTAGACCTGCCCAGACCTACTAATGCGAAACAAGTGCAATCCTTCATGGGGCACTGCGGATATTATCGAAGATTCATATACATGTATGCGGTTATCGCACAACCTCTGTATCGTTTGCTAGTCAATTTAGAATGGACCAAGGAGTGTGAAACCTCATTCCAAAGGCTGAAGGAAAACCTTATATCAGCACCTGTACTAAAGGCACCAGATTGGGAAAAGATATTCCATGTGCACATTGATGCTTCAACATATGCCATTGGAAGTATTCTAGCTCAACCTGGAGACGGAACAATGGATTTTCCGGTTTGCTATGCGAGCCGACAGTTAAATAGTGCAGAAAAGAACTACACAATCACCGAGAGGGAAGGGTTAGGAATGATTTATGCTGTGAAGAAATTTCGGCATTATTTGCTTGCAAACAAATTTGTGTTCTTCACAGATCATCAAGCTCTTTTATACCTAGTAAATAAACCTTGCAATACAGGGAGAATCGTACGCTGGTTTATTATATTGCTAGAATTTGACTTCACAGTGGTGGTCAAAAAGGGTAAAACCCATCTGCAAGCTGATCATCTTTCAAGAATACACAACGGGGAAGCTCCTCAAGGGGTAGATGATGACATACCAGATGTTTATCTTTTCAACATTGAAATGGTACCCAAATGGTCTCAGGAAATAGTTAGCATTCTCTCCTTCGGAAGTGAGTTTGATAATACAGGATGCAGATCCAAACAGAAAACAATTCGACAAACAAAAAACTTCCAGTTGATAGCAGGACTGCTGTATCATCTTAAATCTGACCTAATCCTACGATTATGTATAAACCGGAAGAATTCGAGTGCTACCTTGAAGAGGCACATGTCCAAGGTTGTGCATTTCATTGTTCGACAGTGAAAACACACCAAAGATTGAAACAGTTAGGGGTTTATTGGCCAACTATGTATGCGAATACACATTCTTATGTTACCAATTGTACAGTATGTAATGCCAAACGACCAGTGGATCACGCAACTTTGTTTCGGGTGAACATAGCACCTGCATGGAGTCAATATATCATTGACTTCATAACCACTAGAACGTTCCTTGAGAACATTACAAGAGCACGGGAAAAAGCTATAGAGCTGGAAGTTCGTGACTTTCAGTTAATTGGAAATCAACTCTATAAGCGGGGAAAGGACAATCAACTTAGAATCTGTGCAAGTAAAAGCAAATACCTGCTGATTCTAGAACATGCACATAGCGGAGTAAGTGGAGGCCATTTTTCGGGCGATAAGACAACAAAAATTATCTTAACCGCAGGAATTTGGTGGCCTACATTGCACATGGATGACGATGAGTTTGTAAAGCGTTGTGATGCATGTCAACGCACCAAGATACCAATAAAAAGAGATGAGATGCCATTACAGCCAATGATGGGGGCAAGAGCATTTGCAAAATGGGGCATTGATTTTGTGGGACCTATATCACCCCCTTCATATCGCACCCATACCCAATATATCATTGTGGCTACGGACTATCTCACAAAATAGGTCGAAGCCAAAGCAACACAAAAAGCTGATGCACGCACCACGGCTTAATTTTTGTATGAGAATGTTTTTGCACGTTACGTGTTACCAATAGAAATTGTCAATGACCGTGGAACACACTTCCTCAATGAAGTCATTGAATATCTACTAGAGGAATTCATGGTCATACATAGGAAATCAGCACCATACCATCCACAGGCCAATGGGAAAGCTGAGGCCACAAATAAAACACTATGCACGGTTCTCACTAAAATAGTGTCAGCATCAAGAACCGATTGGGATCAACAGCTACACTCAACACTATGGGTATACAGGGTAGCTTACAAAACATCAATAGGAACAACACCATACAACATAGTGTTTGTTCTAAATGCTATACTACCTATAGAGTTTTTAATCCCAACTCTACGAGTAGCAACAAGCTTGGAATGGACAGGGCATGAACTCTCTTCAAGAATTAATGATCTTGAAAAGCTAGATGAACTCCGCTTACGAGCTGTCGCTTCAATCTATGCTAAAAAGAGAAGACAAAAGGAATTTTTTGTCAAACATGTGTGTACCAAAGAGTTCAAAACAAGTGATTACGTACTTGTTTATACCTTGAAGCAACATGCCAAGAAACTTAAAAAGCAAGGGATGGGACCATTTGTGATTAGTGATCTATCACAAAGTGGAGCTGTCAAGCTTGCTACATTAGTAGGTGAAGAAATGCCAAACTGGATTACTGGGTGTCGACTGAGGAGATATCTTCTACCCCTCATACAAGAGATGCTCCAACAGATTCATCAAGGAAAGCAAAGAATGAAGGAAAAAGAGAGAGTACGCCGGGAGGAAGCTCAAGCCTAAGCACAAGAATGCATTGCAAAAAGACGGCTTCTGCGACAACAATAACAGAGTAAACCACCATTGAGAGTCAATGCCATTCGACTGATGAACTTGGAGGAGGAAACAGTAGAGCCAATAATTACAGTCAAAGTGGGCAACAATCAAGTTGAATCAACAGCCTTGCGGGTGCTCAAGCAAATTTGATCTCTTACGGATTATACCAACAGCTCAAAGTCACAGATCAACTTCATCCTACTCCCCAAGTGCTGGAAAGTAGCACATCACACCCATTGAAAACATTAGGATGGACTATATTGCATGTACAGATACATCAATATATTTACCCACACAAGTTCTATGTGGTGACAGATGAAAGCACACAACACACCCAATGATGCTAGGGCAACCTTGGCAAAAAGCATACAATGTCCAGATAGATTGGAAAGCACAGGCGGTCAAAATTCAGCACGAACATGAACAACAGGTGATAGCCTTTGCTCAGAAATACCATCATGATCAACTGCAAGCCATGCAATCAGTGGCAACAGAGACAAAAGAACAAATACCATCAAAGACCACCATGAAACCTGAGACCAACAACCAGGTAAAAGCCAACCATGCTAATCACAGACAGCTGAAGTCACTGGCCACAATGCAAAAATCTAGGCTACCAAAACAAGGTAAACGAGTATGGATGCGGAAGGATAGAAATGCAATGGCGGAAAAAAAACAATGTAACAACCGGATTCCAACAAAGCAGACGGTGCAACCCAAAACCAAGGTCATAAAACAGATATGGATCCCAAAGAAACTGCTTAGCCATAACCAAACTGTCACTCACATTTGGATACCAAAGCAAAAGCCAAAGGAAATCCCTACGGTACAAGCAACAATGGAAAGCAGACATCTGCAGGTCAACAAGGAGAAGTGATATATGTGGATGCCGATGACAGACAAACCAGTGGCAAACAAGAAAGTGCCAAACCATCTACAAAAGTTGGCAGCACCAAACTACCAATGGAAAGCCAAGGCCATAAGGCCCATAGCTATCACATCCCAGCCAATTCTATCCTCAGAAACAGCTATGACTCCATCAACCGTGTCGGCAAAGCAATTGCCTCTTGCCAAAAAGACAATTAAACAGAGAGCTGTAGAGTTACAGCTGCTACTTGCAAAGAAAGTAGGAAGCCTCGATGGCGAATACCAATAAGCATCTTGCTTATTCCCTTCTCTTGCACAGCATTAATTTTTCCATGCACTGACCGAGTATGCATAAAATAGGGCCACATTAATCGGCCAGGCATTAGCACAACTTTTTCAACCTATGCACAACACATACTCCGAGGCGAAACCTTGTCGTCCGGGAGGACTCCGACTAGGAGGGGGGGAGGCATTCTCAAGGCGGAACCAATAACAAAAAAAAAAAGGGGGGGCATGATTTTCGACTATTTTAAGGGTTGACGTTTGATTGCGGAATTTTCTGGAGTAACCCAAGTATATATGCCCTTGTACAGCATGAAGCTACAGGTATAGGGGGCCAAACACCAAATCAAGCCCCTAGGTGTGTGTATATAAGTAAAAATAGCCATTTTTCAGGCAAAATATTGGTAAAACGGAGAAATCCGACCATAAAAATTGCATGTGAGTGTATATAATGTGTTGCCGTGATGTTTGTGATCTATTATGATTTTTGGGAATTTTTTGGGTTTGATTTACTATTTTTCTTTTAATTTTGCTAATTTTCGGCAAAAAAACTTCAAAAATACAAAAAGCAGGTGAAAAACAGTCGTAATGAAAAACAAAAAATATGGGGATGACCAGTGACTAAAGGACAACCTATGGTACAGTGATGGTGCAATTATGAGACTGGAACGGAAAGCGTGTTTTGGCCAGGTTTTGACCGAAATGACAAATTTCTGGTAAACAGGGCAAATGGAGTCCAAATCAAGAAATTTTTTAGCCTAAACTGCATATCGCAGAAAGATAGGAGCACATGTCAAATTTCATGAAAAATGGTTCGGGGACCTCCATTATAAGAAATTTCCACCCCATTTTTAGCTCATTCTCACTATTGACCTTGTGGAGAGAGCTTCTACCACCTAGAGCGGATCGACCTTCCAACAGCTTCTACGACACGCACGTCTACCCGACCAGCTCCAGACATAAGAGGTAGGCTCACCACCTTGAGCTTTTCGGGCATGTTTGTCATTATGTCACGAAAACTAGCGTAGAGGTCACACACAAAGCGAGCGGTAGAGACCTGCAAGTAGAGACGGCGGCCTAACGGCTAACCCGAAAGCAACAAGACTTCATCGGCAGCTTACCCTAGTCTAGGAGACCAGTCTTGGATAGCCAAAGGCAGTGGGAGACCATCGGGAAAAACCCTAATTCCCAAAAAACCGCAAGAGGCCACCAAATGGGAAATCGACGAATCGGCAACCAAATGCTACCAAAATTTATGGGTAGGAGCATCTCGACATGATCGATAAGTCCATATGACCCGCATGACCAAAAAGTGACCCGAAGCGGCACTAAACCTCAGAAACGGCATCAAACACACAAAGCGTCAAAATGCACTTGCAGCCAAACCACAAGTCCGTTTGCCACCAAACTTCACGAGCGGCTTTACTAGACCATCAACAACCAAGTCCTATGGTGGTAGACCACCACAAATCATCAAAGGCATGTAAACGCAACCACGTGTGCTTCTAGAGCGACAAATTGACAAATGGAGCTCCGATGAAGCCAAAGTCGACAAAAACCATACGGCAAGGATCCCCAAGGGATTGGGAAGCTATGGAGACCAACATCGAGAAATTTCATCGCCAAAAAGCACTCCAAAAGTCAGAAAAACGGCTCGGAGGCTCTGAAGTCCACACAGGGAGTTATACTCTATCCATTTGACTTTTTTGTTGAAATTAGGCTCAAAAGGGACTTAAGGGGGCAAAGGGCAAGCTGGGAGCACTAACACTGAAAAAATCATCAGGAGACATCCTACACGTAGGATGTCTCAAAGGAACTTTTTGGCACAAAACCCAACAATTTTTGTCATGCACATGTTCTGAATGACATTTACAAGCCCTACACCAAGTTTCATCACATTTGGACCAGATTTGACCTCATATGCATGGAAAAACGCAAAGTTAGGACATAGAGGCAATAATGGGCCATTGACCTACCAAATCTTGTCCAAATCTCATGAAACTTGCACAACACATTCACATACACATCAGCAAACCATCTGTGTGGTCAGGGAGTAAAAATGATGAATTAGACATCCTACGCGTAGGATGTCTAATGGACCTTTTTGGCATGGAAGGGAAGCTTTGTCATTCCAGATTTAATTACCTCATCAGCAAGAGCCCATAAGTCAAGTTTGAAGCCATTCTAATGACTTTTGACCCTCAACACCTTCAAGATACACTTTTTGGGCCCAAAAACACCTCACAGAGTCCTACAGGCATCAAATCTTATCCAAATTCAAATCCAAGAACATGGCCATGTTCCATAGGCCAAGGACAACCCACAGAACAAGTTTCATGCAATTCTGATGAAAAAGACATCCTACGCGTAGGATGTATTCAACATAAATTTATCCTTCTGTGCAAGAAATGACATCATAAGAGCCAATACCATGATGCATTGAGCCCATATACCAATTTTCAACCCATTTGGACATCAATTGCTACCCATGATGGACAATCTACCCAAATTGTGACCTAAAGCCTAAATCAGCCCAAAAATCCACTTTTTGTCATCCAAATTCAAATCCAAGCTTATAACCATGTTCCATGAGCCTTACAATACCTGCATGTCAAGTATGAACCAATTATGAAGAAAAAGACATCCTACGCGTAGGATGTCTAGATGGAAATTTTTGGCCAGATTTGCATTGTGAGCACATGCATAGCTTCACAAGTTCCTTTTAAGCTATAATTTCAATTTTCAAGTCATTTGGATAAGTAAAACTCAGTTTCGCAGCTAATATGGAAAAAACGCTAACTTTGGATTACTGAGTGCAACAGGATCTATGGCAGCCTCGAAGTCACCGGCAAAGAAGAAAAGAATGACAATCAAAGATTATCTGGACGAGGTGGAACCTTTTGTCATTCCAAAGGGAACACTAAAGCCCACCAGCACCTGGATACAGGAAGATCTGTTAGAGTCAAACGACCTAAAGATCTACCAGGGGGTGTTCAAAGACAATGAAGGCAATGTAATAGAGCTGCCAATGCTGCCAAGAGAGCTCAATGAATTTGTCCGAAGCAAAATGGCCGGCTACTTGGAGAAAATTGACCTCCATAACTATTTCGAAGCAATACCAGCAGGGGTGGACGTCAAAAGAGTATGGGAGTTTGTAACAAGCATCAAAGAGGATGGAGTGGCCAAGGTGACAGATTTGCACTGCAGACCCGATACAGAGATCATTATCACGGAGCGGGTTGTAGCCCATGCACTAGATCTCTCCAATCAGAGAGACAATGTGGCAAAAAGAAGGGATGAAGTCAAGGTGTACAAAGAGAAAAAGGCCAATTACACCTTTGAAGACATCGCCAACCCAAAGGTGGCGATCATGAGCCAATTGTACAACCAGTACTTCCACATGTGCACGAAGAGGCCACAGAAGTACAGGATGCCGCCAGGTGCAATTGCCACAACGTTTACTCAGGCAATGAAAAAAGGCACCCCAAAGATAATCAACTATGCGGCATACATACATGACAGCTTGGTAAAAATGGGCAACAAAAAGCCAACCTACATAGTGCCAGGAGAAATGATAACCAAGGTAATTTATGCAGCACTACACGCCAAGGGAAGGTGGCCTGACCCCCCATCTCAGAATGATTGGCTAAGGGTAAAGGAAGACAAAGAAGACGAGCCACAACGAGCACTAAGGGTGGCTACGAGGTTGAAGAGACGGCTAGAGCCAATTGCAGAGGAGCAACCTGAGCAGAAGAAAGGAAAAAAGGAATCTGCACAAGTGCCGGCCAAAGAGACAAGATCACAAAAAGCGGCTAGAATCGAGAGGCTGATGGAGAGTTTCTGAGCAGAAGGAGCCCTCAAGGGTGATTTAAATGAACTATGGAAGCCATCTCTCGAGTCTATGTCCGGATCATCCAGAAGAGTGCAGAGAAACCGCTTTGAAGACTATATCAAGAATTTTGAGATTCTTGATGCTGCAACGGAAAACATTCCCCATGTCCCTTTCACCGAGGAAGAAGTGGAGCAAATAAGGCAGACATTGCTACATGAACAAGAAATCCAAGAAAGGGAAAGAAAAACAAAAGCCGGCAGAGGCTTAAAGGGCAAACCTGCAGCTTTAACAGATAGCCTTAAACCCAACCCACAGCCATCACCACCACCATCACCACCTCCTAGCAGCCCTCCACCAAAAGATAAGGAGGCTGAGGACAATCAAGAAGAGCACCAGGCTGAGGAGCAAGAGCAAAGGCAAGAACCTGAGCCCAAAGAAGAGGCCAAGCTTGCATCTGAGCAAAAAGGACTAGATGAGGCATATTATGCATTTTTGGACCTGCTAGCTGCAGGATATACAAGGGAAGAAGCCGCCACAGTCGCATTCGACTTGGCAAGGACAGGGCATAAAGAACAGATGCCAAGCATCCGACTAGTTGAGCTAAAGGAAATTTCTACCGACACGGTAGACCTGCACCCGCCCTCTAATGATTGGGACGTGGTGATGACAATGCTAGCTGGAATAAGAGCACAATCTGTGGCATCAGACGAAGAATTGATAACTCTAAAGGCCACGGAAGAAAAGACCAAGATGGAAAGGGATACTCTGCAGGCACAAAGCCAAGGACAAAAAGAGAGAGAAGCTGACCTCCAGGCCAGCTTGGCAACGGCTCTACAAAACTGCCAAGAAAAGGAAGAAGCAAAAGAGGCAGCAGCAAAAAGATTACAAGCAGCTGAAGAAGAGTGTCTGCAACTCAGCAAGTCATTGCGAGATGCCAAAAAAGAACGGGATAATCTGACGCTCCAGCTAGCAGAAGAAACTAAAGAAGTAGAGGCCATGAGGAATGCCAAGGAAAAGGCGGAGATAGAACAAGAAGCAAGCATGGATGAAGTCCTTGAGCTCAAGGACCAATTAAAAGCCAAAGATTAAACAATCCAGAGGCTGCGAGCATCACCCGCTAGAGTTAGAGCCATGAGCTCGACTCAAATCATTTTCGAGAGTCAAATATATGAAGAGCAGATGCAAGAACTCCAGAAGAAGCTGACTCTCGAGAAAAAGCAGAGGTTGATGATGGCTGAAGGTTCTATCGCAATGCAAACCAGAATGGAGGACAGCCAAAAAGCCCTACAAGAAGAATTGGAGAGCATAAAGATAAAGCTCGAGGAAGCTGAAAAAGTAAACGCTGAACTCAATGACCTCCTCGTGACTATGGGTGAAGAAGCCGAAGCGGAAAAGCAGACACTCCTCAAGAAAATTGAGGAGTTGAAAGGCCGGCAACAAGCAGAAGCAGAAAGCTCAGGGCCAGCTGCCAATGAGGGCATCGACCTCGACAATGTGGTAGAACCTGTGGACACACCCATGCCAGACGAAAGCACGGCAGGATCCTCTCAAGAGCCACAGGATCTAACACAAGAAGAGGAGGAAAAATTGCGTAAAGCAATAGAGGCAGAGCTCAGAGAAAGCACAAGGGAATTTTTGGAATGGGAACAGAGGGTTTTCAAATCTATGACAATTCAAAAAATCGACGCCAGCAATCTCAGACGTAAATGGCTTCAACCCTCTCTTCCATATCCATTGCTGAAATATGAGGTGGCAACAATAAACAGGCGAATCAGAGAAGAGCCAACGGTCCCTCTCTACAACGCAGACACCTCGAGGCCAGAAGGAGTAAAGCTCATAGTGGATTCTCAGCCAAAGTGGAGGAAGGCTTGGCTTACCAAGTACCCGCAATACCTAATACACTTGGTAGAGGCACCTAAACACATCAGAGACAACCTCAGCTGCTGTCCTCTACCAAGGGTTAGGACGTGGAAAGCACAAGAAATCTTACAAAGAAGCCAACCCACTTGGCTGAACTACCCAAATCTGTCGGGTGTGAAGGCAGGTGAGAGAATAAGTATACAATACATGGTGAAAACCCTAACGGGCGCCATAAAGTTGTTCACTGGCTCACCTGACCTTACATGCATTATGATGAGAAAGATCTGCAGAACCATCCTAGCAGTGTTCGAGACCTTCAAGCCAGGCCAGGTGACTGACAGCATATTCTTCTTCCAGGATACATACAGATGTGCTTATGATATGTCAAGTCAGCCTTCCAAGGAGGTGATACATGCGTTGTATCAAAGAATTATGTTTCTACCATCCTATCACCTCCAGGCTTTTGAAGAAGCATTCTACACGGGGTTCTTCACCATGCATATAGATATCTTTGGCCCAACAATGCTAAATCTACATGCACGGTACGAATCACTGCTAAAGATGCAGGAGACCATAAGATGAAGCAAAGGATCAAGGCCATGTTGGGGACGACATGAACAAGGAGGGGGGGGATGTTAGAATCTGGACACACCCCACGGCATCTAACTACTCGGTGGACTATTATTTTTGTAATTATTCATTCATTGAGGAAAACCCGATTTTTCACATTGTACATATTGGGACTTACAGAAGTTTCCAGATTGTATCCCAGTTTTGATAGTTAGATTGAGTAGATGGTTGATTTTGGAACTTTAGGGTTTGAGAAGTTGTAAGGTATATATACCACTTTTTGACCTTAATGAAAAAACCTTTTGTCATTTTAAACAAGTTTTAAGTCTGAGAGTGAGCGTACCGTGTACGTGAGAGAGAGTGTGAGCTTCGTCTTGACGCTACGTGTGCTACGGTGGTCTGAATCGAGTGCGGAGAAGTGCAGCGTGTTGCCCCTGACTAGAGCTACGAGCCGATACCAACATTGCGCGCGTACGGTCCGGCTTTGGGAGCTCCTTCTACGAGATTCATCGGTTGTTTGGGTGAGCATACGTTATCTGATTTCACATTCCAACATATCCACGCGTTCACATTGAATAGAGCTACACATTAGGCACTTCAGATTTCGGAAACAAAGACCTGCAGATTTCGGCCAGACATCCTATGTGTTTCTGCATTGGGTGTTTTGGGTTGTGATTTTGGTTTATAGACCTTAGGGAGAGCGGCCTATAGGTATTAGTAGGGTCTCCTTCAAGTTCTATGGTGTTTCAAAAGTGTTTGTTGGGTGTTCGGCTCTAGTAAGCGTTGTAGGAAGATTCCTCTTTTGCACTTTTGAAGACTGTGACTTAGACAATTGGTAGGGACCTCTGTAGGAATTAGTTAGGAGTCGGTCGAGTGTAGGTTGACACCTTATGCTTGCTTCCACGCGCCTGCGCGTCGAGCTTCGTCCTTAGCTGACATTACTTGTTAGGTGAGTTCTCGCTGTGCTGACGTCCGTCGTGGCGTACCCGTCCAACAGGGGACGACAAGACTTCGGAGGGGGAGAGTGTTGAAAGGTCAACCTTTCAACAACGCTTCCACAAAGATTCCATAAAGATCCTCAAAGATTCTCTAAAGATTCCAAATAAAGATGCTGATGAAGTGATGAAGACGAAGATGGATGTTGTAATGTGAAGATACAAGCTCATGGATATCATCAAATATCCCGTTATTATCATTTTGAGCCATTACGGCCACTTTTGTAATGTTTACGGGAACTTCATATTTTAAGTCATCAATTGTAGTGAGGCCACAGATGCTTGTTGGATGAGCAAAGCCAGCTCACGGTGTTGTAATTAAGCTCTATAGAAGCTTAGGGACAAATAAGGTCATTTTGGTCGGACATTAGGTTTTCTAAGGCTTACTATATAAGCCAAAACCTAAAACTTTGTGAGGAGACTTCTAATAAATCTGATCTTCTGTGTCGTTGGGAGACTGCGAGAGAGTGAGAGAGAGTGTGTGTGTGCTACAGGAGCTACGGTGGTCGGAATCGCAAACGGAGAGCAGCAGTGCGTTGCCCACGAGGAGAGCTACGCGTTGATGCTTACATCACGCACGTTCGTCTGTGTTTTGGTAGATTCACCCACGAGCTACTTTTGGAGTTTCGGTGAGTAACTGTTGTCCGTTTTTGCATTTCAGCATATCCACGCGATCAGAGCGAGTAGAGCTACACATTAGGCACTTTAGTTTTTGGAAACGTCGACTTGCAAAAATCGGCCAGATATCCTACGCGTTTTCTGCACGGAGGGTATTGAGTAGGTTTTTTTGGTCACGGACCTTAGGGAGAGTGGCCTATTGGTGTTGATAGGATATTCCTCAAGTTTCGTAACATTTCGAGAACGTCTAATGGGCTTTTGGCTTGCGGTAGCATCATAGGAGACTCTCACATTAGCAGAACCGATGGCATGTAGAGTTGATATCTCTGTAGGAAGTAGTCATTAGTCGATCGAGTAGAGGTTGACACCCTTTGCTTGCTTCCACGCACCTGCGGGTCGAGCTTCGTCCTCAGTTGACATTATATGTTAGGTGAGTTCTCGCTATGTTGACGTCCGTCACGGCGTACCCGTCCAACAACTGTCGCGGTACCTTTTTTTATAAAGCAAACAGCATTTTGATCTAAATATATTTTGATAGAACAATATTTCAATTGAAATATATTTCGATCAAAATCTGGTTTATTCGGAGATATGCATAAAATATGGGTATACGTACAATTTTTGTTATACGAGCATATAAATACAACTTAGGACACTAGTGTTGGGATAAAGGTGGTGTGCCTCTTACCTCGGTCGTACACGTCAGAGACGGCTGACTACTCGTTCCTTATACACACCTTATTCTTTACTAGATAGAAGAATAAGGGGATCTCTCACACACACAGTGTTGAGCTACTCCACCCACATCCTATGTGCTCTCTCTTTGTCTCTTCTTCTTGCTCTCCGTGTATGCATCGCATTCGCGCACTCACAATTGGTATCAAAGCTTTGGTTTCGCAATAGATGGAGTGCTACAGAGAAGTGATCTTTGGGCTATGGTGAGCTCGATTTTGGTGGAAGCTTGAGATCGATGACCAACCACCAGATATATACTCATGGAAGCTTGAGGGACATTCCCAAGCTGGAGAGGAGTTTGTATTGCAAGTGTGTATGTTTTCTTGCAGCCTTACTTGCAGAAAGAATGCAAATTTTCATTTTTGCAGGTCATTTTTCAAACTCCAAAACAGTTTTTTTTGCATAAATTTTGCATATGGAATGTGATTTATGCAAGGTTAGGGTGTAACCTGGGGTTTTGGCACGCTCCAGACACAATGGTGATGTCCATTTGGACTGATTTTGGCCTCTAAAATTTTTGCAACAGTAGCTGTTTATTGTGTGTCGAGGATTCCACACATGGTTTGCTCTCAGATGTGAGAGTGGTATTGGCTGCAAGTTTGCTCACAGGTGCGAGGATACGATGTATGATTAAGTGTGGATTTTGTGCATGATTTGCTCATGGTTTTCAGCATTTTTATGGCATGTATGGTTATTATGGTTAGACAGCCAAAATACTATCGTAACTCTGGCAAATTTTTTCCAACAGTTTTATGTGCATGATTTGATGTAATCCAAGTAGTGATTTTGCAAGTTACACTCAGGGTTTGTGCTATATTCTCTGCAAGTGGGGAATTAGTGCGTGTATGCTTCAATACTTCACTGGGTGATCTTGACGGTTAGCTCACAAATTCGCAATGTCTTGTGTAGCAGTATAGCTCATGTATTGACATTGCGGGAGCTTTATGCTCATTGACTTCGGTCGAGGGATTCCCAGATTGTTTGCCATTGTATTTGGAATTGTGCCATAGTGTTTTTGCATTGTTTACTTCCTCATTTTCTAGTGACATTTTGCTCCAGCTACAAAGGAGACTACTGACGATTTTTCACCAGGTTTTATGCGCTTTGTGACAGGTGCTAGAGAGTTGTTTTAGCCATGTTTTGGCTTGTGCCTATGCAGATGATCATTTTGCTTGCGCTCTCATGGAATATGGTCACAATTTATGCATGATTGGTTCTTGGTTTTCGCGTAGGGTTATGCATTTTGTGCAATGTTTGCCATAGTTTTCGTGGTAGGTGTTTGATCAGCTAGTTTTCTTTTGCATTGTGTTGAGCCGTTATGCTCTTGTGGATAGTGCATTTACACTTTGTGTGGGATGATCTATAGACTCATTTTGCTCAGTTATGGCATTTTGTAGTGAAAGTTTGTCATTGGATACACAAGTTTGTGTATCAAGTAGATCTCAGAGGCGTAGACATGTGGTTTGTTGGCATTGTGGCAGACTGGGACACATGAGGAAACGTTGTTTCAGGCGTTGGAGATATCCTAAGTTTTCATTGGTTGTTGTTGAGAGTACAAGTGTGGTAGACACTTCTACTTCCACAGGTTCACCTAGACATGCATGGACTTTGTCTCACGATGGCAGCTGGACAATAGTGCTTTACACCATGTTACTCCTTGCAGGGAGTGGTTTAGCACGTTTTCTTCTTTGAGACAGGATGGTGTTCATGGTGTGGATGACATTCATTTGCATTTTTCCAGTGGGATTATGCTTGTGCTCCATGATGTTCAATATGTGCCTGATGCTCATAGGAGTTTGATCTCCATCTTGCAGCTTAGAGATCATGGGTGTCATGTTCAATTGACTGATGAGTCTTACTTGGTGAGGAGAGGTTTGCTTGTGATAGCGCGAGGCATCATGGTGCTCATCCGACTCTTCTCTATGTTCTTGGTGTTAGAGACGCCACAGTCTCTGTCAATTTGTTGCCATACAGACATTTGCAGTCTACGCGAGTACACTTTGCTGATGAGCAGTGGACACTTCGCTCGTTGTGCATATAGAGTTTGAGGATAGACATGTAGAGCAGGATAGCTCTTTGAGTGCACGACTAGAGTAGTCATCGGTGGTGGTGATGGATTTTAGGCTATGCTAGTTAGATAGAGCAATGAGTCACATGTGCGAGACAGTGTAGGCTCAGTGACTTTGCAGACATGTACTTTTGCAGATGAGCTCCAGAGTGTTGTGCATGACATGTCTATAGATGCAGAGTTAGAGCGGCCATGCTCTAACGAGACACAGGGGATTGATCCTCTTAGGACAGAGACGCTTCCTACCATGGAGATGAGAGATATGGAGTTCTTTGACATGCTCATGCTAGAGGCTGATATGGGGATGCCAAGACATGAGCTTACAGTTCCTATGGATGTTGAGGGAGTGAAGACTACCCTAGAGTGAGGATTGACGCATCCATATGCGACTAGTTCTGGTGGTGATGCAGTGAGGGTTGAGATACCTACTGCGGATAGATTGGTAGAGGTCACTTCACATGGCGTTGATGCGATTGGCATGAATATGCTGGCAAAGATTATGCATTTTTCATCAGCCTTTGAGACTCTCATGTACGACCTCCTAGTGTCAAGACCTCATATAACAACTACAGTGGGAGCGTTTGCAGTTGGGGTTGTTAGTCGTGCGATGACTAACACTAGCATGATGTATCATGGGGCGGTGCAAGTCATTACAAGATACCTGCAGGGTATGCATGTTGATTCAAGCAGAGATATACGCTTCTGCACACCGCTAGAGTCTACTTGACAGCATGCATTAGCTTTGAGAGAGCCAGTGAGTATAGGTTGAGATGAGTTTCCTCCCTTATCTATTGTACATTCTACTAGGTCCCATAGTAGTACCACTTATCGAAACATTCACCTTTAAGTGGGAGATTGTTGGGGTAAAGGCGGTGTGCCTCTTACCTCGGTCTGACATGTCAGAGATGTCCGACCGCCCGTTACTTGTACACACCTTATTCTTTACTAGACAGAAGAATAAGGGACTCTCTCTCACACACAGTGTTGAGTCGCTCCACCCACATCCTCTCTCTCTCTCTCTCTCTCTCTCTCTCTCTCTCTCTCTCTCTCTCTCTCTCTCTCTCTCTCTCTCTCTCTCTCTCTCTCTCTCCCCTTTTCGCTCTCCATGTATGCACCGCATTTGCTCACTCACAACGCGGTGTACCTCTTACATCAGTCGGACACGTCAGAGATGTCCAACCGCCCGTTACTTGTACACACCTTATTATTTACTAGATAGAAGAATAAGGAGCTCTCTCTCACACACACACAGTGTTGAGCTGCTACACCCACATCCTCTCTCTCTCTCTCTCTCTCTCTCTCTCTCTCTCTCTCTCTCTCTCTCTCTCTCTCTCTCTCTCTCTCTCTCTCTCTCTCTCTCTCTCTCCTTCCTTCTCTCCTTCTCGCACTTCATGTACGCACCATATTTGCGCACTCAGAACCAAAGCCTTAAAATAAACATCTTTAAATAAATTTGGTCATGTGATCAGTAGTTTTTTGGCTCCTTGCGGTTGAAGTATTTCCTCTGAAGTAAATTGCATGGTTCCAAGAAGAGGAAAATGATTTGAGAGAATTTCATCCATGAGAATTTGCATTAGCAGTGAAGAAGGCACCCAACTCTTTTGTTTTAATATGCCAATGTGAACTTGCCCCTTGTTATAGTTAGTCAAGGGTTCCTTTATTTTTAGTAGACTCGTGTCATTCTTTAGAAGTTCCTTTTCATATTGTCTTATACCAACAACAAGGTGAAGACGGAATCATGTTGATATTCTAAACCATGCAAATGAAAAGAAGTCAAGTGAGGCTTTGGAACGAAGGGACCTCATTTACAAAGCAAGAAACAAGCCCGCGCCCATCAATCATCTCTACTTGTAGAGCACATTTTTGTGTATGTGCCCACATTTGAACATATGCATTTAACACTCTTTTAGTTTTCATCCATGCACTCAATTTCCAACAACGATAGTGGCAACCAACGATCACAATGACCTTCTAGCTTAATCCCCAAGCAAATGCCATAGCTATAATTTTCCTATTTTAGAGTAATTCACTTCCGAAATCCCATCAACAACTATATATACACTATTTTCCATGTCTACTTGTAGACGCTAGTACATATAAGCTACTCATACACTTATACCAAAGGCACTTCTTTTCCACTTGGGTTTTTTTCGTTTGGATATCTGGGTATTCAGGCCCTATTTAGATTTAATTAAATCTTTATCTTTCACCTTCTATTGTTGGGATTTCCCTAGCAATGGCGTGCTATGGGAATACCCTCTCTCTCTATGACATGATGGCCATACACTTCCATGAGGAATATATGCATGCATACGTCCATGACCCATGAAGACCACATTAAATGACATAGAAAGACTATATTAAAGAAGGTCCATGGTTTCTATTGGATCTCTGTTAATTGGGTGAACATAAATGTTAACCCCTACCATATCCAATAATGATTATTATTTATTCTTCTTTGAGGACTCTAATAATGCCTTGCAGGTCCTATCTGAAGGGCAATGACTGATTAAGAGCACTCCCCTAAGTTTCTTCAAATTGTATAAGGGCTTCAATCCCAAAGGAGACAAGCCTCTTGTGTTCCTACGTGGGTGGATTTTCATGATCTTCCCATTGATTTTTACCCTCGTTAAGAAACATAGGAAATATGGTTGGGAAAGTCTTATGGTAGAAATCAAGAGGGGGAATTAATCCTAAATGGGATCCACAACTGCTGATTGAAGTGGACATCAGTAAGGCTATGAAGGACTCAATCCCTATCAAGGACAGTAATGTATTTCTATACAAAAATTTGCCCAATGCCTATTTCCACTGCCATGCCTAGGGACATCTCATCAAAGACTACCCTATACTCAACAAGGACAAGACACCTACCCCCTCTGATGGTGATAAACATCATTACCAACAAGTACCTAAGAGAAATGCCAATAAACAAGAAAAAATACCTAAACACCCCCAACCTAGACCTAATAACAGGTTTAATGTTGCTTGAAGATGTCTTTGATCCTATGATAGAACTAGCAAATGACCCTTCCTCAAAAAAGCCACAAACTGAGAAAAACTCTGCTGAATTGGACACCCAGTCAAATCAGCAAGCTAAAGAAACATAAGCTTATGATCCCAACTCTCATGTTCACCCCCCTTCCAGCCCCTTTGTTCAAACCAAAGGTTGATTGGAGGTTTCTCATCTGATAGCACTGACTCAGGCAGTGAAAATGGAGTTATAAATAGTATCCAATTCACTCCCAAAGACATGGAAGAGGACCAGCTAGATATTCTTGAAGGATTTTGAACAATTTGATAGTATTATTAAACAAGAGTTTGCAGCTTCTCATGAACCTCTTGCAGACACCACTATGACCCAAATAGAGGAAGCGTCTCTTCCAAAACAGGTACATGGGAAAAGTAAGAGGAAGAAAGAAAAGAACTTTGATCCTACAAGAGCTTTAGTCTCTCTGACCAAACCCTCAAAATCTAGTAAGAAATGAAGTGTTCAAACTTAAAAGTTCTCTCTCTAAATTGCAAGGGCTTGACTGACCCAACCAAAACTCTAGCCATCAAGAAATGGCTTGTTGATTCAAGCTTGGTACCTGACTATATCAGCTTTCAAGAGGTTAAGGCTGCATAAAAGATCTTAGAGATTAATCTGAAAAGAATCTCTTCTAACCATGTATGATTTGTCACTAATCACACTGCAGGTAAATGGGGAGCTATCATTGGATTGGCAGAGAAGTATGCAAATCTTATCTCTCAAGTCAAATCCTCTGACAAGGGTAATTGGATTGCCATAACCCTCAAGATCCCTTCAATTACACTCTTCTGAATGTATATGCTGCAAATGCTATATCTGATAGGTGCTCAAGTTGGTTAGAAATGTCAATTTTCTAACCCTGTGTTGTTAGTAGGAGGTTTTAACATGGTTGAAACAGTAGCTAACAGATGAATGCACAAGGGACAGTGTCTTTTTGGAAAGAGAAGGATTCCTAGGAAGAATTGACTTCTAAACTTGACTGTTAGATGTTTCAAAATATTGTGGATGCACTTGGAGCAATAGACAATCCAGGTCATCAACCATTCAAAGATAGGGTTCAAGTCCTATAATGGGAAGATTCCAGCCTTAATAAACAAAGCAAGTTTACAGACTATCTCAAATAGCCAGGTTTTTAGACTGTTGGGCATTCCTATGGGGTTTAGGGTCACTATGGAACAGAGATGGAAATGGGTCCTGGACAAATTCAAAAGGAAAGTGTTTCAATGGCATAACATGCAACCTACTCTCTCTTCTAGAGTATTTGTGCTAAACCACTAACTGTTGCCTTCACTAATCTCCTTCATCTCCTGTTGGAAACACACAAGGTTTCTATGGGGTGGTAATGATCTGGGAGCAAGAGTTCCTAAGGTAGCTTGGAACATTTGCTATATGCATAAAACTAGAAGAGGTCTGGGAGTTTTTGACATTGATAGGCTGGCAACAACACTCGCTGCTAAATGGATCTTAAGATCTGCACATTCTAATGATTTTTGGGCCTGTCTACTCAGGAACACAACTTCAAAATGTGATCTCAAGAGCTATAAGGCCTAAACAGATCTTTTCTTCTAGGATATCATCACAGACTCCTTTGAAATCAAATGCCACTCTTAGACCATCTTAGCTAGATTCTGGAATGCTTGGCTTGACATAAAAAAGCACTAACATTTCCCTACTCACCTCATTGCTAACCTTGATTTTCTTATGCAGGACTCAATTTGGTTTGGACATGTACCATATCGGAAAGGCTTTGCCCTTACCATCAAAGTACATAAGTGCTTCAAGAAAGGAGTGAAGACTTGGGGAGACCTACATCTGCAAGGAAAACTTCTCACTCCCTTTGAGATCTCTAATAAATTTTATCTTTCTTTTGGTTGTCTTGCAGAGTTAACCCTTCTGCTTGTAAGGGAAACACCCTAATGTTTCTTGCATAGCTTATCCTCAAACAACTTGGTTGCATTCCAAAATTTGATGCTGATATGAAAGCTAAGCTCAACCATAAATGGAAGGTCTCCTGGAGTACTAAACAATGGATCTTCAGATTCAAAGAAATATGAAGCTTCCCTATCCCAATTAAACACTCTTTCCTTAGCTGGCTGGTTCTCCATCAAGGTGTATGGACAGGCGAGAAAGCTTTGAAAACTGGCATCTGCAATGGAGCATGCCCAGATGTGGTCAGCAAGAAGATGTCTTCCACCTATTTCTGTTGTGCCCAAAGTTGAAACCCTTCTGCAATTTCTAACCAAGGCTTGTGCTGTCTTCCACCCTCAACCCTTCTCATATTTGGAATTGTTGCTTGGAGAATGCACTCATTTGGATATCCCTCTCCGGAATCTTTGGAGAAATGCATTCATCTGGTACGCATGGATACAAAGGTTGGAAGCGACGTATACTAGATCTGAGTCTAAGGCTTCATATTCATTCTTATATGAAATGAAATTAGCCAAATTCTCTCTTCACTATGTCAACAATGTCCCCTTGTACTTTCTTGGCACTACCTACTTACAGGTAGTGATATAGGAGTGGTGCCTATCAAATTTTGTACACATTTTTTAGGCTTCCTTTTAGACTTTTTAAGGCTATTTCTTAAGCTTAGTAATAAAAATAGCTTATCTCTCTCTCTCTCTCTCTCTCTCTCTCTCTCTATATATATATATATATATATATATATATATATATATATATATATATATATATATATATATATATATATATATATATATATATATATATATTTGTGCTAAACCACTACCTGTTGCCTTCACTAATCTACTTCATCTCCTGTTGGAAACACACAAGGTTTCTATGGGGTGGTAATGATATGGGAGCAACAGTTCCTAAGGTAGCATGCAACATTTTCTGTATGCATAAAACTAGAAGAGGTCTGGGAGTTTTGGACATTCATAGGTTGGCAACAAAACTCGCTGCCAAATGGATCTTAAGATCTGCCCATTCTAATGATTTCTGGGCCTGTCTACTCAGGAACACAACTTCAAAATGTGATCTCAAGAGCTATAAGGCCTAGACAGATCTTTCCTTCTAGGATATCATCATGGCCTCCTTTGAAATCAAATGCTAGTCTTAGACCATCTTAGCCAGATTCTGGAATGCTTGGCTCGACATAAAAAAGCACTAACATTTCCCTACGCACCTTATTGCTAACCTTGATTTTCTTATGCAGGACTCAATTTGGTTTGGACATGTACCATATCAGAAAGGCTTTGCCCTTACCATCAGAGTACATAAGTGCTTCAAGAAAGGAGTGAAGACTTGGGGAGACCTACATCTGCAGGGAAAAATTCTTACTCCCTTTGAGATCTCTAATAAATTTTATCTTTCTTTTGGCTGTCTTGCAGAGTTAACCCTTCTGCTTGTAAGGGAAACACCCTAATGTTTCTTGCATAGCTTATCCTCAAACAACTTGGTTGCATTCCAAAATTTGATGCTGATATGAAAGCTAAGCTCAACCATAAATGGAAGGTCTCCTGGAGTACTAAACAATGGATCTTCAGATTCAAAGAAATATGAAGCTTCCCTATCCCAATTAAACACTCTTTCCTTAGCTGGCTGGTTCTCCATCACGGTGTATGGATAGGCCAGAAAGCTTTGAAAACTGGCATCTGCAATGGAGCATGCCTAGATGTGGCCAGCAAGAAGATGTCTTCCACCTATTTCGGTTGTGCCCAAAGATGAAACCCTTCTACAATTTCTAACCAGGGCTTGTGTTGTCTTCCACCCTCAACCCTTCTCATATTTGGAATTGTTGTTTGGAGAATGCACTCATTTGGATATCCCTCTCCGGGATCTTTGGAGAAATGCATTCATTTGGTATGCATGGATACAAAGGTTGGAAGCGATGTATACTGGATCTGAGTCTAAGGCTTCATATTCATTCTTATATGAAATGAAATTAGCCAAATTCTCTCTTCACTATGTCAACAATGTCCCTTGTACTTTATTGGAACTGCCTACTTGCAGGTAGTGATATAGGAGTGGTGCCTATCAAATCTTGTACACATCTTTTAGGCTTCCTTTTAGGCTTTTTAAGGCTATTTTTTAAGCTTAGTAATAAAAATAGCTTCTCTCTCTCTCTCTCTCTCTCTCTCTCTCTCTCTCTCTCTCTCTCTCTCTCTCTCTCTCTCTAACAGTAGGCAGTTCTGCCGTCTACACGATCGTGTCGGCCTTGTTCAGAGATCCCTCCCACCTTGTAACAAATGGAGAGACACACTTTTAACCCTTTACCTTGTACTTTATTCAGAGATCCCTCCCTTGTAACAAATGGAGAGACAAATTTCTAACCCTTTAGGCCTTTACTCGAGAGAAAGGCTAGCTCTTTCTAATGGGACAACCTCTTTCCCTCCCTTTGAGGCCTTGTAATTCTCCCTTTTCTCCTGTTTAATATAACTTACATTTTTCTTTTTAAAAAAAACAAGGTGAGGAATCATGAGGGCCTGCCAATGGAAGGATTTGTGAAGGTGTTATCAGGAAGTAGCAAGAGGGGTGTATTGGAATGTGTTTTTGGAGTTTAGTGGAAGCAGTAAGTAAACAATGAAGTGGTCTGACAAAAATGAGAAGTTAGTGCCTGTTGTTATGTCAGTGAAGGAGTTTATAGTCCAAATGTGGTCCAAAGTTGAATTGTAGATTGTTGTGTTGTGGGTTATATGTTGTGTCATGTTGTGTGTGGAGAGAAGGTTAGAAATAGCAAGGTATTCAGTGGTTTGCTATTTAGCATTGATGTTGAAGTTGCCGAGTAAAATGGTAGGGGTGTGTTGGAGGCGAGGTGTGAGTAGTGTGGTCAATGTTTGCAGGAGCAAGGGAAGTGGACTTGAGGGTCTGTGGTATAATGTTATCAGGGTTATTGGTGGACCATATGGTGTACTGAGGAGTGCTTTAATGCATTCTATTTCATCCATGGAAATGATATTGGGGTGTTGTAGATGTATGTTTTTCTTTGATGTGAAGATGGATACTCCCATGGGCCAATTGTTTGAGTGTGTGTGTAATCGCGTATGGCCACTGTGTTAGCATGTTGTAGCTTTGTTTCTTGGAGACAAAGAATGTGGGAAGCCATTAAGTTATTATCATGAATAAGGTTGTTGTAGTGTTTCGTAAGGGAGACAACATTAAGAGATTGTATTATCAAGTGATTGTCGGGAAAAGAGTGGAGGTCAAGCTGTGAATGTTGCCAAGTGGCATGTTTTTTGAGGTGGTGCAGCTCATCTAGAACTATTTGGTCTACTTTAATATGGGTGGAAGTTAATTCTAATAGGAGGTAAAGGTTGTTGGGATCTCTTATGCGGGAGAGGGCAGTGTACACAAGACCGTGACTTTGAATGCTGGTTGGATCGAAAGCCAAGGTGTCTAGTGTTAAGCCTTGTGCACAGTGTATGGTCCTAGCAGCTGTGCAGGTTGAATTGTGAATTGTGTTCTAGTAATAGTGTTTAGGAAGTTTTTTCCTATTTGAAACTCACGTGTTATTTTTTGGATTGGTGTCCATTGTCTACCTATTGATGTAATGTATCGTTGTTGGTTTTCATATCTAGTTTTTTGGCCTACTTTAGTGGTTTGAAAGTGAATCCAGATGGTTTGTGTCGTGAAGTTTTGTGTTACTGCTTTGAATATACCGTCGGCTCCATTGACTAGCCCATCTAGAATGTCAATGTTTCCAACACAAAGTTCTACAATTAGTCCTGGTTTTAAGTGAAGTTTTTTGTGAAGACCTGCTGTCAATTTTGGATCTATTGGTATTTGAATAGTTTTGCTGCAATTTTTTGCCCTTGTCTCTTGTGCTTCAATAAATAGTGGTGTCCCTATGGTAGTGTTGAAATATGTTGGTTGTGTAGGTCTTTATCTTTGTTCCATAATAAAGGTGGGAGACCATGGCTGGATGAGGTACTATGTGCATATAATGTGTATTGAGTATGAAATGTCTTCATTGGTGTGTTTTGAAATGCGTATCCTGTTGAGTTTGTTGATGAATGTCTTGTTAGTTTGTCTCATGGTGCTTGTTAACTCATAGCACTTTATGTGGTCATGCCAGAAAGAGGGTGAGATAGCTTCAAGCAACTAAGGTTTTCTGGAGAAAAATCCAAGAGTCATGTACTGGACTAGCTTGGCAAAGATCGCCGCACAAGACAACATCAACACCACCAAATGGAAGGTCGTAGTTGTTTTTTATTGCACGCAGGCGAGAGTCTTTCATAGCGAAGACGTTGGTTCCAATCAAGGAGACTTCATCGAAAACGGCTAGCTGTAGGTCTCGATAAAGCAGTCACAGTTCATTCAGCCTCTCAGGTGATAGGGAAGTGTTAGATGATGTGAGTGGTGGCAAGTGGAGGGCTGAGTGGATAGTGGTTCCACCAGTGTTAAAAGCAGCCTTGTCCGTGTATGCCATTAGCAAAGCTTTTGTAGTTGTTGGGCTGGAATGTGATCTATGGTTATAGAAACGTAGAAGTCCTTGAGGAGGGTGAAAGTTTTTCCTGTGCCTGCGCCTCCAGTCAGGAAAATATGGATTGATTCCATGGGAAATATACGTTTTTTCAGCATAATGTCATTGAATATTAGCCTTTGTTGGGTGTTAAGTAGTAGAATGCTCTTGTAATACATATCGTTTGGCTGCAACAGTATTTTTATGATTAGTATAGTGTGTATATGCAGTTGGTGGTGTTGGATATTTAGGTCTTGTGTGATGTCAATATGAATATGGGAGAAAATATTAGATAGTGTTGTAGATGTTGAAGGTGAACTGGCGCCTAATGAGTTGGTGTTAAGGTTGTCTTTCACTATTGTGGTTTTGTTATATTTAGATTCATTTGTATCAAATATAGGTTTATTTTGATTGTATATATCTTTCCATGTGAGTCCATTTGTTAGATGTTGAGTTTCATTATTTATCCATGGTAGAAATAGAAGACATTGTTCTCTATAATAATTATCTGGATTCTTTGCGGTATTATATTTTACATATCGTATAATTTTTGGTTTGGTACGTTTCTTATATGTTTTTCTTGTTGTATTGTATGTGGAGGCAAATTATGCCAATGATATAGCATTGAGCTGGGCAGGATGTGTACAGTATTTGTCTATGCTTGTCTCGTAAAAGATTTCTGTGCTAGTCGGGTCTATGTTTTGCAGGAGGTGTTTTCGCTTGAGAAGCATTGTTCTCTTGTGGGGAGGGTTTGTGTTTATGAACATAAATTCTCGAGTTACGCTGTAGAGAGGTAGGGAAAGTGAAATATATACTGCTTATTATGAGCTTATTTGCTGTGTGTTTAGTATTGTGTTACCTATTTTTCGAAGTCTATCAAATTTAGTTGCATTGTTTTCAATGCAAGAGTCAAATTGTTCTTTGATTGCTTTGATGAGTGTGTTATCAAATTTTGTTATATATGAGGTGCAATAGGTAGCTGCTCCATGTGCATTTAAAATGTATTGTATATCTGAATTCGCATCCCATAGCTTTGGAATGGTTGGATTGAAATTATTTGTGTAAATATCTTTGATATTTTTTTTCAACAAAAGTGTTGGGCATGAGATTGTGGATGATATAGCTTCGATTTAATCTTCAAATCGAAGGTCCATAGATAGGAGCCACTGTTCGAATGTAATATTTGCTTTATAATCTAGTAGTAGTAGATTATCTTTGATTTGTTTGTGTTTCTTTCTTTTGTATTCGATATTGTTATGTGGAGAACAACAGAGTTCTAAAATCATAGTGAAAGGCATCGGGTAGTGAGGAAAGTCAAAGCGACATCCCTTGCGTTTTTTGAAGCAAGGTTTCCTATGCTTGTGTGTTTGAATCTACATGAAGAAGCATGAACTTAGTTGTTATGTACTTATCAATGAAATCCGCAACATCTTCGTTGGGATCTTTCCCATAGATAGGAGCATTTTCTATCCATAGTATCCCATGATCATGCTGGCTACCTCGGCTCTGAAACTCGGTTACAAAAAAGTAATCTTTGAGTTTTCCTAATATGGTTATATCCTTGGCTAGCAATTTCTTCATCCCGTTAAACCGGTTCAAGTAAAAGTGGGTTGTTGTTACAGGGTCGGCTCGGACCAAATCTCATATGTATGACGCTTCTGTTTGTGTGCTTGCACGCATGATGGAGTTGAGCTTAGTAAGTTCTCTAATCAAAGGCTTCCAACGTTTCTCAGCTGCAAAAAATGTGATGAAGAATATTGGTGGTCCAAGCATAGCGAAGGCGTTTTTTTTATAGTTTTTCCTTGTAGTTAGGTGATGTTTTGCAATGCCTCAAAGTCACAATATCCAAGTTGGGAAGACAAGACATTCTCAATGTTAGTATCTCCAACAACTTGTGTGGTCACTAGTGTATTGTGGCCACTAGTGTATTGTGGTTTAGCTTGCCTTTGCGCATACGGATCCAAATGGACCAGTCATTACTTTGACTGTTTTGAAAAAAAGATTCTTTAAATTTAGTGAGAACCTTCTATCACTGTGCATAAGCTCCCATTGAGCCACATGTTGATATTTATGTTTAGCAAGTGTATGGTATTTACGGGGCTCACCATAGAAAATAGTAGGGAAACTAAGTTCTTCACAATATTCATCTTTGAAAATACTCAAAGGACTATTTCCCTCGGCGGGAGCTACAAAGAAGATTTTGTCCTTGTGATCCACTACTTATTGTGATGACTCAATTCCATTGAGCATGACATCTGTAGCTAGATCATCTTCTTCTGATGGTTGATTGTTGTCGGCAAAATCCTCAGGCAAAGGACAATGAAGACTATGGAAATGGCTTAGCCACTCGTTGTTCAGAGTAATTTTGTCGTTCTTGTGTAAAGATGTTTGCAATAGTTGAGCATTGGCTTTCATTGTAAGCAATGGTCAAACAACCCCGGAAAGGTAGCAATGATTGTACTGTAGACGACGCTTAATACCTACTAGTATCGAGGCTTCTTTATGAATAAACCTTGGCAATATTTGTTGTGTTTTCCCCAAGGATGCCAAAACATTAACAACGCTACCTCGCAACCCAAATTGACCATCGTATGTAAGCTCCCTAATTTTGGCGAAAGATAGCCTAGGACTTACAAGGAAGCTTTCTAAATGATTTAGCTTCTCTACTGTAGCCAAGGGGAGGTTAAATCCTATGGAATTCAATTGGGTGAGCAGTGCACCATGTTCTTGTCTTTTACGACCGTATGAAGTGCAAACATAGTTTTCGTGTATCTCATTGTTTCTAGACCTCCCAAGTGCCGACCTTCGCTCTTTTCGAGCTAATTGCAAAAAAAACATTAAACGTCCACATTTATAACATTGATATATAGGAACATCGTTCGCTGTTTCTATGTACTATTGTATAGCTTTTTCTGGTGGGGAGGCTTGTTCAATGCATATGTTAAAGGGAGCTATGGGGTGTAATTTTTTAAAAAGTTTTTTAATTTTTGTTGTTATTGCACCTATTTCTAGGATGGTTCTATCACCCAAGCAAGCAAATTGCCTCGCAATGGAGACAGGGAGTTCATTCGGTTGCTGGAGAAGCAAATCTTTCAATGATTCCGTCTCATTTTTGTCCCAGGTACGATGCTTGCGTTTGTGTGAGCATCGGTTGTCCCCCAAGTAAAAAAATAGGTAACCACTTCTATCAACAATGATGATTTTGTGCAATGTCGTTGGATCGGTTCCACTATTGAATGTTGTGTTTTTGGGTGAAGTTATTGGCACACCATAAATATGGACATCACATGCAATTCTAAATCTAAAGGAGAACACATGGATAATATCAAGCGCAATACCAATAGATGATGTATGGCTATTTAATACTTGGGTCAAAATGGAGGAATCATGTTTACTGGAAGCCAAATGCGCTAGAGAAGGTGTGATCATTGGCGTTTGCTCCAATGATACTCTCACTACGTCTATCATGATGTTGGTGATTTTTTGTAATGACGAGCGCGACTTTATTACTTTATTGAGCACGAGAAAAACATTATTATTCTGTGGATGATTAGCAAGGAAAGCACTTTCAATATCATTATGAATGAGTTGTTCAAAAGATGCATTATGGTTGATTGAGGAACCCATGTATGTGCAGTTTTCGCCCCCCTTGGACTATGGGGTGGAAGGAAGACAAGTAAATGAAACACGCACGCACTGAGAGAGAGAGAGAGAGAGAGAGAGAGAGAGAGAGAGAGATGGGAATTTATAAAATGAGCAATGGATGAAAGCAATATAATACAAAGAGAGTTTTTCTGCGTGGAGGTGATGGAGCTTCAATATTGTAGAGGAGCGCTACTCTGTCTCTTTGACAAAAGATGTGATGAGGCCTAACTTGTTGACGGTGAATTTGCCAATTCGGACAAGGGAGGCTAGTAGCTCACGTGCATCCAACACGTCAGAAGCATATAAGTCAACAAAGTTTTTGTCAAGATGCAATACTTTGAGACTATGTCACCCGTTAAGGAAACATCAATTGGGGAAGCTTTGTTGGCCAAAATCTTTCCTTCAAGCTTGGGCACCAAAACAATAGTTGTAGATTTTGAGCAAATAGAGAAAAATTATACCTCTTGTTGGTGATGAATCTTAGTAGATTTGCATTGACCGCAAAAATGTTCCACCAAAATTGAGTTCACATTCACAAAGTGCAGTGTGCCAGTCACCCATGTATATGCACTTGTCAAGTTAGAGCTTTCTTGAGTTATTATGGTGAAAAAGGAAAAGCAAGATCAATACTTACTTCTTGATTGTGACCAACATCAAGAATATGGGCCTTATATGCTTCCTCCAAATGATACTTGAGACGAGAACTTTTGACGTGTGCTAGGATAGTAATATCCAAGACTGAGAGTGTATTGCTCCGACCTGTGAAGGAACCTATGTTTCGTGCAACAAACATAGGATGCACATTGGTCTCAAGAGCACGAAAAATAGCGTGGTAATCGTCTTTGCGTGCATTCACGAAGCTAAGCTGTGACGGCAAGAGAGAAAAAATATTAGAAAGCTGCAAATCTATAGAAGGGCGAAGATAAGTAAGCCTTACAGTGGCATGATCCTCAGCTGTTGGCCCATCTGCAACAACAAGATCACCTTGGGAAAGACCAACTTTTGAAGTGCTAGCATGGCCCTGTATAACAACAAAAGTTATAGTTCCAAAGTGTGTACGGGTGCCTTTTGCATGCAAGGATTGTGCCTCATCCAAAAATTCACGCACTTTGCTCTCTGGGTAGAAACTAAGGCTGACTTCAAAAGGCTTTGTCTTTTCTACAACTGCGGAAGCGTTGAAGAATAGTACATAAGGAGATGTGCAACCATCTGACTTAGTTTTTTTTTAATAGTTACATTCTCAATGTGGACAAAGTCTCCTACAGTAAGGGCGTCAATGAATTGCTCAATAAATTGATCGCTAATAGCACAAGTGATGGTGTCAGTGTTGAGTGGGTCAACTAGGTCTGCCTTAAGGTAACACATATACTTAGCGACTTCTGGGCTTTGTTTGTAGGTTCCATATTGGTTAAGTATGCACCCCTCGAAATCGAAACGAGGGCAAGTTTCAATGATGTCAACAATGCGTAATAGAGGGATTTTAGTGGGAATATAAGGCACAAGAGAAGATGAACCAGCGAAAATTACGTTCTCATGGTAACACTCAGTAGCAATATATTCATCTAGTTTGGCACCCTCTGCAATGCTCTCTTTTTTTGCTGCTTTTGCAGGCGGTGGTCCCCCAGAAAAGGTTTGGCTGCCACAACAAAAAACAAAACTCGTAAGAGTTGGGTACAATAGTAGAATATCTATGCAGTGCAAGCAAGCCTTACTTAGTTTCGTTGTCGTCTCACACGTCTTGAAAAGTGTACGTGCTATTGCACCTGTTTGATCCACACGCTTGAGGGATTTGGACCCAACCCCAAGAGAAGAAGAAACATCAACCTTAGGTAGGCTCGAAGCACTCCTTGTGTGGAGTGGAGACACATGATCAAGAATGAGGCCACTATCAGGTCCCAAGAATGATGCAACTGTATCACGGTGCACTATCTTGTGTTACTCTGAAAAAACAGAAAGGAAAATCGCATTATTGTCAAACGTACATCAAGCATTTTCTATAAGTTAGCAAGCTATTGAGTCACCATTTTCAAACTCCATTAAGCGAACATCACTAGATTCATTGCACATGGGTTCGTCGTTGTCATCGTAGCCATCGTAATGTCCATCGAGTGGATTTTGAGAGGAGGAAAAGGCAGCCATATTAAGAGAGGATGGTAAATAATGTTCACACAATTATTACTTGATGTGTTCAAAAGAAGCAAAGGATAAAGAACATCCTTTAGCTAAAGGATAAATAAGTTCATAGAAAAGGCAGCCATATAAAGAGAGGATGGTAAATAATGTTCACACAATTATTACTTGATGTGTTCAAAAGAAGCAAAGGATAAAGAACATCCTTTAGCTAAAGGATAAATAAGTTCATAGAAACAATACTTCACACAGTCACAAGGATCAATAAGGGAGAGGGATGTTTTTGAACTAATTTTTGAAGCAGCAAGACCACTTATATACTACAACCTCCCTTGTCTTTCTCAACGTTCACTAAGTCTTAAAGATAACCTACTATCATATCTATTAAATGTATTTGACACATAAATGGGTTTGACACATGTATTTGACACATAAATGGGTTTGACACATTTAGAAACATGCAAGACAACATCAAATTCAAAGGGCTTAATGAACTAGTGGACAAGTGTGTGTTGGTGGTCTAGGGTTCCCACCATGCTCATGCATTGAACACCATAGAAACAGCAAATGGACGAGCCTAAAATTTCCTCTTGGCAAACTCAGTGAAAAGAAATTTGCATGCTCGAGGAAATGATTCTTCCCGAGCACTTGGGGAAAAAAGGATTTCCAAAAACCAGTGCTTGTGGTAAATTGTGTCTCGTCTTAATAACATGCCGGTTTCAATCTCAAAAATGCCGGTCGAGGGCACGATAGTGTTTGGAAAAAAGCACTTTTTCAAACATACAAAAATTCCTTGCCTTGGATTTGTCAAGAGGAAATTTTAAAGAATCAAGTCAATTTTTCTAGTCTATACACTATTTTTCTCTATTTTGGAGCGGAAGTTTTCCCATCTTGACAGCGTGCCGATTTCAATTTCAAAAATGCTAATTGAGGGCATGACAATTTTTGGGGAAAAGCGCTTTTCCAAACATAAGAAAGTTCCTTCCCTTGGATTCGCTAAGAGGAAATTTTTGAAAATCAAGTTAAATTTTTGGGTTTTTACACATTTTTTTTTCTATTCGGAGTGGAATGTTTCCCTCTCCCTGGCGTTAGTCTTGAACCGGTTCGAATTATGAAAATGCCGATCGAATGAAAGGGAAAAATGAGAATTTCCGTCCAAAAGTAGAGAAAAGTAGGGTAAAAACCTAAAAAAGACCATGATTTTTTAAAAATCTCCTCTTGGGATACTCAAGGAAAAAAAAAATTGCGTGCTTGAAAAAACAATTTTTCTCGACCATTGGGAAGGAAGAAAGTTTGAAAAATATGAACAATTTCGATGCAAGGGTAAATGAGGTCTCAGTGCCTTTGTGATTCGATGAGCACCTGCAACCAGTGTCTGTGGAAAATTGTGTCTCATCTTAATATTGTGCCGGTTTCAATTTTGGAAATGCCGTCAAGTTGTGCTCGAAAAAAACCTAGGTTCAGTGTAATCCCACCTACAAATTTTGAAATTATCTCTAAATTTTATATTTGAAGGTGAGAAAACCTACAGAATTTTGAAAAAATTAATGTAATTCGGTGTAAAAACCTTCAAATTTTGTCAATTTACCTCTGTCGTTTCACATATGTAGGTTTGCCAAGTTTTTGGAAAAAAGTTTTTTTCGAGCACTGCCATCAACTTGCAAGAGGAAAGGGAGAAATCCTACCCAGAAATTGAGAAAAATAGTGTGGAAAGCCGAAAAGGGAGCCTACTTTTTTAGCATTTCCTCTTGGCAAAATCAAGGAAAGTCTAAATCATCTCAGACGATCTCTTCCTCTCTCTCTCTCACACACACACAAACACGTGCACACATGCGAGTGCATCCATTGGATTGGACGGTGGAGCAAGTCTCTGTCCCACCTCTCCAGTTTTCGAGAATATTGTGTCTCAACGCAATATCGTGTCGTTTTGAATTTAATAAATGCCAATTGAGGGCACGAGAAAAAGGAGAAATGCTGCCCTAGAATAGACAAAAAATAGTGTTGAAATTTTAAAAAGTAGGCAAATTTTTTGAAATTTCCTCTTGAACTAAACATGGAAAGGAATTTTGTATGTCTGCCACTGTCTTGGTACCGGCCGCCCCCCCCGCCCCCCCTCTCTCTCTCTCTCTCTCTCTCTCTCTCAGGCAATCGAGAATTCTGAAAACGAAGTCATAAGTTCGTACGAGCCGCTACAAATCAAAAGCTATGATTGTGAGCACAACTATAAATAAAAACTCATTAACTGAATGGATTTACTCGAGGGCAAAGTAGATGACTCAAGAACCCAAAAACTTATCAATTACACACTCGTCAAGGAACTCAAACTTCCCCATCTCAGGAGGAAGTTAAGATACATAACATCTCATGAATTGGAGAAGTTCTTTACATTTTGGACTGCTTGTACATCGTGTCAGATGAAATATGAGTGCTACCGAAAGTATGAGAATCAGAACCGAAGGCCATTCATTGCCAAAGACCCTTCCAATATGCAGTGTGCCAATTTTGCTCAAACATAGACTCCTCGGGCAGCGGAATCCGTGAACCTGGCTTCGTACTGTGGTGCTTCGGAAAACCAGAAACAAGAGGAAGCACGAACCGCAGAACGTCTTGTCCAGGCGGTGAGCTTCACAAGAGCGGCCACTGCTCCGAGCTCATCATGTCATACTAAAGCTCTTTTGCATGCAACTCACATCAGACGAATTCCCAGACGTCTCACTGTGCAATCCTGCCACTTGGGACTCGGACAACACGGCACGCCATGCACAATATAGCAAGAATGCGCACAGAGAGAGAGAGTCGCTCGCAGCCTCGCGTCTGTATCTCACAGGTTTTCTCCATAGTACCCCATACCAACTCTGCCGACTATCGTGCCCACCTTTTGTCCTCTCTTGCAAAGGCTCTAAAAACGTGCCCTAAATTTTAGCCGTCCACGTGGACGTCATCCGCGAAAGAACGCCCAATCCAGCCCAATACTAGGGTAGAGGAGCCAGTATAGAAACGACGAAGTTGAAGCAGGTGCTGAGGGAGCTTTCCTTCACTATTTCAGCGAGAGAGGGGGCAGCAAGAAGCTCTCGCGTGAGCGCAAACAGCAAAAGATAGCATCAGCTACGACGGACTGTCATGAAAAAGTGCAACGCATCTTTGAATTCGTGTGTAACAAAATGGAGCACCAGTAGGAAGATGACACCGTGGGTAAATGGAAACGTTGATGCCAGCAGGGATTGAACCCTCCCATCCCCGTATTGGAATTTGACACGTCAGTTGTGAGCTAACCGCTGGGCGCACGAGAAGAGCTTGCCTTTCTTGGGCAGGCCAAAAAGACAAAACAAAAGGCAAGAATATCGCACTCTATTCCATCACATGGACCTTTCCAAGAAGAAAAGAAATCCATTAGAGAAATAAAACTACAAATTGCATTTCACGTGATTCTTGAATCTTTTTTATATTTCGGACATGGAAGGGAGATGCAAATTGTACCCAGAAAATGGAATTTCAAAGAGCGAGAGAGAGAGAGAGAGAGAGGAGAGCTCAGCGTACTTACTAAGTACTTCCTTCAAAGGTGAGAGAGAGAAAGAGAGGAGAGCTCAGCGTAAGAACTTCCTCCCTCTCTCTCTCTCTCTCTCTCTCTCTTTCTCTCAAAGCTTTGCACTGAGGGAGAGATGGAGATGGACTGGACAATGGACATGCTGCATTTCTCGGAAAACAAGTTTTCTGGATCTTCAGAGAAGTTCAATATACACTAGACCCCGGTTTTTTCTATCATTGTTTATACCCAGCTATGATCAACCCTCTAAAGGGCGATGAACCCATGATCTGCAGCCTAGAAAGGGAGTTACGTCATTCCTCATCAAGCTACCTATCATGTCCTCGCAATAATTTCTTCTACGGGTCCCCCGCAGACACTCTATATTACCGTCTGCAGATTTTGGTTTTTAGAGCTTTGAAGTCAAGCTCGCTATGGCTTCTTCTGTTGTTGATGGCTATGGCGATGTAGAGGAAGAGAGAGAAGCGGCAGGGCAGCTTGTTGATCTCAAAGGCAACCCACTTACTTCCAAAACTTCTCATCTGGGTGGATGGAGGGTAGCCATTCTCATTCTAGGTTTGATTCTTTGCTGGGGTTGTGTGTGTGTGTGTGTGTGTGTGGGTGGAGAGAGAGAGAGAGAGAGAGAGAGAGAGAGAGAGAGAGAGAAATGAAATGAAATGTTATATCAACGTCTTCAAAAGGCCATAATGACCTATAAGACCAGAAAGTTACAAAGTGGTGGATCTGATACAAAGTCAAAGTAACAAAATAACCTAACAATAGTACAAAGCAAAGATATATACTGTGGGGTCCTAAGTTGGTCGATGTGAGCCAAGCAAAAACTAAGCAAAAAAAGGGGCGGCTTGTTGGGATAGCTGAATCACAAGAGATCTAGCATCGGTCGTTGGCGAATCTCATCAATTTCCTCCATGGTTAGTAGTCTGATCGGGCGTCTTGCATGCTTGGCTAGCGTGCTCCGAATTTTCTGTCGTAGCCTCCGTCGATGCTGTGTAGTTCTTCGCAGTCGCGGGCGTGTGGATTTCCCAGTTCAATCGCTCGGTCAATCAGTGTGCCTCTGGTGTGAGACGAGGGGGAGCTCTGCTGTGGGAGTGGCTCTTGCGGCTGTCCCGTGTCTGCTCTGAAGAAGTCTGTGATCCGTCTTTGAGATTGGCTAGCCTCGCCATTCATCAGGCTATCTCTGTGTCTGCGCAGCTCGAGCAAGAACAAACCCAGACATCTCTGATCTTCGTATCCCATGACTCTTTGAACAAGCAATGGAAGCGGCCTCGTATCTCGTAGTAGACGGGGCAGCGGCATGTATAGTGTAGCTCTGTCTCAGGTTCCATGTTACACAAGGGGCATGTCCTGTCCTCTGCTGGTACTCCGCTGTATCTCCCAGTCTCAATCGCAACTAGTGAGAAGATGTGCGTAACTGGCCAATAGCACATCGTATCCCATGAGACAAGTGGGTATCCATGTATCTGGGTCTCGCCACAAAACCATCTTCCGTAAGTTGGAGAAGGTGGTCTCTGTAGAAAGCCATCTTCGTGCCCAATTCCTGTGCCGGTTGTATCCATGTCCTCCTTGTGTCTAGCTGGGTCAGGTCTTGGTGGATGAGCTTGGTGATCTCTGACTGTGTAAGAGTGACAGATGGTGCATCCAATGAGTAATGGAATGGTGGCAGCCTGTCTATGCTGAACCCATGTGCCTGAAACCATGATGTCATCTCCCCATACCAGCATGTTGTCTCCTTGTATGGCTAACTGTCGAGAGGATTCAAGTGCTATGCGAGCATATCTGTCTCTAGGAAGTTCCCATGTGCGGTTTATGAAGGAGACTGATCTGGTGAGCGCCTCCACCACAAGTGGGGGGGCCGCTAGCTCTGCTCGGATAATGGCCCGTGGTACTGATGCCTTGGCTCTAATGAGCCGCGAGATCATAGAGACGAGAGGTTTCTCCATGTTCCCCCATCCGTCCGAGCGACCCGGCCTCCCGTGGTGATCCAGTGAAGGTCCCCATATCTTGGTTCCATAGAGCAATGCTGAAGCCACCAAGGTGTCAAAGAGCCAGAGCTTCGTCCGGGGCTCCTGAAACTGAACCTGCGAACACATCCTCTCCAACCTACCCAATGCTGCGTGGGCTCAAGTCTGGTCTCTGCTGCTCTTCTGAGAGAGAGAGAGAGAGAGAGAGAGAGAGAGAGAGAGAGAGAGAGCTTTTGTAGCTCATAGCGGGTATGGTAATGTTAACTCTTTAGAGCTACCACTATTTATGTGGTCACACGTATTTACACTCGAATACTTGCTGGTGTCTTGAGCTCTTGCTCCTGTTTTGCACAGGTGCTGCTGGCGCTGCCAATGTAGCATTTGCTGGGATATTTCTCAATCTGGTGCTGTATTTGACCGATGAATGGGGCGTCGTGAATGCGGTGGCAGCCAGCAATGTGACCAATGTCATGGGTACCATGTTCACCTTTGCTGTTGTGGGTACCTTTCTCAGCGACGTGTACATTGGCCGATACTGGGGCTGCACAACCTTTCTTGCCCTCTATTTTCTGTTGAGAACTCCAGCATTTTTGGAAGGTTTGGGTAGTGGTTTATGGGCAGGTGCATGAGTGTAAAGCTACAGCTTTCTTTGGGCAAGGCGGCTGTAAAGAACATGAAAGCTGTCTGTGTTAGGTTGTTTACAAGCCTTGAAAACTGATTGCCTGCTCTAAGAACCCGCGGGTTTCTGTATGCCTTTGATCAACAGTGTGTATCTTTGTGATGCTTCTTTTGTGATGATCTGTTTCATTTATGAGAGCAACAAATTTGATCTATTTCATCATTGTTTTATTATGAATCAACCAGAAAGGACTTGGTATGACATGAGTGATGTTGATGATGTCCATGTTCCAGGGCTGCAGTGCATTCTGTGGGTTTGCGGCAGCGACGGGCACTGGAGCATGGCGGTGGGTTTTCTCAAACGTGTCATTATATGTGGCAGCAATTGGCTATGGTGCATTTGAGCCCCCTTTTTCAGCACTAGGCGGTGACCAACTTGACACACCAGAGGAAAAGGGCACCTTCTTCAATCTCTTCTTTGTTTTTTGCAATGTGGGGCAAGGAGTAGCATTGGTTGTACTCTCCAGCCTAGAGTATGCAGGAATGTGGAGCTTGGGTTTTGGTATTGGAGCTGCTACAGCAGGTGCAAGCCTGCTTTTCTTTCTAGCGGGAACTCCTGTTTTTCGACATTACAGAGCAGGTGGCAACCCGCTGGCCCGCATTGCGCAAGTCCTAGTTGCGGCGACTCGGAAGACCAAGTTCTTTGAAAACAAGAAACCTGTCCGTTCCTCTTCGTGCTCAAGATGTTTGTGGTGCTAAAATAACAGATCATTCCCTTTTGCTTGACAATTGCCCATCTTCTCAAGGCCTTCAGCCAGTCCATACTGATCGATTCAGGTTTATCAGAACCTCTTGTCATGAGGTACCCTGTGCTTGAGCCTTCGCATTATTTATTGCATCAGGACTCGATGTATCTTTGCATTTAGTGGTGCATGAGCAATGGAATGCACTCAATTTAGAATGCATATTAAAAAGATGGGAACTTGTGTGGTAGCCCTAAGTAAAAGTTGCATCTTTTGAAACTAATATGCAGGTGGTTAGATAAGGCAGCAATGCAAGATGGAGGACCTAGAAGCAAGTGGCGGCTATGCACGGTAGCACAGGTAGAAGAAGTGAAGTGCTTAGTGAGCATTTTTCCGATCTGGGTGACGGGTGTAATTTACAATATAACTGTAGCACAACTTAGCACAGTCTTTTCGGAGCAAGGGGCGGTCATGGGCCAGCCAAGCTGGCTATCCTTTTCGCCGTCCAGCATGCAGGTATGCAATTTTGATACCAGAGTAGACTAAAATCTTCAACTCCAACCAAGATAGTGTACAGATTGTTCAAGACTCGGGGGAGGCCATGAGTAGCTTAACCTATGCCATTTTCTTGGCTTCTGGTAACAGGTATTCAATATTGGCACAAACGTTGTATTTGGGATGGTGTATGATATAGTAGTGACGAGGCTGGGGCTGACCAAGTCGGTGACCAAGCTCCAGCGCATGGGAGCTGGCCTTGTTGTTGCTGTCATGTCTATGGTGGTAGATGCCTCTGCGGAGATGGCCCGTCTCCTCTGGAATGGGCAAGATGTTCAAACCTCCATTTTCTGGCTTGTGCCTCAATACGTTTTGGTGGGCATTTCTCAGGTCTGGCAGAGCTGACAAACTAACATGCATATGCTATAGAAATGCTTATTGTGCTCTGGAATGTGGAATGCAGCTATCGCAAAATGTCATACTTGATGTGCTGAGAGAGATAGGCATTTATGTGCGTGTTGTTGCATGTGTTTGTCTGCATAAAGGTGTCGTCGAGTTTCAATTAAGGAGGGTTCCCTCCCACTCACATGGGGCGGATGAGGAGTGTAAAATGCTAGAGGGCATGTATGTATGCCTTGTTGCATGTTGCATAGAGCTGTCCTTGATTTGGGATCAAGGAGGGTCCCCTCCCACTCACATGTGGTGAATGAGGAGTGTAATGTTTGCAAGTTTTTCCTGCAGGTCCTCATGGTGGTGGCACAGATGGACTTCTTCTATTCAGAGGTCTCATCAGGCATGAGAAGCCTGGGATCGTGTTTACCTCTGCTTGCAAGAGCATTTGGAAACTATGCAAGCACATTTATGGTCGACATTGTGACATCGATTACAACACGCAGTGGGGGAGTGGGTTGGATTTCACAAGACCTCAACCAGGGTCACTTAGATTATTTTTATTGGACAGTAGCTGGTGTGGTTGCAGTGGATTTTCTGGCATTTCTCATATTTGCTCGATCCTATACGTACTTGAATCCCATCCAAACAAAAAAGCATTTCAGTGACTCTGCTTGAAACATTGTCGTGCCAAAAGCAAAGTGGGGGAAAGTGGCCTTGCACTTGTGATGCAGTTACCCCTATCAGGTCTTTTCTTTAATATTTAGAAGGTTATGGGTGCTGCTGGCAAAGCCTAAGGTTGATCATTGAAGTTGAAGGAAAGTTATGGATGCCCTGGAGCTATGCACACTCTAATTTAGTTATGACTCGGCAGGCCCTTGGACTACCCTCACCTCAATGGTTTCTCTTTGCAGATCTTAGCAATTGGCGATCATTTCTTGCGAATCGCTGCCAATCCCCGACCACCTTTGTCTATACTTGTTCCTTATCTGTAAGATGTCATGCTTGCATCCTGCTGTCCATAATTGGATATCCTGCCTTTAGTCCGCACCATTGTGCAGACTTCACATCTCAAATGCCTAAAAACATTCAAATCAGGAACCATGCAAGAACATTGTAGAGTTGCAAGATACTCTTTTGTTTCGCAGACGACCTTGTTCTTGCCAGCAGAAGCTCGAAAGAGCAGAATAAAAATCGATCTGGATCTGTCGCATTTCGATATGCCAATCAGTAAAGCTGAAAATGAGAATGCATAGGCTTACTTTCTTTCATCACTCTCTCCACCACCTTTCAAATTGAGCCGTGATTGCCTAGCCGCAACTCTCTATGCTCTGCTTGACAACCCCCCTTAAGGGCTCTTCACAGACAAATTGACGTGTTGTCTTCTCTTCTATTTTCTTCTTGTGCATTGTCTTGTATGTATTTTATCAGAGATAATGCTTTCAGGACTCTACATTGCACTGTGATGGCTATGTGGCCCATGCACTATTCGGGTAAAATCATTTTCCCAGCCATATATAATTCCTATTTACCATTTCTCCTGAAAGGAAAATTTGTAAATTCGATATTTTATTTTACTATTTTCCTCTTGCTCTCAAACAGTATTTTTGAATCTTAATGTGGCACAAATGTAGTTGAGACACTTTTCCCCAACATTGGCCCATGGAAGTAGTCTTCCTGAAATTTCACAAGAAGATTTAGAAATTTTCTCATGTAGGAAAATGGGCTTTTCATACAACGCATAACATCATGAGCTTTTGCTCGAGAGGCACCACATACCTAGCTAGGTATGCGGTGCCTCCCTCACAGAAGCTCATGATGTTGAGGCCGGTAAGTCACAATGTGAGAATTATTGTGAGAATCTGTCCAAAACTTCTTGTGTTTCCAGTTCTACACTTCCAATGCTCTATTGAGAAGCATCCTGAGCCATGCAGTATGTAGAATGGATGTGTAGGCCCACCAAGAGCCGCATATCAAATCCACAAGGGTCTTGGCAAGGGCTATGAGCCCCCTTGCCATGCCATGTGGGCTCATAGCCCCTTGCCCAGGCTTGCAAGAACTCTTGTCTTATAGTGGGGCTCTGCAGGGCTAGAAAAATACATTTTTCCTAACCGGTGAAAATAATGGCAACTTTGAAATTCTCCCGGTTTTAAAGTCAAAATTTGAAGCTTTTGCCGGTAATTACAAATTTCCCCGGATTTATGAGAGGCAAGCTCAAAATCTAACAAGGATTTTACAATTTCAGCCAGTTAAAATACACCAATTTCAGCCAGTTAAAATACACTGGTTTTTTCTAACACTGGGCCCCTCTCTCAAATGATGTACATAGTGAAGACTCGAGACCTTTGTGAAAGAGTGCTTTGAAGTTTGATGACAATCAAACACACCAATGTTTGAAAAAAACCCAAGACTTGGGTATTTTCAATTGGTTGATTCTATGATTTTTTGTAATTACCTCTGAATGTAAATGGGTGCTATGGGATCATATGGAAGCAACATTTTGTAAAGCCCCACAATGTAATTTTGTTCTCTCCTTAATATAACGCTCTCACGCCCTTTATGGTATATTAAAAAAAAAAAGAAACGAGCAAAGCCCGCTCTGCAGGTCCCATGTATCCTCTCCGAGAGCCAATAATTGTATACAATGATGTCTCATTCTAGTGAGCGGTTGAGCTCATAAATTGGGGTGGCCCTTTTCATTATTTTGCCATGTTGAAAAGTGGGCCAGCTATGTCTCTTTGCCCAATACCTTACTACCAGGTCCAGCATACTAAAACACAAGGTGAAAAGGACATTGTAAAATTCTAAAAAAAATTGCACCACACAAGCCACCCTCCACACTAAAGGGCATGTGGTATTAAATAAAGGGAGAGCGGTGGGATCTATGGCAGAGGCCAACACACTCAAATCTCAAGGACATTGGAGGGCTCAAAAAAATTGCCAATCGTAAGTTTTGAGCCCGAGTTTTGAGCCCGAACAGGTGTCATGCAAGGCATGTGGCCTATCCAACCCTCCCACGCGCATATTGTGCCCATGGTGGGAAACAAATCCATGATAAATAAACTTGGGCACGGGCAGAAGTAAACTAGGATAAAAAATGTAAACTCGGACACACCGGGCCAAATCGGACGGCCGAGCTGACCTCGTATCCTGCGAGCCTAGTTTTTTTTTTTTTACCATAAAGGGCGAGAGCAGATTTATATTAAAGAAGAAGAGCAATTACAAAAGACTACCACAAAGGGTATAGTTCGGTCAATAGATACAAAATCTTGGTGTTCAAAATTACATTCTACTCTGTCGAGTTAATCAGAAACTCGTGCAGGTGGGCAACTAGCCGAATTCCATTACTGTGTAGCCTTCTTAATCTTTCCCCATCTGCTCGGCATTCGTCCAACATTCTCTGTAGGTGTGTATATGATCCATCGAGAAGTACCTCTTGTTGTTTGTTGATATTGGCGTTGTTGTAGTAGCTCATGCAGTCCGAGAGTACCTTGAAGTTGGCTTCATATACTCGGCATTGATCCAGCTTCAGTTGATTCACCTGTAGGGAAGAGTAGTGAAACAGTTCTCTCAAACTTTTAGTCTGGTAAGTTATATTAAAAAGCCTGTCATTTCGGTCAGACCAAATAATCCAGAAAAATTCCCCTCTTATTCTATTCCAGACCACTGAAAAGAACAACACTGAATCACCTAGAAGTAATTGTTTCCGACTTAAAGTGCACCCAAGCCCAACACTCAAAGGTGACAGAATCTCTAGACTTTTAGGGCAATTCATAAATAGATGTGGGATGTCCTCCTTAGCCCTATTGCATCTCATGCAGAGCCCAGTGCCTAACCCTGCAAGCCTCATTCTGTGTCCCGTCCATACTGCCTTGTGCAGAATTAACCAGAGCAAAATTGAATGTTTGGCTAGGATTCCTCTATTCCAAATTGCCTGAAATTTGAAGGCCCATTGCCTGCGATCCAGTGAAGTCCTCCATTTTGTGTTGAGTGAGGTGTGTAGTGGTTCCTGGAGGTTTGGGGCTAGGGTGGGGGGGTTAGGCAGAGCACTTCCACTAGACCAATACATAGCCTTGGAGGAGGGGTCAAGGTCACTCGAGAGTGTCCACTCCAACTCTTTTGGGAAGAGGGATTTCCTATTATCAATCAAGGATATTTCCCAGGGTTGCAAGTTGAATCGACTTGTGAGCTCGGTTAGGGAGAGCCACCTGTGCTCTAGCCTGTGCCACAAATTTCTCCACGTTGTGAGGCCCTTGTTATCAATGCGCTTTGCTATCCTACTCTGAACCTGGTTGAGGGGGGGAATCGGAGGCATCGACCACCACATTGATTCATGGGCTCTTAGATTAAGGTTGTTCTTTGAGTCCCAGTTAATTCTTAGGTGATTTTTGTATCTGTTCCAAGCTCCCCACATCGATTTAAGGAGGGGGGAGCCACTGGGCGTTATCTCGACAGGTCCAAAGAAGATTGTTATCCATGGAAGAGGGTGCATCCCATTGGTCCCTTTAATTTTGAATTTGCTAATGTTCCTAAATAGCAATGAGGCCCACTCCTCCTCAGGATTGTCCAATGCTCTAAGGATGAGTTTGACTGCTAGTTTGTTTGCCCGTCTGCTGAAGTTGGGCAGTCTGAGTCCCCCTTGTTCCTTGGGGAGGCAGCATACATCCCAACTAACCTTGGCTAGGCCTTTTCTCATCGGATCACCTGACCAAAGGAAGTTTCTGCATGTCCTGGTTATGTCTTTCAGCTGAGAGTCAGGGGGTCTCCAACAGGAGAGGAAAAACAAGACATAGCAGAAAATAAAGTGCTTGATGGCCAGAGCCCTCCCTGCAATATTCGCCTGAAATCCTGTCCATCAATTTAGTTTGGAGGAGAAACGCTCCAGTACCCATTGCCACCTCTGTGCCATATATACCCTAAACCCAAATGGGATGCCTAGGAGCCTGAAGATGACCCCGTGTTTTAATATTGAGCATCCTTGTTCTGTAATCCACCTTGGGAGTGGAGAGAGGGAGGCCTCAATTCCAGTCTTGGAATGGTTAATCCGAGATCTCGAGGTTGAGCAGAACGTCTTCAAACAGTCCCAGAAGCATTGGAGTGATTGCTCATCGTTGTTGAGTAAGCCATTGGTGTCATCAACGAATTGTGAGAGGCATTGCTGTCTGCCGTCCGGTAATGAGATTCCTTTGAGTGTCCCATCTCCCATTTTGGCTTTGACCAGGCAATTGAGAGAGTCCATCGAGGTCGCAAAGAGTAAAGGGGCAAGGGGGCATCCCTGTCGTACCGATCAATTGAGAGGAAATGGCTCTGACATGCCATTGTTGAGTGCTACCCTTGTCTGTGCGTTTCCTAGTAGAGTCTTAACAAACCTGATCATACCTGGTCCGAAGTCCATCATGGTCAGGCACTCGAGGATGAATGTCCATTCCAATCTGTCGTAGGCTTTGTTGAAGTCAACTTTGACAAAGACAAAATCCTGACAGGAATATTCAATTCCTTCCCACATTGCTATAACAGCTTCCATGATTCTCCTTCCTTTGATGAAGCCTTTTTGCTCTGTGCACAGCCACTCTGTTAGAGCAGGGGAAATTCTAAGTGCTATAGCTTTGGCAAAGATTTTGTATGTTGAATTCAGCATAGTGAGCGGTCTCCAGTTAGAGATTATTTATTTGGGCCCTCTCTTATGTAGGAGTTTAATGACTCCCGTATTGAGTTGAACAAGAAGGGCTCCTTGTTTAACTGATTCCTCCCATACTCTAAGGAGGATAGGAGATAGTACTTCCTTAAACGTCTGGTAGAATTCAGCAGGAAGCCCATCTATGCCAGGAGTCTTCTTGAGTTTTAAGGATTCAATTGCCCTTTTTATTTCCCACACTATGAGTCCTGAATCAAGCTGGACCGCTAAGTGGGAGGGGATCACTCTCGGCATGCATTTCCTGATTTGTTCACGGGCTACAGTCACCTCCTCATCCAGTGCTCCTTAGGACTGAATAGCAAGGTGAAGTGCTCCCTCGCTATTTCCATATTTTCGCATTCATTACTAGCCTTGCCCTTTGGTCCCACCAGGAAGGGGATGGCTTCTCTCATATGTTTCTTCCTAAGATTTTTAAACATTCCTTTAGTTGGCTTATCCACTTTACCTGCCCACCATTCTCTAAAGAAGACTGCAGTATGTTTGAGGGTGAGGTCCTCCTCCACATGAAGTTGATGTCTTAGTGTGGCTATCTTATCTTGAGTATCAGAATTAGGGCTCTTGCTGCATTCCATCTCTACCAGTTCACTGTATATCTGATCCTTGCATTTCCTCCTGATTTCTGTTACTTTTTTCCTGAACATTATAAGAGTTTTTTGAGTGTTTGATATTTCCATTGTCCATGCCTTGGATGGAATGAATCCCTTTGAGAAAGCATGCACCCATATTGCCTTAATGCTACTCTATACTTCTTCCAGTTGAAACAGTGAGGTGTCTGTGTGGAACCAGTGATTCCTAATTTTCCTACATTTATTGTCCAAGGTTATCACTAGTGGATAGTGGTCAGAGGTACAAGACGTGTGTCTGGGTTTGGCTTTGATTTTATTAAAGCTACTGGCTAGGGAAGTGCTTATATAGCATCTATCTAATCTGGCTTTTCTAGCATTGGGGCCTTTTGAATAATTCTGCCATGTGAACTCTCCAGGAGACCCGACATCCCACAGATCAAGGTGGTCTTTCAGCTGGTTCCACTCCTGAAGCTCTTATCTAGAGATCACATTGCCTCGGTTTAAGAAACAATCTTCAATGGTCTCTGCCATATTGAAATCCCCAATGAGAATGGTTGGCTCATTTTGGGCTAGAAGTTGCTTCCACAATTGAGTTCTGTCTCTAGCAGAACCTCCTGCATAAACAAACTAAATCATGCATTGGATAGGGGACTCGACTGTCACACCTACCCAGTAGGTTCCTCTGCCAGATTTCTCTGGATTCACCTTCCAAGTTTGGGGGATGCCGATTGCTGTACCACCCGATCCCCTTTCGTGCGAGGAGCAGTGCTAGAGGTGCTCTTTTGAGATTACAAAAAGCCTTTGGGAGAGCTTGTCCCTTAAAGTTTTTATCTCTTGCAGTCCAATGACATCGACTGGAAAGTTGTTGAGCCAGGCCCTAATTTTCTTTGCTTTGAGTGGGTCTGACAGACCCTTAATATTCCAAGACACGATTTTCATCGGGGAGTGAGTCTATCCTTGCGATTTTTGGACTGGGATCGAGGAGAGGCTTGTGACACTAAGGTGTGTCCCCTCTTGTTGTCCTTCTGAACTTCCATGGGGGCTGGGCATGTCTCAATAGTTTCCTTCTCGCCAGGGGCTATGTTTTCTTTGTTGGGTTCGTTGCTTGTGGCCGACTTGTTTTGGCTTAGGGCTAATGTGCGATCAGCCTAATTCACTTGCCTTTCCAGTCTTGTGTCTGCATCCTCTTCTTCTTCTGAGTCGGGGTCAATGGACTCTGCCACATCAGAATCTTCCCACTTTGGTAGTGAAGCGAGTAGGGCAAATCTGTTGGGGCCCCGCGATTTACCCTTATCCAACTGAGTTTTGTGGGCCATTGGTTTCTCTGGCTTGGGGGGTTGCGGTTGGGAGACAGGCGGGGATGTTTGAGAGCTTCCTTTGTTGAGGGCAGAGTTAGGCGAGGCTTGCTCTGGTTTAGTGTTTTTTTTGGGGCATTCCCTAACGAAGTGCCCCTTCGTTCCGCAGTGGAAACAAACATTTGGGAGGTATTTGTAACTTATTGGTTGTTCAAAACACTCGCCGTCATCTAAAGCGATTACCATGGATTGGGGAAGCTCCACTGAAATGTCCATTTCAATGAGGGCCCGTGGGTGCCATGCCGGGATGTAGTCCCCTCTAGGTCGGCCCCCTAAAAATGTACCTAGATGTGCTCCTATGGCTTGAGGTGATTGTGATAGTGAAGGGGTAGGTTCGAGAATTCCACCCAGACGGGGAAGTGATTGAGGGCATCGCTCTCCGCTTTGTAATCCTTATTCCATTTGAATAGGAAGAGGGGGGTCGCTTGCAACAACCATTGGCTTGTGCTTAGCACTCTGAGCCTAGTTCTTCGTTGTAGATCCCATCCCTCTTCATTTAACACCATGTGTCCTTTAGTCCTGAGGGAAAGCCACAACAGGCTTTGATCTGAGAGATGTATGGTAGAGATCAGTGTCGTAACGATTCCAAATTGAGGTCCATCGCCTGAAAATTTGAGAAAATAAACGAGTATTATGTAAGCTCCGGCAATTCATGAAGGGAGCCACACACACTGAGACAAGTGAGATTGTCGAGCACTATTTAGGAAAAGTGATTTTCCCAACCATACATAATTTCTATTTACCATTTCTCCAAAAGAAAAATTTCTAAATTCAATAAAAATTTCTATTTTAACACTTTCTCTCAAAATCTAGACGGGATTTCTTTTTTTCCTCTCGCTCTCAAACAACCTTTTGTGTCTTTTTAAGCGACACACGTGTAAGCTGAGACACAGTTCTCTGAACATTGTTGTTGAGGGCACATTGCTTCTCAGAATGAGCACTCTTTGTTTTGTTTTGCTTTAAGAGTCGGGCACGGGGACCCTCTGTCGTCTTCCCAAAACAAAACAGAACAAGTGAAAGGGTCACGACGGCTTTCAAAAACAATAAGAAAGTGATAAAATTGTTAGGTTGAATTAAACTGGTATCAGTGTTTGAGAAAGGATTGCCTCAGCTTAGTTTAGAGCTGATTGAAAATCGAGACTAGCTAACTGCAAACCATGGTAAATGGAAGAAAAACCGATAAAATATGTGAGAAAATCGTTTAAAAATTTTGCTAGTATTTCTAATTTTTTTCTTTGTGAGGAAGAAACTTGATCAACAGCCGCTTAATAAAAGAGACTTTCTCGAACGTTAACACTGACTGAAATCAAGCTATAAAATGCAAGAAATATAAAACCTGTTGGGGTATAGGCGTCTGTGCCTTGCCCGGCCGCCCAGAGTCTGGGCGCCCACTGACTTGTATACCTTATACATAGCATAAGTGTATAGGGGGCTGCTCACTCTTTTGAGTCTCCCCACCCACATCGTGTCTGTCTCCTTCTCTCTCTCTCTCTCACTCTCCGTCTGTGGTGCTCCCCGATCCCCTTCAATTGGTATCAGAGCTATGGTGACCGCGGAGAGCACGACGGCTTTGAGAGCTTCGAGGCGATAGCTCGCTCGCTCTCGACGGTGGAGTTTGATCGCGGAGTTTCACGGAGAGCGATTTTAGCTTGAGGAGCATTGTCTTTGGAGCTTAGGAGCTTGGTGTGGTCAAGCTTGGTCGAGGAGGCGGTTGCGGCTTCCTTGGTGAGAGGAGCTTTTGAGCTCAGTGGAGCTCGTTAGAGAAGTGCTCGGCGGAGGAGAGCTTGACATTCGAGTGCTTGGATGCTGTTGTGGCAGAGCTCTTGTGTTAGAGTTTGCATTGAGAGGACATTGCATCACGCAGAGTGGAGCAGGAGCAGGTTCAAGACTGTGTGCAGCTCGTTTTTGCCATTTTCGGGCTCTAAAACGCAGTTTTTTGCGTAGCTCCGTCATACAGAGTCAGATCTACATGATCCAGGAGTCTAGGTCAGGGTTTTGGCACGCTCCGGACGCGATGGTGATGTCTATTTGCTGAAATTATGCTTTGAATTACAGCAGGTACAGCAGCAAGTTTATGTGTGCACTTTCGGGTCATAAAAACACTGTTTTTGGCATAGCTTTCACACCCGGACTCGGATACATATGATCCAGGAGTCTACCTTGGGGTTTCGGCATGCTCCGGACGCGCTCGTCATATCAGAATTTTAAAATTCTGAACGCTGAATTTTCTGCAGCAGCAGTTGTTTATTGTGTGTCGAGGATTCCACACATGGTTTGCTCTCAGATGTGAGAGTGATATTTGCTGCAAGTTTCCTCACAGGTGGGAGGATACGATGTATGCCTTATGTGGTTTGATGCTCAGGGAGACTAATGTGATTGCATTTTGAGCTCGGCAATGTATGCCTCGAGCATGTTTTTTGGCAGTCACAGGTAGAGCAGATATTTGTGTATTAGATTTGCAGGTGTTTGCAATGATGTATGCAAAATGTGGAGATTGGTGCATGCATTTGGAGTGTGATTTGACGCGCTTTGGTTGCTCATGGTTTTGAGCGTGCAGTCAGTTTGGTTACTGATTTTGTGGCCGTTTTACTGACGAAACTCTGGCGAAATTTTCCCAGGAGTTTTATGCGCATCATTTATGCGATCTAGGTAGAGATTGCGGGTTGCACTCAGCATTTGTGTGTGGTGTTCTCTGCAGGTGGGAGATTTGTGCGTGTGTATGCATCGATACCGCACAGTGTGGGCTTGGTGATTAGCTCACGGGTTTGACAGGCGTACAGTTATCTTGGCACACTCACAGGAGTGAGTATTGTGATGTATGCTTGTGTGGCTACGAGCTAGGTAGCCGGATTCGAGCACTAATGGCTTGAGGTTTTTCAGCAGGTTTCAGCTACAGGTTTACAAGTTTACAGGTAGGTTTGAGGGCTTATTTGGGCGTTGAATTTTCAGCCATTGTTTCCTCTTTGCAGGTGTCCATGTATGGCTCAGTTGTAGGCTGATTTGGGACACATTTGTGACTTGTTTATGCAGTTGTTTAAGAGCTGAATTTTGGGGCTGATTTGCAGCCATATCTTACAGCCATATTTGCAGACTTTTGTTGATGCGATTCGAGTCAGATTAGGGCTGATTTGGTTGACATTTGCTACTCATTGTTGGTTGCTCTTTTGCGAGCATTATGGCTGATTTTTCATTTGACTTCCAGCGTTATGGTCTGACACAGTTTGATGGTGCAGATTTTGTTGCTTGGAAGGAACATATGCTTGTTGCATTGGCGGATTTGGGGTAGGATAAACCCTTGCATGGTTTATCGGCGAAACCCAATTCTATGCGTGATGATGATTGGCAGGATCTTGATGAGTTAGCCATGTCTACGATTTGTTTGCATCTGGTTGAGTCTGTTTACTGGCAGGTCTCGAGGGAGACTACAACTCATGCTTTATGGCAGAGTTTACATGCTATGTACGCGGCATCCATGTCTACTAGCGAGTCTAGTCCCACTTCTATGTCCATGGGAGAGATTGGTCCCACACGCAAGTCTCGACGGCATAGAGACTTGACATGTTGGCATTGTGGACATAGAGGGCACATTAGGCGTCGATGTTTCAGGCGTTTGAGACAACGGAGGCGACAGATGCGTGATGCAGATTTGGGCATGACAGATGCTAGTGAGATCAGTACGGTGGTTACTGAGTATGCTTGTGATGGCGATGTCACATTTACATCTAGCTTGTCTTCATATGATCTTATGTCTACGGATTGCATATCGGATTGCACATTGTCTTCACATTGGTTACTAGATTCAGATGCTACATTCCATGTCACGTCGCATCGTGAGTGGTTTAGCACGTTTTCTAGTGGGAGACTTGGTTGTGTGCACATGGATGATGGTGCTGTGTATGACATTGAGGGTACAGGAGACGTATGTTTGTCCTTGCCCAGTGGTATGAGATTTACCCTACGTCATGTGCGTTATGTGCCAGATCTAAGACGGGATTTGATCTCAGTCAGACAGTTACGGGATAGTGGATGTCAGATTTCGCTACGAGAGCGAGATTTTGTGATGCATTTGGGTTCGCTAGTGATTGCGAGAGGTGCCAGGAGTGGTACAGGTTACCCATTGCATGTGGATCACGCGAGAGACGGTGTTGTCTCTGTGATCATGCAGCCAGGTAGACAGCGAGAGAGTAGGCGAGTCTCTTTTGCTTGTGGGTTGCAGGATACTTTGCATGGAGTGCAGAGTAGTGAGCTCGTTGTGCACACAGTTGGGGCACAACTTGAGCAGTCACACAGAGAGGTGACAGAGTCAGACATGCATGCTTTGCTAGTGACTGAGCAAAGCAGAGAGTCAGTTGTGCGAGATACTTCTATGCAGGATAGACAGGTAGAGCGGTCTTGCTCTAGTGAGTCACGACAGGAGGACGTTGTGCAAGAGTCTATACATACGGAGTTAGAGCATGAGAGCTCTAGTGAGTCACAGCAGATTGAGTGGTCATGTTTGCAGTGGATGATTGCAGAGGAGGCTGAGATGTCAGCGGTTATGCAGTCATTCCTTTCTATGCTCGACAGTGAGCATGGGGATATAGTTGTGCAGGATATGTCTTCCAGCAGACACCTAGAGCAGCTGGTTTGCTCTGAGGTTGCACGACAGGTTGATGCATCTTTTGCGGACAGTCAGGAGATGCATGTGGCTGACACGCCTTGTCAGTCAGAGATGCCTATTGCCAGGGATATATATGTTGATGCATGCTCCGTAGAGCTAGCAGGGCCCGCTAGCATTGCATCGGCGTTCGGTGGTCTCATGTATGAGATGCTGATCTTGAGACCGGATATCGCAGCTGCAGTGGGAGCATTTGCAGTTGGGGTTGTCAGTCGTTTGTTGACTGATGATGGCATAGTGCACGAGGGAGATATGCAGGTATTGCGTACATACTTGCAGTACGTGTGCGGTACGTCTGGTGGTGTATGGACTTACACGGGAGCAGGACAGCCGGATGCACACGATCACAGCCAGCCAGTGGGCATTGGTTGAGAGCGGTTTTCTCTCACCTTTTGTAGTCTTTAGACTAGGTTCCCTTGCTTAAAGGCACAGTCGCCTTTAAGTGGAAGGTTGTTGGGGTATAGGCGTCTGTGCCTTGCCCGGCCGCCCAGAGTCTGGGCGCCCACTGACTTGTATACCTTATACATAGCATAAGTGTATAGGGGACTGCTCACTCTTTTGAGTCTCCCCACCCACATCGTGTCTGTCTCCTTCTCTCTCTCTCTCACTCTCCATCTGTGGTGCTCCCCGATCCCCTTCAAAACCATGTGAAGTTGTGAAATGAAAGGTGAAATAAAAAAACTAATTAATATATATGTGTGCGTATAGAATTTATTAGAATTATGCAAAGTGAAACTTCACTTTAGCATTCTAAAACAATAGAAGGCAAAAAAAACATGTGTGTGTGTAAAATTTATGCAAGGTGAAGCTTCACTTAAAACAATAGAATTCAACAAAAGTAAAGACATGTATGTGAAATGAAAGGTAAGTCTCCATCAAGTAGATGTGAAATGAAAGGAGTCTCCCTAACCCAACACAACACTAAGGGTTTCTTTTAGAAAGCCAAAAAGTATGTATATACAAAGTAAATGAAAGGGAAAAGGACAACAGAGACTTCAATTGCATCCAAGCACCTAAGCAGTGTGCGGGAAAAATCATTTTTCCAACCATACAAAATTCTTTTCCTTTAATTTGTCAAGAGGAAATTTTAGAAAATTATGTTATTTTTTTGGATTTCTACACTATTTTTCTCTCTTTTGAGGCGGAATGTCTCCTTTTCCCCTTGCCCTCAACCAACAGTTTTGAAATTGAAAACGACACGATATTAAGTTGTCACATTTTTCCCGAACACTGCACTTAAGATAGATGCTTTTGTCATTGGTTTCCCCTGTACTACATGAGGCTTCGCTTTCCCAATGAGCACACATTGAAGTTTGCATACATGTCTACCACCCGTGACCCAACAATAAGATCCTCGATTCAGTGTTCGAGAAAAATCATTTTTCCAAACATACAAATTTGCTTTCCTTGAGTTTGCCAAGAGGAAATTCTAAAACATTAGGGGTATTTTTCAGGTTTTTACACTATTTTTCTCTATTTTGGGGTGGAATTTCTCCTTTTCCCTTTGCACTCGATCGGCATTTTTGAAATTGGAAACGGCATGATATTAAGCTGAGACACATTTTTCCCGAACACTACCTCGATTCCTCCACCATTGCCCCAATCGTAGCACGCTGCACATGCTTTGAGAATACCCATGAAAGGCATGTGATCTAGGACTAGAAGTAGGAAGCAATTTGGCCCTTTCCATGTCGTTTTCAAAATATTCTCTCTCCAAAGTTCGTACTAGTATTCAAGTACGTTGTGTGTAAAGTATGTGCAAATCGTGCGGTCCAACTAGTCAAATTTGGTTTAAAAACTTTCGTTAAATGTCATGTTTTGCGTACTTTGAGAACATTATTTTTAGCAATACTAAAAATGTGAGTTGTGAAAACTTGTGATATATTGTCTGACCATAAAAATTCATAAAGATACTCCTGGGACCTGCTTGTGTCGACCCAAAACACCCACTATTTAGAAGATGGATCAAGGCAGCAGGCTTGGGATCCTTAACTCTAGCACTCATGCGGAGGCTCAATGTGCCAAGTTTGTGGCAGCCCTCGCTAAGCAAGGTCAAGCTTAGGCAATTATGGCCAAGGATATGATAGAAAACTCCAGAATCTGCTCACAAGGCGGCTAGTGAAAAGGACTTGAGGTGCCCGACAAGCTGTTGGCCCCGTAGTGGTCCATCCTGAAACTTGGGGATATGACATGCAAGCTTACTCGAAAATGCAACAAAGCAACGGAGGCTTTGGAATGGAGAGAGCTATCAAGGTAATTTCACAACTCTATATGTCAATGGTCCCCTTGGCTCTCTAAGGTTGGAGGCATTCTTCTGACCCCTTTCTTGAGGGAAGTTGCTAGAAAGGTTAATAACAAAGGTATTAGACGTATAGACCAATTGTGGGACTACAACAGAGGCTTTTGAAAAGGAACATATCAATTTTCCTTCGAGTTTAGCCTTAGTGAGTCAGAAAGATTGCTGATCAGGAGAGCTCTATAACGGCTCAATAGGTGGTATCTGCCGGTTTATGAATCCAAGTTCGAGTGGAAAACTTGGCATTGGCATGTGAACAGACATTTCCTAAAACCGCAAACTAAAGATATGTATCTCACCCTTATGGCATCACATGATTGGTTCTCTCCGTTCAGTAAGCAGTGGGCCAAAAATTGGCCAGGGTCAAGATGAAAGACGGTCGTGAAGAACATATGGCGTCCTAAATGGCCGCATGGGATGAAGGTTTTCTTATGGAAGGTGCTATGGGGAGACATGCCAACTGGAGTGAAGGTCCTTGTCAGGGGAATTGGTCTAGATAGATGCTCGCAATGCAAAACGGCTTGTGATGACCTCTCTCACCTATTCAAGGAGTGTCCAATGATCTGTGATCTGCTAGGCAAGATCTGCAAATGGGTCCAAAAAACTTGAAAAATAGGATTCTTTAAGAACGATCTCTTCTTGGGAGGGAAGACGTTTAGGAGCCATGCATTGCTCATTGCTACACAAATTGTGAGGTAAACACATCTAGAAGGCAAGGAATTGTCGAACCTTCGAGAACTCCTTGGAAGTGGCTAGGTTCAAGGAGAGAGTCCAAGAAAGCAGGGTAACGATCATCGCCATTGGACAACAAAGGAACTCAGAGGAGTGGAACAAGACCTTGGGTGCCACAATAACGGTCGTGCAAAAGTGAAAGTATGGGCTTATCCATGGTCATGGGGTGGATCCCCCCTCAGTCGATGTATTTATGATCCGTTGAAGTGGACATGGCTCGTCACGAGCATGGCAGGAATATGTAAATTTTTGGATCTATTAATATAATCCTGACAGGAATATGTAATTTTTTGGATCTATTAATATAATCCACTCACCATTGTGAGTTTTGCCCAAAAAAAGAAGAAGAGAAATGCTCCTAGGAGAAAAAGGGATGAATAGCCAAGCGTTTATGATATGTACTCAAGTTGTTAGATTCAGTTTCTACCACCATATTTGGAAGGCTAGGAACAGTCGAGTGTTCGCCCAGGATTTCTCAATAGCTAGCTACTCAGAGATTATCCAAGAAACTAGGGAAACTATTATTGGAATTGGAAAAACTAAGATCTCAAACGAGTGGAATAGGGCAAGTCTCACCGTTAGGTCTCTAACGATTTGATGTATGTGAGGTTGGGGCTCCTTATGAAAAGCATCGATCCTATGGAATATATTTGACAATGGCTCAAATTGAGCATGGCGTTGATATAATGGTTTACTCTTTTTAATATAACCCCTCGCATTTTGTGAGATTTGCAAAAAAAAAAAAAAAGAAGGTGAAGATTCACTATGGCCTACCTAAGGCTATTGAGAAGAGTTTCACATAATGGTTTACTCTTTTTAATATAACCCCTAGCATTTTGTGAGATTTACCAAAAAAAAAAAAAAACCAGGTGAAGATTCACTATGGCCTACATAAGGCTGTTGAGAAGAGTTTCATAATAATAAAGGCTTCTCACAATAAAGGCTTCTTTGTGAGAGGAAATGATAAAAAGTCGATATTTGAAAATATCTGGTATCACAATAAAAGATTGTGTTTTAAAAAAAAAGTGTAACAACAATCAACTATTTGGTTTATGATATATTACAAATGCATAGAAAATATTTTGACACAATACTCAATGCCCCTCTTTAAAGAGAGGTACATAAATGTCAACACCCTCTTACAAGTGCTCTAAAATAAAATTTATTATCACTAGTAAAACGGCGTCGTTTTCGGTGGTGGCATTGCCCCCCATTACCCTCAAACCCCTTGTTTCCATTGCCTATTCAGAGAGGGTTTTGGACCACTGGCCAAAGTTATGAGATAACAGGATCATAGATGCCTTGGGCTATTTTTATTGAAGCTATGTAGACATAGGGAGAGTCTCTCGAGGAGACCAGACAATAGGAGACACTGTTGAGTTAGCAGAGGATCACACCCACATTTTTGCTCACACTCATCATTTTGTAACCATTGATTGTAATAAATGTCTTTCCGACATTAATTTTGATTTGAGCCATTCATTAAGTAACGGGACTCAATTGAGTTTCCAGCTTGTAATTCCGAAGTAATTTCACTTGCTGATGTAATTAGTTAGAGATGTTCTCACCTCCAAGGCTGAGGTATATAAGCCAAAGTTTTTGTAACCTAAGGAGATTCAGATTATTAATCAAAGTGAGTTTTTGAGCGCCGTGACTGTGTCTGAGAGAGAGAGAGAGAGAGAGAGAGAGAGAGAGAGAGAGAGAGAGAGAGTCTTATCTACTTGCTACACGAGCTATGGAGCCGCCATTGGAGAAGCGACACCGCCATTGTGTTAGCAACGAGTAGAGCTACGCATTAGTACCATCGGGGTCAAGTTTCGATCACCTGTATTTTTCGGCCTGTCTTCATACACGTTTACCGCACGGAGTGGTTATAGGTTGATTTTGCAGTTCAAGTCTTTAGGGTGTTGTTCTTACCTAGTGTATAGACTTCCCCTTGAGTTTGAGATCGATTCAATGATTCTAGATCCTGTTTCGTATAGCATTCATTCATAGTACGGATTTCAGTCACTTGCGTATTTTAGAACTTAGATTTGATTTCCTTAGTAGTGATTGTCATTAGAAGGTCGAGTAGGTGATTTGACACCCACCTAGTTGTTTCCATGCGCCTGCGGGTCAAGCTCCGTCCTCGTCTGACAAATTATGTTGTTGGTTGAGTTCTCGCTATTTAGCTTCCGCTAGCGGCGTAACCGCCTTAACATTTGGCGCCGCTGCCGGGGACGAGAGCCCTAAGTAGGTGACCTTAGACTAATCCTACGAGGTGAGTCGTATAAACTACTTTGTATACTTTAGTTAGAAAAGATCTAGGAGTGGTGGACTCCGAAGATCTCGAGAGATACTAGGAAGTGGGGTATTCCTGGGTCTTCCGTGTTGACAGTATTTTTAGTTTAGCTTAGATTTGTTTGTTGTTTTGTTGGTGTTGAGTAGTTGTTGATAGAAGAAGAATTTGCTAGTCCGTGAGTGGCAGTGGATCTCTTTAAAATCACAATTACCAAACCCATTTTATGATTAGGAATAGCTTAGGTAGGACTTCATTTGATCCTGATCTAGAGCTAGTAATCATTGGAGTATTTGCTTGATATGGTTGATTGCATGTTAGATCACTAAACCGTCGAGTTAGTAGTGAAACTTGCAATAAACAAAAGTCAGAGAAATTTTATGTGTATCTGGGAGTTGCTGAGCACTTGAGAAAGCTTTAGGAAGGATTCTGTGCCAAAAAACTGGAAATCTGCAACTTTAGACATCATACGCGTATGATGTCTAAATGACCAAACAGAGACCAAAACAGAAATTTTGACTTTACCAGAGTGTTCAAAAGGGGGGTTATACCCTAATTTCAACTTAAAACAAGAGCATTAACACTCAAAGAAACCCAAAAAGACAAGTCGGAGTCCAAGAAACGCAAAGAATAGGAAATTTTGGATTCAGATCTTGTTTTTACATTCAAACCTGACAAAAACACTTGAAACTCAATTATAAACATTGGAGAAGGCTTAAAACCAAGAATAGTCAAAATCTGGGATAAAAGACATCATACGCGTATAATGTTTTTTAGCACATCCACTGATTATTTTTTATATCTGACCTGACAAGATTGTTGCAAACACTGTAGAAAGCATAAATATCAAGTCTTGACCAAAATTGATGAAAAAGACATCATACGCGTATAATGTCTTTGACCTAATTTTGGACATATTTTGATACTTTGCCAACACAGATCCATTGTAATAGCTGTCTAGAGATTATATTTCAAGTTTCATCCCATTTGGATCACAATTGACCCAAAACAAGTCAAAAGAGGAAAATTGCCAAGAAAAGCCTAAATTAGCCATAACTTGCTCAAACAGAGTTCAAACTGAATTTTGTGAGTGGATAGAGCATAAGGGGGCTACTGAGAGTGAGCATAACCAAAATAGTCCAAATCTGTGAAAAAAGACATCATACGCGTATAATGTCTTTTTCAGCATAACTGCAACAAAATTCTCACTTGATGAAACAGAAGTTGTCCAACTGACAAGATTAAACAATTGACCAAATATCAATCAGTTTGGATCAATTCTGACCACAAAAACTTGGGAAAACAAATTGCCGAGACGGAAAAGTTAAAGTCCTTTAGGGGAATTGATGAATTTGAGATCGGGCAGGAATCTCCAGAATAACCAACCAAAACAAGGGGAACAAGCAAGTGTCATATTAACCGAGGGAAGTGTAAACCAAAGTTGGGTGCAACCATTAGAGCCGATCTTTGAAGGAAGTGTTTCTGATACTTCTTCGGAGAGATCTTACGAGATTTTCACCGAACACTTCGAACACTTGAACCTGAACAACAGAGAAAATATGGCAGCAGGATCATCAAACCCTTCCGCCACAATGAAGCTATTGTTCATAAAATATCAGTACGACAATGAGCAAGGTGCCAAGATCTACAAAGATGGAATGGACCGCTATTGTGTAAAGATAGAAGATAGACCTAGTGAGTTCAAGGACTTAGTGCCTGTGAGCTATAGCGGAGATAGATATCTAGATGACGAGGGTACCATGTACTTGGTAGTCCTAAACCCTAACATTGTGGACAAGTGGGGATTGATGGGCACCAAAGCCAAAGTAAATGAAGAACTTGAGGAGAAAGCACCAATAATGAACTTTCCTGATGCGAGGTTAAGAAGAGAGAATGAAACTACAAGGATCAACACTGATAACATCTATGTGGGGCTATACAAATATAATAATGGGGAGCAAGATCTCTATTATAGATGTGAAGAACCCTACACTGGAGAGTTGACAGACCAAAAAAGACTTTATGTCTTTACCTACACAGAGGGATCGGAAGTGAAAATTGCCGCTTACGACAAGTATGGGAGGCAATACTCAACAATGGGCAAGAAAGAATTAGAAGGATATACATACTTTGGGGGACCACTACATCAGTATTATGTTACTTCTAGCTCACATGACCAGCACCAACAAATGGAGTGCAAAACCCAATGACAACAGGAGGACAAAGAACTCAGGCTGCTAACTCTTTCAGTCAACCTCAGTACTCGAAGCCCGGACCAATGGGATCATTACATTCCAGAGAGTCAATGGATACGAATCGAGGTAGTGCAGTTCCAATCCCCACATATACCACTCCAGGTCCAAGGTTCGAAGCGGAACCATCACATTTACCTCCTAGTAGTAGATTCAGGGCAGGGGAACCGACAAGGGTAACCCATGAAGTCCATGATGCTAGAGAAAGCTTTAGCCGGGACACAGGAGCAATGAGATTGGTAGCAGACCATAGACGTATGAGACCATCTCAAGTAGCCAAGTGTATGCCAAAGAAGTATGGTGGTTCAGGAGATCCGTATGCACATGTGTCACTCTTTAAGCAAGTCTTAAGAGCTGAGCAGATAACAGATTTCCATACACAATACGAGGGATTTGGTCTTACTCTAGAAGGTACGTCATTGACATGGTTTCAACCACTGAACAAAGGGGGATTCCATGACATTGACCATTTGCTAAGAGAGTTTGCTGAGGAATTCTCAAAACGAGGGATTAAGCACAATACGGTCTCACAAATATATGCTTTTAAACAGAGAGAACACGAAAAAGTGAAGGAAGCTTCACTTCGCTTCAAACAATACATTGAGAGATGTCCAGTACGTGAACGACCACAAGATGACAGACTATCTGTTCTCTTTATTGAAGGATTGAGAAACGACACTCTCAAGAAGGACTTGCACTTGAAAGCTTGTACAAGTTTCGAGCAAGTAACGAGAGAAGCATTGTACTTAGTGCATAACTGTACGGTTTATGGAGAGGTGTCAGCGGATACAGATTTTGCATCCAGTAGCTCTTCCTCCGTAGCGAGCAAGACTACCACTAAAAAGAATGTTCAAACAACAACCATGCCAAATGTAGAGCAAATGATAGAAGATGCTCTAAAAAGGATGGCACCATACCAAAAACCATTGCCAAAACCACTGAAATGGTGTGCTATTGAACAAAAATGGACAAACCATCCAACAGAGGAGTGCTATTACAACAAAGGGTATGTAAGGGAGCGTCAGTATGCACCTCCTGCTCAATTAGCACCACCTCAGGTACATCCAGTACCTCGATACCCAACGGGAAATGTACCAGGACCTATGGGGATAGAAAGACCGCAACCGGTATTGGGACAACAACCACCTTTACCAGGAGCAAGACCAGCGGGCATTAGATATGCACCAACCTTAGAGAATCAGGAAGAACAAGCCTTAGTGCCTGTTCAAGCCTATTATGAAGAATCTGGTGCACACATGTTTCCAACTGTGTATTACCCACCAGAAGAACCCAAACAACCAGAACCATGGGGCATGATTGGGAATGTTGGAATACCAACAGTTACAAGTGCTTCTGATGAAGAGAGATACAATTTGGACGCAAGAACATTGATGTTCATAGCTCATGGAGGGTTAACAGGACAAAGACCATCCTATCCACAAAGGAAGAATCAAGTGGGACCAAGACCAGCACTAGGACCCGGTTACAAGTGTGGAGGTGACCATCTGATGAATGTTTGTCCACATACGGAAATCATTAGAATTAACGCTTATTGCACTGAGTGTGGGGTTACTCACTTCATTGAGGATTGTTCAAAGAATCCAAACAAAGTGCAAAAGACGACATTGAATATGTTAGAAACTATTCCTACCAGTAGTGGGTCTGAAAATGAAACTCTGATACCAACGCAAGTTGTTACTAGAGCTCAAGCTAAGAAAACCACTAGAGAACCTGAGAATGGAAAGTTAGCGGCTGAAGTGGTTAGTCAAGGACCGCGGAGTCAGAGAAACACATGGAAAGCTAGAAAAGCACGCATGAAGTTGAGAAAAGAACGTGAAGACGCTATTCTAGCTGAGGAACTAAAGTGAACTAAAGATAGATTAGAAAAACTTGAGAGTCAAAACGGGAAACGAGAGATGAGCCCGGAAAGAACGAAACAAAAGAGTATCAAAGAAACAACGAGCTTAAGCTCAGGGGGATCAGTGCTAGTCGACAAAGTACACGAACCATTCGACACACTGATGAGAGCTTACGAAGCTAGGTTAAAGAACAACCAAACACAAGAACAGAGGTGGATGACATACCCAAACGTGGAATTGGAAAAGCAGAGACTTGAAATGTGCCAGAGAATGATCGAGACTGCACAAGCCTTATTAGAACCACCAAGAGAAACAATGAATTGTGGAACGGAAAACCCAATTCAGCAAGAGACTATCATTTCACGGGTAGCTGAAAAGACTCCCAGTGCACAAAAGCCTGAAAATACACACAAGGATGACCGCATAGTATTGAACACAACCGATCAGGAGATAGAGAGTTTACATCCAGTCATACAGAGGTCTTACGGAAGAGATGAGGATTACAATGAATTTTGGAAACAAGTGAGAGAGGCAAACTTTGCAAACGAGCTAAGTTGCCAAGCTAATCAGACAAATTGGGAAAAGGACATCAGGAATCCTCCCATAGTGGAATTTGAGGCAGGATCTCAAGTGGACTTGGATCTGCAATCTTACTGGGGAGATGGGGGCTCTGTTAGAACAATGGAGAGCAAACCTCATTCACTGAATACCTTACCTTCATACTTAGGAGAGTATGAAGCAAAATCCGAGATTAGAGCACTTCCCTCACGAAGAATCTCATCAGAAAAATTCATGGACTCGCAAGGATTGATAGAGATCTTGTCAACACCAGTGACATGCACTATCACTCTACCTGAGCTTTTGAGGCTAAGACCACATATGTGGACCACTGTAGGAAAATGCTTGGAGAAATTTGGGATAAAAGACCCAACATCGAGACTGCAAGAGGGTATACAAGAGCTGAGCAAACCACAAAAGAACGCTAAGCCTGTACCCTTAAACAAGGTCGGAGAGTATTGCGAAGGTGAAGAGGGGAATACAACCTTACCAGTTGAATTCCAAGGCGTGAACACGATGGCAATACTAGACAGCGGAGCTGGGGTAGCCATTGCTACAAAAGAAATCTGGAAAAAATGGGGGAAACCAGCAATAAGGAAGACTAGGTTGAAACTCCAATTAGCAGATGGACACATGGAGAAACCTATGGGGTTATTAGAGAAAGTCGTAGTGACTTCTTGCGGCATTGAATACGAACATACTTTTGCTATTGTCGATTTTGGCAAGGAGAATAACTATGATATCATACTGGGAAGACCATTCATGAGACAGTTGAAAATGGTCCAGGATTGGGGCTACGATCACATATACCTGAGAAATATGGAAACCACTACACGTGTGAACCTGAGAGACCATAGCTACAAAGATGTGAACCGAACACCGGTAGAGGAGTTTGATTCAGCTACTTTGGCGGGATCCGAATTTCCAGCTTGGTTAGGTAAGCCCAAGGAGTTATGGATGTGTGGAGCCTCGAAATGTGGAAGTCTGAGGCGAGAAGAATATGTTTTAGAAAGGGCTATCGAAGACGAAACTTATATAGGAGAACCCTTTCGAGAGGACACGCTTGAACCATTAGAATGGACACACATTCTAGCAACCCTAGATGTTTGTGCAATTCCGGATGGTCCCACAACGAAATTTTGCGACAAGGACGGGTACGACGTGGTTCCGTACTTCATGCTGAGAACTACACTCGAAAAAGAAACTGATAGAATAGATGACCTAGAAAAGCTAGACGAGCTTCGCCTAAAAGCAGTAGCTTCTATCTACGCTTAAAAAAGGCGACAAAAGGAATTTTTTGATAAGCATGTGCGGACTAAAGAGTTTAAGGTTGGGGACTATGTCCTAGTTTACACTCTGAAACAGCATGCTAAGAAGCTTAAAAAGCGAGGGATGGGACCTCTGGTGATTAAAGATCTATCACCAAGTGGAGCCGTCAAGCTTGCTACATTAGACGGAGAAGAAATGCCCAATTGGATTAGTGGATGCAGAGTGAAAAAGTATCTTTTGCCGCTAACCCAAGACATGCTTCTCAAAATACATCAAGAAAAGTTGCGTGTCCAGAAAAAGAAAAAGATTGTGGAGGAAGCGCAAGCCGAGGCGAAGGAAAGAATGGAGAAAAGAAGACTACTGCGTCAGAAACAGCGCAATGAAGGAGCAATACGAATAAACGCAGTCAGTATAACAGAAATGGATAATGACAAAGAAGAACCCATCATTGAATGCAAAGTAGGAACCAACCAAATCAAAGCCAGAGCAGTATTGGATTTAGGAGCTCAAACTAACCTACTTTCACTCAGTTTGTACAGACAATTGACAAATGATACTAAATTACAAACTGCCAAGCAAGAGTTAAAGAATTACTCTGAGAATTCAATCAAAACTATCGGATGCACAATTTTACATATACAGATTAACCAGTATGTGTATCCTCATATGTTTTACGTGGTTGAAGACCAAGCTACACAACATCCATTATTGCTAGGACAACCATGGCAGAAGCAATACAATGCAATGATTGACTGGAGTTCTAAATCAGTGCTTATCAAACACGAAGGTGAAAGTCAATCAGTTAAGTTCACCAAAGGAGCAGAGCCAACTCCAAAGGAAGAATCCAAGAACAAAGGTAAACAACAACCAGAGAAAAAGAAGAAGCAATGGCAACCAAAAGTTTCTATACAACTGGATTGCTCTTCGACGAGGAACTCTCAACATTGGATAAGGAAGACAAGCAATAACATAACAGCTCAACCTTGGGAAAAAACGGAGTCAAAGTTGGTATGGAGACCAAAAAAGGTTGTGCCAGAGAACACAAAGGTGGAAAACAGAGTCTTCAATACCAGACAACAGAGTGATTCCAGACAATCAAGGACAGTGAAACAGATCTGGATTCCAAAGAAGTTCATGACGGCGCAAAGCTATAGCAAGCAAATTTGGATCCCAAGGATTTGTAAACAGGAACTCCCTTCAGTACAATCCACGGAAACTCCTAGGTATTGCAAGGCGAGGAAATCAACACAAAGAACAAAGCAGGTTTGGGTCGCAAAGAGTTTGTGGCAAGCACAAGCGAAGCGGAAGCAGATTTGGATTGTGAAAAAGAACAACAAGGTAAAGAAGAATATATCTACTGATTCTACTACCGAAGTGCCAAAACCAACCCAAAACCCGACCATCAATCCTTCAATCAAACAAAGAGCAGCTTTATTGGAAAGATTGTTGTATCATCGCTCTACAATTGCATTGGGAACTTATGACCAAAACAACTACAATGCTTCGCCCACAGACACTTCATAGTTGTCCGGGAGGACTCAGACTAGGAAGGGGGGAGGTATACAGGTATACAGGAGCTACAAAGCAGCTACAAGTGACAAAAACAAAGAAAAACAAAAATTATATTACAAGGGCAGTGTCTTACATGATTTTGCAATTTTTATGTTTGATTGCCGATATTGATAATATTTATGCCCTTATATACCTTGTTTTGCAACAAGAAGAGATCAAATGATGAATTTGGGTCTCTAGACGTGTAAATATCATTAAATAAGAGTGTTTTTGGAGCTAATAGGGAAAAAAAGTGGTAATCCAAGTTTAGAAATCACAAATAAGTGTATATTCATATACACAGGGTTACCAGCTATTTATCGTGTATGGTTGGAATTTTTTGGCTTCAATTTGCTATTTTCCTTTATTTTTTATGATTTTCTTAATAAAAGTAAAAGAAAAATAAAAAAAGCAGGTGAAACGAGATCAAAAAAAAAAGAAAAGAATAGATGGTGATGATCCTAATGACAAGGGCAACCCATGGTAAAAATTGAGTACAATTCGGGAAAAGTTGCGGAAAGCCCGAAATGACAGAATTTTGGCAAAGTGGACAGATTTCTTAGAAACAGGTCAAACGGAGTCCAAATTGAGAAATTTCAAATCCTAAAGTGCATTTCACGACGAGATAGGAGCACATGTCAAATTTGGTAACAAGTGATCCGGGAAGTCCGAAGTTAAGTATTTTTCACATCACTTTCAAGCTCATTTCCACTATTACTTTCTTGGAGAGAGCAAAGAGCACACAGGAGCATCCAACCTTCTACAGCCTTCTACGACTGCTACGAGAGCTCAGAGGACACCAGACATGAGAGGTAGACTCGTTGCCATAAGCTTTTGATGCTTATCATTAACTTTTGTCGCGAAAACTGACCAAAACCAAGAAACAAGAGCAGACGGGGAATGAGGTAGAATTCTAGGTAGTGGCACAACTGCCTAACCAAACCTTGCAAGAACTTATAGGTGGGTTACCCTAGTATAGAAGATGGGTTTCTAACACTCAAAGCTCGAGAAAGAACGACTGGAAAAACCCTAGGTCAACAGAGCCTGCAAGAGGCAAACAGGAAAAAGTTGTCGAAACGACACAAAACTTCTCAGGAAGCTTAACAACATCGAGGGCAATGCAACCATGGAGTATCTCCAGGTTTGGACCACCAAAAGTAGGTCGGAACAACCGATTTGGCTGCGAACACACAAAGCGTCATTTTCGCATAACGGCTGAAATTGACGACCGAATGAAATGAAACTTCACAAGCAGCTTCAAGTAACTATCGATGACTTATGTTTGCAAGCAAAACCCAAAAGAAAGCTGATTCACTTACCGATGGTGAAAAAGACGCTTTGGGCAACCAAATGGAGAAAGATGGAGAACAGGGAGCCAAAGTCAAGTTCAACCAAATAGATGGCTTCACAACATATCCAATGAGCTGGAAATGCAACTCTCGAGAAGAAAAGTTGAAGAAATTCAACTCCAAGGCAAAAAGACGACTTCGGAGACTGAAATGCCTATAAGGGGGCTTTTTAGCTAAACTGATGACTTTTTAAGTTGAAAACTAGTTAGCAGGGCTTAGGGCACTAGCACAAAGCATTCTTTGCACAAAAAGACCAACATTCCAAGAAAAGACATCATACGCGTATGATATCTCACAGCATGAATTTCACATCCATTTCAACATTTGAGTGCACAGCCTCATTCCACATGTTAATCACATCCTATGAACCAAGTATCATGAGAATTGGAGTTAGAAAACCCAAGGAAAACCAAAAAGACGCAAAGTAGGCCATAAAATTGATTTTTGGTCCTAATTTTGTCAAAATAACTCCAAACTCATTGAAACTTTGTAGGATTGTTGTTAAACACATCTACAAGCTATCTGGAACCAAAAAGCACCATTTTGACACAAAAGACATCATACGCGTATGATGTCTATTTGCACTTACAGAGCCAAAACTGCTCATTTGTCATCATACATCCATTATATATATCTAATACATGCTACATATGAAATTTGGAACCATTTGGTCAAGAGGATCACCCCATTAGCCCAATTGAGGAAAAATCCTTCACCTAAAGCCTATTTTTGGCCCAAATCCAACATACTCAAGTCCAAACCAAGATTTGAGTAGGAACAGTCCTTCACTAGTACATGGGGAGTCCACAAAACCAATCCCATGCAAAATTGATGAAAAAGACATCATACGCGTATGATGTCTCCAGAGCCATTTTTAGCCCAAAATCTATCCAAACTTCATAAATCCACTGAATAAGCCTATCTAAAGCCAAATCCAAGCTTATAGAGAAATTTGGTCCAAAAATACACTAAAAGACATCATACGCGTATGACGTCTCACTATGTGATTTTGGCACCTCAGGGCTTCAACCACCAAACAGAAGTGATCTACATGCCATTTGAAAGTGAACCACCAAGTTTTATCCAATTTGGATCATAAAATCCAATTCCCTTTCAAAATTTTGCCAAGAGCCGGAACTGGACTAAAGTGGCCAAAACTTGACCAAATGGGATCCAAACTCAAATCCAAGCATATGATAATCATGTATACACTATCAGCTACAAGCACAACCAATATGAATTCATTTTGACACAAAAGACATCATACGCGTATGATGTCTCTAGCATGATTTTGAGCCCATTTTGCATATTTTTTCACCTACCTTGCATCCTTAGGCCCTGAATAGCTCATGTTTCAATTTTCAAGTCATTTGGATAGTTAAAAGCTTCATTTCGGCTTTCAGTACTAAAAAGACTCTAACTTCTGAAATTGGAGTTACAGGATCCATGGATTCCACCAAGTCATCGGCAACGAAGAGAAAAAGACCGACAATCAAAGATGCTATTGCAGAAGCGGAACCCTTTGACATTCCAGGAGAAACCCTCAAGCCAACCAAAACTTGGGTGGAGGAAGCAGTATTGGAGAAAGAGGGAATAAAGATCTACCAGGGGACTTTCAGAGATCCTCAAGGGCAAGCGGTGGATGTTCCGATGATCCCACAGGAATTGGTAGATTATAGCAGGTCAGAAGACATCAGCAGGTACCTGGAAAGGGCAGACTTGCACAGTTTCTTCACCTCGAGACCATCAGGTGTGGATACAAGAAGAGTGTACGAGTTGGCAACATCCATTCAGAAGGATGGAAAAGCCACATTGACAACCATGGATGGAGAGAAGGTAGAAGTACAGATCACTCCACAGCTAATTGCAAACGTATTGAAGCTGCACAACAAACGGAGCTCGGTCAGGGAAAGAAGAGAGGCCATAGAGGTCTATGGGCCCAAGAAACAGAATGCAACCTATGGAGATATGGCGGACCCAAGAGCGGCAACCCTTTGCCGACTGTACAACCAATTTCTTCATGTTTGCAGTAAAAGACCGCAAAAGTATACGACACCACCCCATGCCATTGCGACCACCATCACATGGGCATTAAAGAGCAATATGCCAAAAGAGGTGAATTACACTCAACACATCCACGAGCAAGTAATTGCCATGCACAACGAGAAGCCAAAATACATAGGAGGAGCGGAAATTCTAACAAGAATAGCTTATGAAGCTATTGGAACTAGAGATCAGTGGCCAAAGGCTCCCTCCCAGAATGAGTGGCTTAGAGAAGCCGACGAGGAGGAAGAACAGCCCGAAGTACCCAAGAGGGCATCCACAAGAGCACGCCGGAAACTAAAAGTAGTTTCAGAACCTGAAGAGAATGTGGACGAGCCACTTAAGAAGAAAGTAAAGAAGAAGGTTGCTCCCAAGCAAACCAAAAGTCAGAAAGCGGCAAGAATGGAAAGATTAGTGGAGCAGTTTAGAGCGGAAAGAGCTCTAAAGGGTGACTTTGAAGAAAAGTGGGTGCCAGACCCCACTGAAGTCGGAACTAGCTCGGCCAGGCCACATATTGATCAATACGATCAATATATTAAAGCTTATGAGGAGTCAGAGGCTATTTTGGAGCAGCAAACTGTCGAGCCATACACTGAAGAGGAGGTACAGCAATTAAAAGCTGAGCTGAAAAAGGACGACAAGGGAAAAAGGAAAGTAGATGGGTCTACTAAGCCTCAAGAGAAAGATGGGCAAGCCGACAAAGGGAAAGCCAAGGAAGCTGAGGACAAACATCCCTCTATGACTGATGTACCAAGCCCGAAGAAGACGGAAAAAATTGTGGAAGAGACCACAGTAGAGGTGGACACAGATGTTTTGGAAAAGCCAGAAGCCGAGACCAAAGAAAAGAAGATAGATCCAGTTCAGCAAAAGAGAAATGATTATGAGGATCTGGTAGAGATAGGATACACCGAAGAAGAGGCCCTTGAGGCAATTTATGGGATCACCCTACAAAAACAAGATGAACGGAGAGGGACGGAGAAAAAGACAAAGAGTAAAAAAGAAAGTGAAGAGAAACTGGACGAACCGAAAATACTAGAAGAGCCAAAGCCAGTGGAGGTGGTGGCAGAAAGAGCTTTAGAGTTGACAGATGATAATGAAAAAGACATGCACATGGTGCATGAACTGCTCAGCAAGATAAAAGAAAGGTCCAAGGCAAAGGAAGTAGAGATTGAGACAGCCAAACAAAGGGAAGCGGAGTTGCAGAGAAATTTAGAGAATGCTATAACTGAATCTGAAAGTCATAAAGCATCACTCTATGACGCGGAAAACGAGAGAGACGGTTTGATACTCCAACTAGCCGAGGCTTCAAGAGAAGTAACAAGTGCACAGGAAGCAAGGGAGCGGATAGAGGATGAGCTGGGCGCGGCTAAGGATGAGCTCATTGAGCTAAGGGAAAGAGTCGAGCTCCAAGAAAGAACAATCACTAGACTCAGGTCTACCCCTAGAGCTAGCAGAGCAGGAACCGAACAAGAGGGAGCTATCGTACCAGTTTTGGAAGACCGGGTCCGAAGCTTACAAAGAGAGCTAAGATTAGAGCAAGTGCAAAGGTTGCACATTGCGGAGGGATCATTGGCCGCAGAGGAGAGGCTCACATTAGAAAATCAAACACTACGGACAGAGAACGAGGCCCTCCGCAAACAGCTCCAAGATCTACAAGAGCAACAAAGAAGAGAGACAGAGACACCACAAGAAGAATCAGGTGGAGCAGCCATAGAGCTACCAGAAACTGGAGAGGCAACCACAATTGAAGATCCAGCCCCAGCTCAAGAGGTGGCCTCGACTTCAAGAATCTTTGAAGAAGAAGAACAAAGGCTCCATGACCAAATAGAAAAGTCAGCAGAGGAGAGTGCCAAGGCGGAAATGGAATGGGAGAGGAGACTCCTAATCTCCATTAGACTTCAGGGACTAGACACAAAAGTGCTCCATGAACAGTGGATGCAACCCAGCCTGCCTTTCCCTTTGATGAAATTTGAAGTGCTAAAGACGAAAAAGAGAATAGAGGAGGAGCAGTATGTCGCTCTTTACGAAGGCGACATCACAAAGGAGGAACAATCAAAGAAGATAGTAGATTCACAACCTAGATGGAGGAAAGGTTGGCTGAACAAATACCCAGCCTACCTCATCTACTTGGTGGAGGCACCAAAGGAGATTCGGGAGGATGCAACCTTCTGCCCGGTGCCAAGAGTCAGAAACTGGAAAGAGCATGGCAGGATTGTAGAAAAGAAGCCAAATTGGCTTAATTATCCCAGGATGCCACGACCAAAGGCAGGAGAGAGAATAGGTAAAGCCTACATGGTGAAAACCCTAACGGGCACCATCAAGCTCTTTACTGGCTCTCCTGACCTTTCATGTGAGATGCTCAAGAAACTCTGCAGGACTCTCTTAGCTTGCATTGAAGTGTTCGCGCCAGATAAAAGCCACGACCTCGAGTCTACTATCGACGGCCGACACGGTGTCTGATATGATGTACGATCTTTCATTGCAGCCTTCTCCAAAAGTGTTACACCTCCTATACCAAAGGATTATGTTTTTGCCTAGCTTCCACATGCAAACATTCGAAGAAGCTTTCTACACCGGCTTTTTCACCCACGAAAGCAAAATATTCGGCCCAACCTTGACCATCGGCAACCTACGATATGAATCACATTTGCAGATGCTCAAGATGACAGGACTTTATTGACCAAGCATAA